>NW_008795524.1:607321-608956 GCF_000699145.1 Aptenodytes forsteri
CCCTAGGCTCATCTCTAGTGAGCCTGGTTTTATCCCCTTCCCCCTTCGAACCTAGTTTAAAGCCCTCTCAATGAGCCCCGCCACTTCTTCCTGTCTTCCAAATGTTTGTCAGAATTTAAGTCTACAACCGATAACTTGATCTCAAAATGTAAGAAAAAACTACCTATGTAAAGTCCAAGCTGAAGTTTTGGGGAAAGGAAATATCAGGACCTGAGGAACAATCAACTTCTAAGACAAAAGAATAAAAGCATGATTTTTTTTTTTTTAAACATTACTCACCAGTAATATAAATGTAAAACACTCACCCTCTTTGCTTATCGCTGCAATCGTAACCCATTCCAAGGTAATATGAAATCCACTTCCTTTTGCATCCAATTCATCTTTTTCTACCCTAAGCAGCAGCACAGCTACTGAATGCATATCAGATTTTACAAATGAAACACTGTGTGCTATAATAAATGGACTTCCTAGTTCTTCATTAAACACAATCTAGAAGACAAAATCGTAGTAAAAAGTCAGTCAGTTAAAACTGGAAGTCTTGCTCTTTCTCAGAAAGCAGTGAAAGGCTTCAGTGAATGTCAAATCAGTTAAAGTTTGCTTCCCACAAACCTCTCTGCCAATATGAATCCATGAATGTAATACATTTCCAGTTCCTCCTTCCTTGGCTATCAAGCCACTGTTCTGAAATACTTTTATTTATTATTGTTTATATTATAAAATCATTATAAGGGCCCATTACACAAAGATCCACAAAACCGTCTGCATTATGGCTGTTTACTACTACAGTAAGTAGAGGTACAACAACTGATGAATGGAACAGGATCCACCAACACAGCATATCAACTGGGGAAAACAGTCTTACACTCAAGATGAAAATGTAGGCATTTCACCAAGGCCCTCACTACTTCTCTAGACACCTCAACGTCCTGAAAATCTTTGTAGACCTTGACATATGCAAATAAGAAGATAAAAAGGTCCAGTGCATTGCTGCCGGTATTTAATCAACCAGTACTGAGGGGAGGGGGGCTCTCTTTATTTGGCTACTATCTCTACAAAGAGATTCAATTTTCCTTCTCTATAAAGCTTTATGAAGCGGAGTAAGAAACAAAAACCTATAACTCAATGAAGGAGTATAATATTCATGTTTAGGAGAAGCTAAGGTTAGAAGTTTTTGAATTTTTATGTATATGGTTTGGAAAAGTCCATCCATATTTGGATGGGACTAGGTAGGCAGAGTACATAAATATTACTGTAATATTGAAAGGCTGTCGTGGTTTAACCCCAGCCGGCAACTAAGGACCACACAGCCGCTTGCTCACTCCCCTCACAGTGGGATGGGGGAGAGAATCGGAAGGGTAAAAGTGAGAAAACTCGTGGGTTGAGATAAAGACAGTTTAATAGGCAAAGCAAAAACCCCACGCGTGAGCAAAGCAAACCAAGGAATTCATTCACTCCTTCCCATCGGCAGGCAGGTGTTCAGCCATCTCATCTCTAGGACCAAGGAATTTTCACTCCTTCCCATCGGCAGGCAGGTGTTCAGCCATCTCATCTCTAGGAAAGCAGGGCTCTATCAGTAACAGTTACTTGGGAAGACAAGACGCCACCATCCAAACGTCCCCCCCTTCCTTCTTTTTC
>NW_008795524.1:608988-611018 GCF_000699145.1 Aptenodytes forsteri
AAAAGGCCTTGACTCTGTGTAAGCACTGCTCAGCAGTAACGAAAGCATCCCTGTGTTATCAACACTGTTTCTAGCACAAGTCCAAAACACAGCCCTGTACTAGCTACTATGAAGAAAATTAACTCTATTCCAGTCAAAACCAGCACAAAGGCTAATAAGCACCACTGTAAACATGAAATAATTTTATACAGAAGGACTGCATGTCTTGTGGCTTGTGACATTTAGCAGTTGGTACCTATAGCTGGAAATTTTATTTCTAGAAACTATGTGTTTCAGCTTTTCTCAAAAAAGTACTTATTCAGCAAAAACCCCAAGAAGATAAAAACAAAATTAATCCAAACAGCAGAGAAGAAGAAGAAATAGAATATTCTTTATTTGCTAGAACATTAACACATGAAAACGAAAGAATAAATGACAAGGAATTGAAGCTGCAGTGGCTGAATGAGTCTAGGCTCAATCCAGCTGGTGTTACTGAAACCTTATGAGGTTTGAGGATTTATGGGGTTGGGATGTTAACATCACCGTAAACCACTGGGTGCTCTAAATACTCAAAAAGTGAATTTAAAAGGTGACAGCACCTCAACATAAAAATCTCCTGGTTTTGTTACACTGACAACTCCAACATAACTTATTTATGCATCAACATTCTCACACAGAACAGAATAAAAACTAGTTGGTATTTATCACCAACCATCTAAAGAACAGGATGACCAATTTCTTAGTTACTGAACTCTCAAAAGAAGTAGGGGAAGGAGGTAATCAATCATGCTGAAATCTTCCACTTCAGGACATATACCCGAGTTCCTACCAATACTAAAACCTCCTTGATTGCTTAGGAAACACCCCTCTAATAAAGAAAATAGATGCAAAATGTGGGAGCTTTATACCAGATTCGTCTTTCATGACTAAAGAGGAGCTAACCACAGACCATGAGACTCAGTAGCTCAGGTAGAAATGTAACTTAATTGTATTTGTTGTGTCCAAGCAGGATAACCGATACCATTATTAGTGTACTAAGATCACTTCAATGTGGATACAAAAAAATGCTCCTTATCAAGACTCTTTAAAAGAATTAATTATGTAAACAATTTAATCGATCAAGACTCTTTAAAAGAATTAATTATGTAAACAATTTTAAGTAAAAATATTAAGCACCAACCATTTGCCAGAGCTAAGTGCATAGTATGAGGATTTTCCCTACCAGGGAGGTGGAAATAATATTGCTTACATTATACCTGCTCTGCAGGTAACCCTCAGGGTTACTTATCAAAGCCTTTTAATCAGTTTTGTTTAAGTTTTATTCTAGTCTCTGTGGATGCATTTTTAAGACAATTTTAAGTAAAAATATTAAGCACCAACCATTTGCCAGAGCTAAGTGCATAGTATGAGGATTTTCCCTACCAGGGAGGTGGAAATAATATTGCTTACATTATACCTGCTCTGCAGGTAACCCTCAGGGTTACTTATCAAAGCCTTTTAATCAGTTTTGTTTAAGTTTTATTCTAGTCTCTGTGGATGCATTTTTAAGATGGGGCAAATTAAATGGTGACTATTTCAAGCACAATTACATCTGCACAGACAAACAACACACAATCCAAAAATCTCCTAACTTAAAAATGAAAGTAGCTTTTAGCTTGATTGACAATAATTTCAGACTTTTTAAAAAAATGTCTTATGCCCCAGGCCAGTTGAAATAGCTGAAATATTGTTTTATTGAAAACAATAAAAGATGGGGGGGGTGTGGAATCCTAGACAGATACATGTGAATAGGGAAGGGAAAGGGGAAATGTTTTTTAGAAAAAGTTCTGCTATACAAGCATTTAGCCACCTAAAGTGAGAAACACTCACTTTTACTTTTACTTTTTACTTTTACTTTTTTTACAACGACCTGCTACGCCACCTGGACGCTCACAAGTCTATGGGGCCGGATGGGATCCACCCGAGAGTGCTGAGGGAGCTGGCGGAGGTGCTCGCCAAGCCGCTCTCCATCATTTATCAGTAGTCCTGGTTAACGGGGGAGGTCCTGGACG
>NW_008795524.1:614740-614975 GCF_000699145.1 Aptenodytes forsteri
GAAAACAAAAAAAGAGGGGGGGGGGGGGGGGTGGAATCCTAGACAGATACATGTGAATAGGGAAGGGAAAGGGGAAATGTTTTTTAGAAAAAGTTCTGCTATACAAGCATTTAGCCACCTAAAGTGAGAAACACTCACTTTTACTTTTACTTTTTACTTTTACTTTTTTTACAATGACCTGCTACGCCACCTGGACGCTCACAAGTCTATGGGGCCAGATGGGATCCACCCGAGA
>NW_008795524.1:616323-620938 GCF_000699145.1 Aptenodytes forsteri
GGTTGGACTCGATGATCTTAGAGGTCTTTTCCAACCTCAATGATTCTGTGATTCTACTTAGACAGATTCTTCTTCAGTCAAAATGCTGCTCCCTTTCAAACACCTGAATTTTAGCTATTTTGTGCATAAAGAAATCACTAATTTAGTCATTAGCATAAAAACCAATGATTTTTATACTTTAACACAATCCTGTATCAGTGATACAGTTATGATTTAAAGCTTATTTCTTTACAACATTACATACGTGCAATTCTCATAAGAAATGCAAGAGTGAGAATTATTTGGTAGATGTTCAATTCTTAAATATGTTATTGCACAACTTACCTCCCACTTTTCAGATGCACTGTTTCCACGCTTGCCTGATTTAATTAAATACAGTCTTCCTGTACCATCAGAAAGGGTAACCCATGTGGAAGATGAGAAGTGTATTGAGGCACAAAGGCGATTATCACAAGCTGTCAAGTCCGTAGGTAGCCTGAAAACTTCTCTTGGTTTTTGTAGAGCAGTGTCCTATAAGCAAACAGTCACACACTAAGACTTTTGAAGTATTTATCAATTTCAATAAGTATTACAGACAAATTAAGAATAACAAATCTCAGCAGCAATTTACCAGTTTCTTTGTGCAGTTGAGCATATTTGGAAAAAAGTGGGCAGCAAGCATCATTCACACATATGTGGGAAAGGTGGTGGAATGGCATCATTGAATTGGTTTCTATTTACTGAAAACATGAGTGTTCTATAATAGATATTTCAGCACTCAATTTTTTTTCCTTCCATTTTACAGCACTAATTATATTTTGCATTAAAAAAAAGCTTTTCACTTCTTTTCCCATAGCATTGCCATATAATTAATCACTTACCTCAAATAATTCTAATCCCAGTAAAAATGTGGAGACTTTAAAACAAATTAAAGCCACAGAATTGTACTCAAACTAGTTCATAAAAACTCACTTCTGAATTAAAAAGAATTTTAGCCTATTCTCTTACACAACTAGTATGTTCAAGCTGATATATCATTTCTCAGCTTTCCTAGAGTGGTTATTTTATTCAGTAAGTTAGAGAAGTAACAATTGTGATTAGCTAGCAAAGAAAAGCTGTACTAATCCATATTGTATTTGCAAAAAACTTTTCCATCACATTATGATTATATTACCCATCAGGATAAATTTATTTAGCATACTGTATCAGTGGCACACTGCAATCTTATTTTTTGTTTTTAAGCCAAACTACAAGCATAGATAGTTTTTGAGCATGAATAAACAGAGAATAATTGTGATTAGCTAGCAAAGAAAAGCTGTACTAATCCATATTGTATTTGCAAAAAACTTTTCCATCACATTATGATTATATTACCCATCAGGATAAATTTATTTAGCATACTGTATCAGTGGCACACTGCAATCTTATTTTTTGTTTTTAAGCCAAACTACAAGCATAGATAGTTTTTGAGCATGAATAAACAGAGACACTATAGTGAACAAAGTGCACAGATGATACAATTGTCCAGTGAACAACAGATATATGGATTTTTAAAAAAAACGACACCTATCACTAAATTTTACAAAAAAAAAAAGGAAAAATCCAGTATTTCCTGCTGTATAAACCTTACACAAAACAGCCTGACTGAATAATATTGCAAAATGAATGTTAGATTACCAATTTCATCTATATTTCTAGTAATTGCTCTCAGAACTCCTGCTTTAGTTCAGTGTTGCCGCCTTCATTTCCTGCTACTTCTAACAGAAGAAACTGCTTTTGTGCTGTAAACTGGATTTCCAGCTGTTGTCACTGAGTACAAAGGCATGTCTTCCAGAATATCTTTTAGGGATTATTCTTTATCTTGTGCCTTCATTCTTACATACAGCCCTTTCTTTGCCGAATAGGCTTTGTAACTCTCTGCTCATTATTTGGCTTGCAGAATGCCAGCAACACCGCTGCCTGCTTAGAACTACGATTTACCTCCCTTTTGTTAGTTGAAGAAATCTCTGAATATCCAAGAGGCTTGTTAGAAAAAAAACCTGACCAAATCTTTATGATTTGAAAAGAACTTGGCATCACAGTTTAAAAAACGGTCAGGACATGCTTTATCAGCAATACAGCTTGATCAGCTACTTACTAAGCAGATCAGGCTGCAGCATTAAGAGCACAAACAAAATATTCTTACAGAAAAACATGAGATGGAGACTGAAGATTCAGCAACATCACAGTCAGACCTCTACTTTATAAACTTTCAAATAACTGAAATAGAACTTAATTGCTTGAAGTTTTTCAACTGAACTAAGTAGTTGCTAAATAAAAAGGGCTAGCAGTCTGTCACAAGTGGGGTCCCCCAGGGATTGATACCAGGCCCCATGATGTTCAACATCTTCATAAATTACCTGGATGATGGGATTGAAAGCACCCTCACCACATTTGCTGACAACACTAAACTAGATGATGAGGTAGACATGTCACAAGGGAGAGCCACAGAGACCAAGAGAGCCTGGAAGAGAGGGCTAGCAAGAACTGCATGAAGTTAAACAAAGACAAGTGCAAGGTCCTGCACCTGGGACGGAATAACCTAAGAGCCCAGTACTGGCTAGGATCTGTGTGGCTGGGGAGCAGCTTTGCTGAAAGGGACCTGGGGGTCCTGGTGGACAACAAGCTGAACATGAGTCAGCAGTGCGCCACTGCAGCAACAAAGGCAAATCAGATCCTGGGCTGCATCTGCAGGAGCATTACTAGAAGAGACAGAGATGTGATCATCCCACTCTACTCATTGCTTGCCAGGCTGCACCTGGAGTACTGTGTCCAGTTCTGGTCCCCACAACTGAAAAAAGACATGGTCAGACTGGAAAGGGTCCAAAGGAAGGCCATGAAGACAATCAAAAGGCTGGAGAACCTGCCCTATGGGGGAAGAATGAAGGAGTTAGGTCTTGTCTCCCTGGGAAAGATTCAGGGGGGACCTTATCACAGCATTCCAGTACTTGAAGGACAGCTACAAAGAGGACGGAGGCTCTCTCTTCACAAGAAGTCACACAGAGAACACAAAGGGCAACGGACAAGAGTTGCACCAGGAGAGGTTTCGTTTAGACGTAAGAGAATTTTCTTCCAGTGAGAACAATCAATGACTGGAACAACCTCCCCAGGGACATAGTAGAGTCCCCATCACTGGAGGTTTGCAAGACGCAACTGGACAGGGGGCTAGATAATCTCATCTAGGCTCCTTTTCCCATGGAAGGTTGGACCAGCTGATCTTTTGAGGTCTCTTCCAACCTGGGCTGTTCTATGATTCTAAAACAAATGGTGGACACTAACCATATAATTTAAAAAAAAAAAAAAAGTATTCACCACCTTGCCCCTTATACTGATTCACAGACTTCAAGATCTGATGAGGTCTCCATAAAGGTCTTCCAGTATTAACAAACAAAACCAATTCCTGTTGTTTCTGTTCTGTATATTAAAGAAACATTTCTCATGAAGTTATGGTCCTTTCCCCTCATCTCTCAGACAGTTTTATATATATCATAAATAAAACAAAACTAAATACAACAGGTTTCATAGATACTTTGCAGACTAGCATACCTACATACATTTGAACAAATAAACAATCATCTCTGGAAAAAAAAGGTGCCTGACTGGCCTTTACAGATCAACATTTCCCTTTTTAAACCCAATCTATCTTCTTAATCCAACAACAAATAGACTATGTTGAGAACATAACTAATGGTCATAGAGCCAATTAAACTATTTTCAGTTTTATTTTACTAGGCTCATTTCCAGTCAGTTGATCTACAATTATTTTAGAAGCTCCACAAATCAGAAAACTCTGCTTACCAATAAGGAAATTCTTCCCTTGTTACTAAAAATCAGCATTGGCATCACTAAAATGAAAAGATATTTAAGTAGAAATACATTTTTAAAGATAGAAAAACAGAATTGGAAAGAAAAACATTACAGGAACAATTTTGGAGATATTTACAAGTATGTAAAAGGAAGCACAAACAAACAGAAGCATTATTTTTATATTGAAAAACGGGGGGGAAAACGGGGGGGGGGACCAACAAGTATTTATCTGTTCTGTGCCACACAAAGTGCACTCTCTTACTACAGTAAGGGTGGTCATGAGACTAAGAAACAGCACTGAAAAAGTATCAGATTAAAACAGCGTCTCATTACAGGCCCTGGAATTACAGCCACCAATTACTATCATATTTTCTAAGCATCTCCTGTCCCTCTATCTTCACTCAAGCAATGGATAGCTTGGGGGGGGAATCATCTACGTACATATTTACTTCTAGTAAAAGAAACTCACTCATTCTGATCTATGAAGTAAGGCAGTCAAAAATATATATACAAAGCACTGCCTTTAAAACAGTTCTTTGCACTTGTGCACATGTATGCAACACAGAAAGAGCACATTTGTGCATGCAAAGCAGATGCAGATTGGTGACGAGTGGTGTCCTGCAGGGCTCCGTATTGGGATGGGTACTGTTTAATATCTTCATCAATGACATAGTGGGATTGAGTGCACCCTCAGCAAGTTTGCAGATGACACCAAGTTGAGTGGTGCAGTCGACACACCAGAGGGACGGGATGCCATCCAGAGGGACCTGGACAAGCTCGAGAAGTGGGC
>NW_008795524.1:621563-637146 GCF_000699145.1 Aptenodytes forsteri
GTTGGACTAGATGACCTTTAGAGGTCCCTTCCAACCCAAACTATTCTATGATTCTATAAAGCATGCCGTGGCCTCATTTGTTGAGAATCCTGTAGTTGAGGGGATTTAAAATCCTTCATATTTTCCAGATGTTATTAAAATCAGATGTGCATTTAAAACATGTTCGAAGGTAAGCAAGATAAATTGGATTTGGGTAAGTACCATTTTAATAAGCAACAGCAAAAAAGACCAGATGACAGACAGATAGCCTGCTTGCCTTTTGGGCCTACTTGAATTCATATTAGAGATTACTGTGTACTACAAAAAGGCACAAGGGCTATTATGAAACCTGCAATGGAAAAGATGCAAATTTGATTTTTAATTATTGGAAGCATTCAGGGTCACTTTGCAGGTTCAGTTGCATCACTATGCCCCTTGAACTATTCCACTAATTTGTAACACATTCAGGAGGGGAAAATGAAAGAATTAAAAAAAAACCCCAAACAACAACCAGCCAAACCCCCAAAACCCCACCAAACAAACCCACAACCCAAACAAAACAAACAAAAATCCTACAAACACTAGATACAAAGAATTTTGGCTTCCTCATCTTTTACTTAATTTTAAGGTTTCACTGAAAGGCAGTATTTTCTACAATAGAAGTGTTCCATTGTAACTAGCAAGTTGCATGACTACTGTGTCTGGGGGGGTGGGGGGTGTGTGTGTGTGTGTGTGTAAATCTAAATCCCATGCATCTGATCATGGAAAGAAGAAACATCAGCCCTGTTAACAGTGATTTACAGGGCTATACTATGTAACATTACAGAAGACCACACTTTTGCCAGCCTTCAAGTGAATCTTAACAGTAAGTTTCAAATAGTTTTGGATGCAATTTAAAAAAAAAAAAACAACCAACTATCAACCATTTAATCTTCTAAAGCCCATATCAGATTTATCAGCACTGAGCAGAAACTTCAGGACTCAATACATCTCCTGAAAAAAGTAAAAAATAATCTTCATTACACGTTACAAAGCCTTTCTCTCAATAGGCAAGAAAGGAAATGCTCTTATTCACAACCTTTCTGTTCACTAATTTAACCTTCGGCATTTATTAGAACAGTCTCTAATCTCAGTCTGACAATGAAAAGGATGGACCTATTTGAAGCTGAAACAAAACCTGTCCTCAAAACCCTTCTGTGTCAGATTTGCTTTTTGACTTACTGTTTCTCTGTTCACCAGCTGGTTAACAGGGGTTAATAGTAACTCCCTGCTTCAGAAATACGAGGGGATGCTGAGATACTATAGTCATGTTTTGTACTAGTAAGAACTGGCTAAAACAACTATAGTGATTTTAAAAGAAGTCAGATTTACTCGCTGTAATTAGGTTTAAATGACAGCAACACAGTTTCTTTAAGAAAAAACTAGATGCAGCTTCTCGTCAGAGCCAGTTCATCTCCCTTCACTTCTCTACAAATATTCTTCCTTTGTTTAACTATTTTTCACTCCCAAGTCTCTCTCTCATCTCTTCCACTGGTCTTTAATTCTAGCTCTGCCCACTTCTTGACAGCATACTCTGCTTACTTTTGGCCTCTGTCATTCTGGTGGTCTGTTCCAGATTTCATCTGGGTGCCTTCACTATTACAACCCCTTTCCTTTCAGCAGCTCGTTTGCCTCACCTGCCTATGGCACTAACCCTGATTTTGAGCCTTTTAAGCAGCCCAGGTTTCAAATTTGTATAGAAATCTGAGCAAACAGTTCCTCCACAGGCCAAGTCAGGCAGACCAAGCCAGGGTGTACTCTAGTTGCTCAGGATAAGGAGGCAGTGTGCAGGTACAAGAGGTAAAATGTAAAATGCAAGCTTAAAAATTCCCTCTGTTCCTGACTCCACCCCACTAGGCTCCATTTAAGTAAGAGTGTCTTGGCTTAACATAGTTAAGTAGTGAAATTTTACTTAGGTTCTTTGGCATGTCTGTAAGATTTAAAGTGGCATGCCTGTAAGATTTAAATTTTTTAAGTTGTATTAAGAAATTGTATTGTTCCAAAGCCAAAAACAGTTCGTCATACTGTATAAACAAGCGATATCTCGTAAGAGATTTAAAATAAGAATGAATTTTCCAAGGAAAAGACAGGGAATGAGAAAAGAAAAAACATACCAAAAGAGAAAGGAAAAAATAAAAGCTGTAAGTTATATGGCAATTTCCACGAAGTAGCCATAACAAATACAAAACTTTGTTTTTATGAACAATCAAAACATCTAGGCATTGGACATGTCTCTCTGAGCAAAAATGTCCACACCCAGCATTCTGAATAACTAAGAGCCCAGTATTTAAAACCCTGATACAGAAGTCTAAAAGATTTTGTTGTTCTTCACTTTATCTGCTTCCTTATTGTGACCTGTTTCAAACAGAATTCTCACATTGTTTCTGGTGCCTCTAACAGTTGTTCTTAGTTTAACTGAAAGTTACGGAAACAGCATTCCACAGCTAATTCTTACTGGAATTCAGAAAGATGAAAATATAGATACCATTAAGGATTTTAATTGTGAGAAGAGTTACAGTTGCCACAATTTCTCAATTCCATTATTTGAATATAAAAAGAAACAGTCATCTTTGCAAAAAGAGCTGAAGGTCGAGAAATCAAGTCCAAGTATTTAACTGCTGTAGGAGAAAACTTTGAATTATTTTCCAGCTAAATTCCAGTATTACAAACATCAAGTAATTACAGAAGTCAAGTCATATGTAAAAAACCCCACAATCCCCAAAAAAACAACTCGGTAATCCTGTCACTATACTACCCATTGGATCTTTAAAACAAAGTATCGATGCTGGCTTACCAAATGAAAGAAATACAATAGTTGTAATAGAAGAATGTTAAAGCTTTTATACAGTATTTCCAGTCAAGTTAGGGCAACAACTTTCGCAACCTGGTATAAAAAAAAACCCACTTGAATACCCATCCATCAACTTAGAAAAACTGCTCATGTCGATCACTTTTCTTTTTCAATTATGTTTGATTTTGAGCAAGTGGCAAGGTATTATCTATACTTTTTGCCTTCACAGATGACATCGTTTTAAACACCTAAGTTGCAGGGATAATTCGTGATTTACGGATAACTAACACACTACCATACTAGAATCAAAGTTGCAACAGAAATAGGAAGCAAAACTAGAAATAATTATGTGTTAAAAAGCCTATGTGTTCTTTCACTTTGGATTTAGGATAAACATGTTAACCTGTTTCTTCTTCTGTTTTAAAGACGACAGACATTAATTTTAATTGTGGCCGTTGCTAACTTGTAAGCTATACTTGGCTGAAAACAGTATTATTTGTAATATACATTTGACTAATATACAGCCAGGCACATTTGTAATGAGACACCTTGTTGATGTTTCTGAATACACATTCCTCTTTATACATATGCAAACATGTTTCCTTTGCAAAACAGCACTGTATTGCATATTAGGACACAAGATGGCGGATATTTATTTCACAGTCCGGTGGAACTAAAACTTGTGACAAGATATTAACCAAGTGCCATTTTCTTGAACATTCCAATGGATTCACCAGTCCTAGGAAAGAATATTATTTCAATTTACTGCATATAAAAATGCAAATTACTGCCTGTTGTAAAATCCTTTATCTAGTTATCTGCCAAGAAAGAAATTTACATGCTTTAGTGCCCTCCTAATAAAGGAATGTATTGGGTGTCTGTGCTGTGCTGGCAGTGGGGAGCTGCAGGGGTGGCCTCTATGAGAAGAGGACAAGGCTGCCCCGTGCTGCACACAGCCGCTTCCAACTGGCTTCAATGGACTCACCACAGGGCACAGCTGAGCCTGTCAGCTAAGACGGTGGTGCGGAGCAGAGGTTCGCCTGCAGCCCTTGGAGAAGACCATGGGAAGCAGGTTGTCCCTCTGCAGCTCATGGAGGACCAGAGTGGGGCAGATATCCACACTGCAGCCCACAGAAAGTCCACGCTGGAGCAAGCTCCTGGCAGGAGCTTTGTGTGGCTTTGTTTCCCATCATCCTACTCTATTTTTAATTGGCAATAAACTAGATTAATTTCCCCCAAGTCGAATCTGTTTTGCTTGTGACGGTAATCGGTCACAGTGATCTTCCTGTTTTTATCTCAACCCACAAGCTTTTCTGTCTTATTTTCTCCCCATCCTGTTGAGGAGGGGGAGTGAGAGAGCATCTGGGTGGGTGCCTGGCAGCCAGCCAAGGTTAACCAACCACAAGGAAAAAACACAAAAAATGAGATTGTGACAAGCCACACCTCACAGAAGGCTTTCCCTGACAAGCTTCTTTCCTTTAGACACTCCTACTGGGAATCCAGATGATCTCAGAAGATTTGGAAGAAGTCCCAGAAGATTATTCTGTCTCAGCAAGAGTCTGCCAAAGGCTCCAACAGCTTATATGTTCTATGAAAAGTAAAGGAACTATTTTGCAGCTCCAGTTCTCAGCCTACCATCCTCTGGAAACCTGTATTTCCTGGAAAATCTAGAACTACCATTTCAGGATTTCTCTCACCTTAGCCCTGGCCTAGTAATTTCCACTCCCAGAACCTTGCACACAGTAAGCCACACTCTCTCAAAAATCACACATTGTCCTGTGTTTTCTTTTGTTCCTGTGCTCGTTTTGGCTGGGGGAGAGTTAATTTTCTTCATAGTAGCTAGTATGGGGCTATGTTTTGGATATTTGCTGGAAACAGTGTTGGTAATACAGGGATGTTTTCGTTACTGCTGAGCAGTGCTTACACAGAGTCAAGGCCTTTTCTGCCTCTCTCCCCACCCCACCAGCGAGTAGGCTGGGGGCCTGTGCTCGTTTTGGCTGGGGTAGAGTTAATTTTCTTCATAGTAGCTAGTATGGGGCTATGTTTTGGATATTTGCTGGAAACAGTGTTGGTAATACAGGGATGTTTTCGTTACTGCTGAGCAGTGCTTACACAGAGTCAAGGCAAAAAATCTCAACCCACGAGTTTTTTCACTTTTACTCTTCCGATTCTCTCCCCCATCCCACCGGCGGGGGGGAAGTGAGTGAGTGGCTGTGTGGTGCTTAGTTGCTGGCTAGGGTTAAACCACAACAGTCCCTTCTGGGTTACAAGTCAAATTCCTTGGTAGCATGACAATGGATATTTTCCTTTCCAAACCTGAAAATTACATGTAGTCAGTTATAGCAATGAAATATGTTTAGGCCAGTAGTCTGTGGACTACAGAACAAAACATTCTGTAGAGTCTAGAAAGAACAGTATGAAGAGACTCCATAAACTTTAAACATCTCAGCAGTATACAGTCACTCTGAATCATTTGAGTAATAAAAGGTTAAAGACTTTCTCCTCCACCCAACTCACTTAAAGATTCCTTCTATTTAACACTCACACAGTCTAATTAATCTTATGTCAACAAACATGATTCCAAAAGTCAGGTTACAGTAACTGGAAGAAGCTGCCACACCAAAATATATGAATGAAACAGGAACAGCTATAGAAAGCAGGAAAGTATTAGTATGCGACACATTTTGTATTTTCTGGAATTATATTAATCTCATAGCAGAATTCAACTGACTTGTTATCAAAAATTAACGTTGTTTTATGTAAAAATCAAACCGCAGCCCTGAATCATTTACTGCCAGAGCAAATCTTATTATGAGAATGGAGTATCTATTATGTTATGACCTTTCTCAACATAAAATGTTAACCAAATAACTGTTCATGAATGAAACATCGCTATTTAAATTAGCTAACAACTGGATACAATTCCGGACTTTTTTTTTTCCTTCTGCATAGATGAACATTTAAGAAGCTATACTTGATAAGTCAAAAGGATTGAGTTAATCAAAGTAATGAAAACAAAAAAAAAAAATCCTACTTTGTGGTGAAAAACTGTAAGCATATATTTATTGCTCAACAGGATACAAGTCAAAATTGTCAGAGATATAATCTTACTCTAAATTATACATTCAAAGCTAAGAAGACATTGTGACAGCTGCAAAATCACTGCCAGTAACACAATCTTCTATTCCTTAATGACCAAGCATGTACCAGAAACACGGTGTCCACAGAGCCATGTCCTTTACCCTCTGGAATGATGAATGACTTTGTAATGGAATCTAGCGCATCCATGCAGCAAAAAGGCTCAAAAGAAATAAAAAGTTTGACTACTTAAGAACATCAGTATAAAAGCAGAAAACCGTCATGTTTTTCAGACTTGGTCTAGCTTACTTACACTCTATTTCAAGTTTGCGCAGGACCACCAGCATCTTTTTGCTTCCAATGAGTGATGCCCAGATTAACCTATTAGTATATAAAGGCTTTCATTTCTAATTCTAATGCGTACAGCTTCTTTCTCTCCTTATATCTACGACTGGATTTTCAAATTAGCAAACAGACAAACATCAAGTAACATAGGGGAGAAACAGCCAGCAACTAGAAAAGTGTGTCTACTCTTCTTCAGCTTGTCACCATATGTCTGTCTTCCCCAGAATGGAAGCAGATGCAATACTATTTCAATACTAATGCAATACTATTAATGCAAAGATGTCAGAAACCTCACTTAAAATCCTTTCATCCTTCCTGTTGAACTGCATTTTTGTTAATCTACCTGTCTTCCTGGCAACAGCTTCCCCCAGTTTTTGCATTCGAATCCTCCTTGCCATATTTTCTATCTTTCTGTCTTCCCCAGAATGGAAGCAGATGCAATACTATTTCAATACTAATGCAATACTATTAATGCAAAGATGTCAGAAACCTCACTTAAAATCCTTTCATCCTTCCTGTTGAACTGCATTTTTGTTAATCTACCTGTCTTCCTGGCAACAGCTTCCCCCAGTTTTTGCATTCGAATCCTCCTTGCCATATTTTCTATCTTACCTATCCCCTTCCTTTTCAAATTCAGTAATTTTTAAAAAAGGTTTATTCTTACCAGAGTCACTGACAGATTCATAACCCTTCCAAACTGATCAACATAGTAGACATTATCCTGGGACCAGGAATCAAGGTGAAGATAATTATACATGCCAAAAGCACGCATGTGGTCAAGGGTATATTGATCATCACGAAGTTTCACTTCTGCTACAGCTGGGGGGGAAAAAAAAAAAAAAGACTATTTCAACAATTATTTATTTATAATTAAGTAATTTAAAGTTCAAACTAACAATTCAAAAATATTCTTCCATCCTTAGTCCATAGGTCTGGTTTATTTGAAGAAAAATACAGTATGTATACATAGTTTAAAATTTCACCATAAACTTGGAAAGCAGGTCATCCACACCAAAGGCCACTGCAGTCATTCACTGTGATCATGTAATAACTATTACCATTTATAGTGGCCTACGCTGTCTCTTCCCAACATGTGTTGAGATTCAATTTGTCAATAACCCTCAGAAGACGAAACGCACATGCAACAACTAAGTAAAACCTACTTTTAAGTCTGCTTGGGAAGAGTATGAATGATTCCTGATATGTACATGGTACTACAGTAAGGGAAAAAAATTCTGCTCTACAGTAACTCCAAGAAAACAACAGCCAAAAGAAATATCCCATTAACTACATGGATTTCATAGTTTTAAATTCTGAACCAAGCTATCAACACTTGCAATACAAAAGATTAAAACAGTACAAAGCAGAATTAGTACATGGTCGTTACTAAAAAACCTATGTTCCTAGCACTCCCACTGAGGTTGAAATCTTGAGAAATGTCCAAGATACCATGAAAATTTCAGACTAAGCTTCTTCTAACTGAAAGAGGCTGCAAAGAATGGCTGTTCACTATAATGGCACCTTCTTTAAGGCAAGAAGCATGCTACTTACAGCCATCCACTTGAGCAAGATTTTTTCCAAATAGAAAACGTCTCGTCAGCTACCAGTAATCACAACTGGGGTTATCGTTCTAAGACTAACAAAGTTTTTATTTAAACTAGCTGCAGCTCTTTCTTCTTATTCCATATCTATACAGAGATCAAGCAGCTGAAGTCCCAACATCTCAAAATACAGAAAAATCCTCAAGTTTTAGCAAAGACATTAGCAGAAGTCTAATCCATCCTTCTGCAAATAGTCTCAGACAGACTGGAACTCCAGTTCACTCTCCAGTACAGTCATCCCAGGATCCTTAGCTTCCCTGCAGGAAGATGATCTCAAACTTCACACAACAAGCAAAATCCTTTAGAAAGTTTTAAGTAAACTCTGTCAGCCCATGATGATTAGCCTTCAAACCCAAGGTATGGGGAAAGCACCTCAAGGCTAATCCTTCTCATAGCAACAGTTATTTTAGTTCCCACTTTTTCAGCTTCCACTTTCTTCTCCTTTCTGCTCAGAAACAGAGCAAAGCTATTTCCAGTATTTCAGTTCCATCCACCCCCGCAACAGGGACCATTCACAACTCTAAGCAGCAGTCCTCATCTTAGATTTCTTACACTCTTCTTTAGCATCTACTTAGATCCTACCAAAGAAGCAGTAGTTTATTCTACTCTGTCAGAACACCAATTACTCCAAACAGTAGTTCATTTGATAGTGCAATATCAGTGCCACTGCATAGCTATCACAATACCATCAATCAGATAGTCACTAGATGGATCAGAACTGATCCCATTAGAGATACTGGCTATTAACATAAAAGTGGCTATAGGAAACTATGCAAGATTATACTGTCTGATTAATTAAAAAATCCAGTCATACTATACAAAATGCTCACAAAATGACAGTATAATTAGCAATTAGTCTTCTAATCACTGTTGATATTTGCAAACCAACAGCATTAATTCCACTCAGCTCAAATCATTATTCATATTCACCACACAGGAGGGATTTCCGTACCTCTGCAACTAATAAATTACTGTTGCCCAAGCCATGGCCCTTCAAAAAAAGCTAGAATATCAACAAAGGAGCGAGAAGAAAATACACCTGTCATAATGGGAAAGACTGTTACTCATTCCAATTTCTACTTTAACTGATTAGAATATTTTACAGTAAATTACACTGTAAAAGATATTAGAAGGATGTGTTGTGAAAACATGTTTTAAAGCTGTTTGTACAATCAAGCTTTATCACAGAGATGTTTTTCCCAACACGACAAGAGATGATGTGAATATTCTGTAAACAATTAAAGACACACCAAATATAATCTAGGATAATTATTTTCAGTGAAACCAAGTACATGTCATCTACTTCCTGTATAGCTACATTAACTGATCTTCTGAAATTAGAATACACATGCAGAAGCATGTAAAGCTTTTTCAGCACAGAAAAATCTAAAATTGCCTTATTTTGTAGAGCTTCCTTTCTCCACTTCTTCCCCCCGACCCCCTATACATGTTGCTACTGTCAGAATTGTAACTAAAACACACAAATAGTGAAAATAGTCCAAACTAGATGCTTCCTAAAGCAAATGTATCATCTTTCAAGAAAATTCTTGGAACAACATACTATTGATTACTAATTGTAAGGTGATAAGCTTTATAAAAGCTGGAAGAACGTGAATAAATTCTCCGTCCTTGAGTTTTTCAGCATGTAGTCCTGACAACCACTGAATACTAAGGGGTCAGGAATAGGAGATTCAAATCCCTTGCATAATTGGAATATGCAATTAACTCTTCATAAACAGAAGTCAGAAACTATACCATTTGTAGGTGATTTTAAACCAGGAAATCAAACAAATGTGTACTCTACTGTCATGAAACACTTGAAATAAGGTTATCAACTGCTTGCAGAATGTATCCTGTATATATAGCTCTCTGCCAAGAAGTAATTAGAGAAACTATTCCATCCTCGATTAACTGAAACCCATTCTGTGATCAAGTGAAATCTGTGCACAGATGCCATCTGCTATCATGTACCATGTGCTCAGATAGTTTATAGGAGATTTTACACTAGGATGAAGTTCATTCCTTCCTTTCTACAGCCTTCCAGGTTCAAGTTTTCTTGATGGTCCTTGGAAAAATGAGAAAACTAACAGCTGCGTGCAAAAAAATGAAGGACAAAAGAGAGAAGAAATGAAGATTTTTAAAAAAGTAAATTCAGAAAAGGAGAAGTTAATACAAAGGGAAAAGAAGAAATATTTCAATCAGATCATCACCTTATTCAGTCGCATAGTTTGGGGGGTTTTTGTTTGGTTGTTCGGTCAGGATTTTTTGCTGATTTTTTGTTGTTGTGGGGTTTTTGTTTGGTTGGGGTTTTTTTGGGGGGGTGTGGCTTTTTTTGTTTGTTTTTGTTTTTTTTAAGAGTCCCAGACTAATTCACTAGCTTCAACTTTTTGGGTTCAATTGACAAGCAGCAGTTAATGACAGCTATATTCAACAGAATGATACATGGTCTCCTTCAAGTTTCTGATAACTAGATCTGCACTACTAAAACCCAGGAACATTGATTCATACTCTGTCACACCAGAAAAGAGAGCAAATATACAGAATGTATAAATTAAATCTCAGCTTTCAATATTATTTCCCAACAACCCTAGTCAGGTGTGATATTTCAGACCAGTACAAAGAAAATTATGCCACTTTTCTAAAATTGTATTTATCTCCAGCTCCATGCTTAAAAAAAGTAATTTGACTCAAAATATTTCAAAGATAATTAAGCAAAGACTTTCACTCACACCACCTTTACTTAAAAGCAAAAGCACTAAATACAAAGCAACTCATAAGAATGAACAGGAGTAAGATGTCCCTAACCTAACTGGATCTTATTATAATTAATACTCTGCATTGCAAAAAAAACCAAAACAAAACAAAACAAAACTCCTCTGAATAAAGAGCACTATCAAGAGACTTATACTTTAAATGAATAGTGAAGTCTTACATCTGCCATCAAACACTATAAAAAAGAAGAACGAAAAAAAAAAGTAGAGAAAAAAGGGTGAGAAACACCCCCTCCCCCCGATTTTTAGATGTTTTACTGAATACATTGAAAGAACTTTACAATACCAGAAAATATGTAAAATAATTATATTAAAATATTATTTGGGGGCATTGAATGTTATATGCTTGTATGTCATACTTTGTTTTGCAATGCCACCCAGTGGAAGCAATTTAGTATTTCATATACACTTACCTGCTAGTGGAAGAGATTACATTAATTTATTTTCTAGTATCAGCATTCAAAGATCCTTCTAACCATGCACTAATTTTTTTTCTTTTAATATTAACAAATAAGTTTTTATTGTTAATGGCAGCATCATCTCACTGTGTTTGTTGCTGCTGTTGTTGATTAAAAGTACAAGACTTGTTTATTCTACTGCACAGTAAGTATTAATAGACTAAACACAAAAATTTACTGTTTAATAAACACATAGCTTGCTGAAAACAAGCACAGGCTGACAGATACCATGTAATGAAGTATTTTTGCCTGATCAAATTACTTACACAGGTGTGAAAAGTAAATGGGATCCATCACACACTAAATTGAATAAATAAATTGAACAAGGTCCAAAAACTAGAAAGACATTTGTGAAAGCATCACTATAGCAATGCCTTGATTTATAAGCTGACTTGTGCCAGCTGCAAGAACCATTCTCTTTAACACCAATTACAAGGCAGAACTCGCCTCTGCGTTATCTTTTTCTTTCTCAAGAAATTAAAGTACAACCCAAGAACAGATACACATGTGCCTGAGACCTAAACCTAGATTTATGAACTACAGCTGTAAATATCTGAAAAAGCCATGGCTCACAGTTTCTTAGTAGTTCCCATACTTTAAAGACTTTTTTCTATATTTAATTTTTCAAATAGAAATGGAAAATTCAAATGGAAATCTCTATAAATGTTTGAAACATGTCAGTGCCTTTGGCTCCATAAAAAGACTCAAATGTATGTTTTCCATGTATCATTACTAATTGGCAACTACTTTTCACTAAAGTACGGTGAATGGATGACTACTTTTCACTGAAGTACAGACCTTCTAGTCTAAACAGGCTACAAATAGGGCAGTCATTTATTAACACCATTTTTCAAGAAAAGTGATTAAAAAACCCATAAATACATGTGATCAAAAGAATACATTCTCTGCATATTCTCCTGGCTTGCAACAAGAGCTCCAAGCTGGAGTGAATGTTTACTATGCCTTTCAGATGTTCTTATATCTAAAAGCATACACTACATCGTATGTGTAATGGTTCTGCCAAATAGACAAGCTAGAAAGGAAAGGCATGAGGGATACCCACATTTGAACAAATTCTAGGCCCCTGGGGAAAAAAACTAAAAAAAAGGAATCAAGTTACATCTGACCAGTGGAAGCCAAGAGCAAGGTTCTCATTCCTTTAAAAACCTCACGCATCTTAGACACGCTCCTTGTTGGAGACAAGGATTTGCCCCACAATCACTGCTTTGGGCTCTGCTGAGATCAGATCAGGGCAGGGCAGAAGAGGTGACAGTAAACGAGACGCTCTTTCCTCCTTCCCAAAGGTTCAGTGATCTAAAAGAAAGGCATTACAAAGCTCAACGCAAAGGAAGCATTTGAAAATAAGTTATGGAAATAAACTAAGGAAAATAAGGAGAAAAATAGACAAAATTTACGGTGAAGATTTGGGAATTAAGGGCATAATAGTGTGGGACTCATTACTGGTCGAAACATGTTACCAGGATGAGAGATGAGAAAAGAGAAAAAACTGAAAGTTTAGATTAACTAGGACAGAATGGGTAGGAGTAAGGAAGAAATAAAAGAATAATGTGCAAATCAGAGTATTTAAAAGGGAACATAAGATATCAGAATTTCACCATTCTTCTTCACTGTGACCATATATTTAAGAAATTCACTAGAAAACTCCCCTCTATTTATTTATTTATTAGCTCTGTGGTAAATAGACAGATAACTTTAAAATTTCTTTCTGCTTCAGCTGCACATCTGACCACAGCAAATTCCAGGCAACCAGTTTCACAGTTAAAGGCAAATTAGAACTGAATACTAAGTTTTACACGATGGTCAGGAAATGAAGCTCATTGTAGTCCATGTGAGCATGACAACCACCACAAGTTGCCCCGCAATATCATGTGCTGCTCTCCACCTGCTCCAGTAGTAGAAGCCTGCATCAATTCCATGTGTCAATTTTTTTTGGTCATTTTATTTTATAGCTAGCAGTGAAATCCATAAAAATTGATAAATATAAAAACATAGATGAAAATATTGACAAAGAAGATTAATACTCTGATGTTTAATACACAAGTTTGTAGTAATGCTGCATAAATACTTCAACTACAGCCGAGGTAACTCAGTTCTACTTAAGAATGAGCACCTATTTCTATTTATTGTCACATATTCCAAGTACTGTAAACCCTACATGTTCATCTTACTGCCATGAAGTTTGGGATGCCACACAGGCAGAACTCCAAATCCAAGCACTCCTGAAATAGTTTCCTGGAAAACAAACAAAAAATTCAACAGCCTTTGCACATTAATCTTCCAGATTCTACTACAACATTTTTGCACACAGTTATGAATAAAATCACAAATTAGTCATGCTGACAGTGTTCCTAAACATTTGACCTTTTTTTCAGTTGTTGTACTTTACTCACTCCCACTTCAAGGAAATAAAATCAAACTCTTCGCTCAGTGACAAATATTAATTTAATAATCCACAAACTACCAAGTTCTTCATCATGTTCCTGAGACTTTTAATCTGCTCAAAAATGTGTTGGAAACCAGCAGTCCTTGGCCTTCTTGCACAGTATTAATTTATTCTCCCGTGCAGTAATTTTAAAAATATAATACACTGTGTATATATATATATACACACCATCCATGGTCTCTACAACTCAACCCGTTATTCCTGCGCAACATAAAAGTCAAGTTATGGAAGGATGCCCTCAGTCTACTGCATATGTAGACCACTGACACCAGAAAATACAAAGTTCAGGTACAGAACATCTCTGTACTGTGAGGAAACTGCCTTGAAGTAAGCAGAAGAAAACCAGCAAGGAGAGTGAGCCAGCTGTATGGCCTAAGAGCAGGCTGAAATATGGACAAACAAAATACCTTGAAGACAGATATAGGGCCTGGTTTGGTTTATATTTCAGGTTAGTAATTTTAAAAAGCAACAACAACAAAAAAGGCTTTCCACTCTCCAGTGGACTGATATCTATCTATATACACACACACGCGCGCAGAACAGAGTAAGTGACTTGGTATTAATGATTTAGTAGGACAGCCAAATAAATTGGACTGAAATGAGTCAGGGTCTTTGTGCTGTGAGAAGAGGAGAAAGAAAAGAACACAGACACACATACCCACCTTCTATCACACAAGTTACTGTAACTATTACGTAAAATATCTGAACAGACAAGAACTGACTAGATCCATCTATCCATTAGCAACTCCATCATTCAAATATTTTAATGAAAATCTGTAATCCTCATCTATTTAGAATAGGTGCACAACTGACTATCCAAGAACCACATAGCTTGTTTGACCATAAGGAGAACATCAAATAAAGGACAAACTAAGAGACTGTAGCTTTGCTATGCTAACTGTTGCCATCTTTGACACGGCTGTAGTACGCTCCTAACACACATACACTCACATTTGGAGTGTCTTTTAAAAGGCGACACCTACATCAATCTTACAGTAAAAATGTCAAACTACGTAAACAAAAGTGTTACTCTCATTAAATTTTCCAGTTCTGTCATAGATACATATACAGTGTCACCTAACTCATTCACTCATCCTTCAATACGCAATTCACGTACAACTTCAGTCTTATTGCTGACAGTTCACCATGGCAAACATACCTTTCTGTGCCACTACTAATACAATGTATTCAACACAAAACTAAAGTAACATATAACAGATAACTCTGTAGACAGGTATATTGTTCAGTAAATATATAGAGGCAGAGATCAGTCCACCCAAATTGTATATTACTGTCCTAGCTTTATAAAAAAAGGAAACTAATTTGTCCACCTTACAAAAGACCTAAATTTCACAAATCAATAAAGCTCGAATGCTGAGAGATTTCAGGGGGCATGGGTAAGGTTGCAGGCACACACCCAACATGACTGTGTTAATGTTCTTCTCGGTGAATTGAGAACTCAGTGAAATCATCCATTAATGGACCAATACCTCAAACGCTCATAATGCCTAACAGAAAAAGCAGAGCATGGAATTAACAGGCTGAAGATCCACCTCTGAACTGTGGGCAGAGTAAGAAGGAAAAAGGGTTAATTAGCTAAAGTTTGTAATGGATACTCATTTCATATACGGGTCTCTAAATCGAATGTATTCGTTTCAGACACCATCACTTTGAACTACCTCAGCTGGTCATCTGACCTTACCACGTGTGCACAAGCCAAGGCCAGATTTAGCACACCGATTTTCTTAACCATTTAGAAACTGAGGTCAAACTCGCAGACAGTTGCAAGACAATGATTCGACATTTTGACAAGTCGGAGACCTTGGTCCACCATGAAGCCACACGAGGCTGGGGGGGGGGACGGGGGGACACACTCCAATGACAACATTGCACCCAATTATAACGAGAAAAGTCGAGACGAAACGCCGAGTCTCTTAAACGCCCGCCGTTCCCGACAGGGGACAGGCGCGCAGGCCTCCCGGTAAGGCGGGCCGGGCTTTCCCCACCTCAGGGCACGCTTGCACCCAGGGCCGCTGGGCCGGGCCGCGGAGCACCGC
>NW_008795524.1:637904-644965 GCF_000699145.1 Aptenodytes forsteri
CAGCCGGGCGAACGCCGTTCCGATGCCGCTGCGTGCGTGCTCGTCACCAGAGCTGGTCACGTACGGGTGTGCCGACCATTCGCTGCGGGGAGGCGTAAATGGGCGTGGCGCTGCACGTAGTTCTGTGCAAGTGACTTTTCTTTTCGTTGTGTTGATGTCGCCAGTATTTGTCAAAACTGTCTTCTGCTCTGTGTAGGTTTGTGAAAAACCTAGATTTCCAAAATGAATAAAGATGCCCAGATGAGAGCAACCATTAACCAAAAGCTAATAGAAACAGGAGAGCGAGAACGGTAAGTAGGCTTCCTCCTCCATGCCAGTGAGAGGCTTGAAATATTATCAAACGTGAACTGTACCTAGAAGTAAAGATTAAGTAAACATAACTCTAAATTCTTCAAATGTCTGCATGTGAAAGTCTTGTGTATTATATAAAGCTACATAAAAAATATTTTTGCCTTTTGAACAGTTTTAGTTTTACACTTGAAAAGAGAAGCTGGGAAAATAAAGGATGGGGTGGTTGGCCTATAAACTCTAAAGCTTTTTCTTATTCTGGTATATTGTGTTGGAAAGCTCTTTGTTCATATAAAAATCACCATTAATTGCAATTTGTTGCAGTTAAATCATGTTATTTCCTGATAAAAAGAATGAGACAAAACTTTCCTTTTTGCTTTCAAGCTTTTCTTGTGTTCCTATATCTTTTGTTAGGGAAAGAAGTGTACAGTGGAACACATAAAACAGCACTTGCGCAAGTCATTGTAGAGATCCCCATAAAGGCAAACGAGTAAATTACGCAATGTAGTGTGGCAGCTAGTTTTCGGCCTTTTGTTGTCTCTTCAGTCTGTTCTATTTGCATTGTATTTACGTATTGCTAGCATGCTTATGACATTTCCCTCCTCATCATTTCGCTATATTTGTAACACCACACACCAAAAGCTCCATTTCCTTCATTTTTCAAGGCCTGTGTGAGAAGGAGTCTTCTTCCTAGGTCATCGCATAGCCCTGTACCTAGTGTAACCTTCTGTAGACTGAGCTGGTGTCTGTGCTCTACTTCTTCCCTGGTTGTGACAGTCCCCTTGGAGATTGCACAGAGCGTCAGCAGAGCAAGCAATTTCTTGAAATGGTATTGGGACCTATTTTACTTTAATTTAAGGGTAAGAAGAGTTTTGACTGGATGTCAAAAGCTGTATTAGAAACAAGCTTTATCAGAGCTGTACTATGATCAGAGACAGAGCACTCAGATTTCTTGAATTAAGAAATACCTGGAAGCAGTGAATTTCACCTGTATTGTTACTCTGCTTTTTGTCATCAGTTCATCTGCCTTCTACACAATTCACTGAGTAAAAAGGATTAGACTGACACAATTCAGCCTCTTGCTGCAATCCTTTCATTCACAGAAACAGAATTTTGCTAGAGTTATTTAGGATGGTACAGAATAAGTAGGCTTGCTAGCTGATGGAATAAAGGATGAAGATATTAAAGCTTATTTTATCATAACTTTCATTTTCCCTTCTGTTTTTCAGTACTAATTTTCACTTTTTTAGCTAGCTTTCAATATTCTCTTTTGATATATGGAGTAGATGTATCGTTGTGGCAGATTGTTGTGTGTCTTCTCTGTTTAATCCTTGAATCCTTGTTGCTTATGCTTATAATTGCTAACCACACTTAGGAAGATAGGATAGACAATCCCTTCGTCTTCACCGAACGCGAGGTAAAGTGTAACTGGGGAGAGAAACCTGCAGTTGAAGACAGTAGTACAGAATTCTGCTTCCAGAAAGGAGGGGGGAATGTTTTATTTTTTTTGAAGGCCTGGTTTCAGGTGAAATATTCTAACTTTGAAAGTTAGCATACATTTGCTAACAGAGTAGACTCGGGCAGTTCAAGTGATTCAAGGCCTTCTACCTCTTTTCTGTGGCAGCAGCATCAATGCTGCCTGAAGAAATACTGTGAATTAGCTCCTGAGCTGCTGACTCCTCGTAGTCCAACATGGTAAACTGAAACTGGTACTCATTCGGGTTAGGATTCACATGCTGCTGTTCAGCCATTTGTGCTGCTGGTCTGGGAGTTCTGCTATGAGTAGTAATTGTAAGCTTAACTTTCACACTGAAGCATATTTAACCTATTGGGAGTGTTTGCTGTTCCTAACAAGTTTGTGTATTGTCTTAACAGCCTTAAAGAGTTGCTGAGAGCCAAATTAATTGAATGCGGCTGGAAAGATCAGTTGAAGGCACACTGCAAAGGTAACGGTGGTCAAATAACTAATATCCTTTGTAATCAACTGAGGTTCTGGCCAAATGGAAGTCCCAGATGAAAGCTTTACTGCCTAACAGTCAATTTAAATGAGACTTGGGAAGAGGAAAGTATCCCTGGCAGTTGGTTTTGCATGCAAGAAAGTATCTTGCCAGCTTGGCAAAAAAAAAAAATCTTGAAACTTTTCTGATCTGAAACTTGTTAAGCTTCTGAGAAAAGATTGGAATTGGTTCCCTAAATATTCATGATGATACAGTTTTGTGTTTTGAGAGAAATCACTTCCTTACCACAGGAGAATAAAAACCAAGATAAAGGAAAATGGAGCAAATACAGTGGTATGCAACTTAGAAACTTTAGAGAACTCCGTTGTCTGCATAGGGGAGAGAAAGAAGTGCATTTGTACTCTCTCTGAACACAATTCTTGAAAATAAGAGCATCTACTTAGATGAGATAAAACAAGCAGATGAGCCTCTAAATACCCAAATCTTTAGTTTTGAGTTAAGTATTTAGTATTACTACAATTTATTGCCTTGTAAATTATATGAAACTGTTATAAATAGTATTTAAGCATCCAGGAATATTACCGCATGATGAAATTTTCTTAAAGCAAACGACAAATCCCTTGAGCTTTCGCTTTAATTCTGATTTGGTCTGTTGTGCCCAGCAACTCAATGTTCCATTACAAAGCTTTTCTTTTTGTAGGGCTGAGTGTGTTAAATTGTTTTCATAGGTGGATTTGCAGAGAAGGCTGAAATGATTCATGCTTGCAGTTGTCTGCCTGATGCCACTGCCAGAGATTACCCATTTCAGTAGTACAGATAGCAAAAGGGATGTTTATCTGCCTTCTCAACTATACACTTTATACTCTGCTATAGTAAAGTTATGTAAAATTGTTTTGTTTACATTAGTATTTTGAACTGTAATTGCAGCTGCTGAGAATGCAAATGTAAGTTTGGTTGTCCCTGTTAAGAGCCCAATAACCTCCAATAGAAAGGACAAAGAAGGATTTTGGGGGGTTGTTGGTTTTGTTAGGGTGTGTGGCAGTTTTTCGGTAGCTTGTTCTAGAGCCTCTTGCCATTGTGGATTAGGGCAAATAATTGAGCAATCCAGGATTAATTTCTAGAAGGGAATTCAGCCAAGAAAAAGTTTGCAAATAGTCCATGTGATGTCAGTTCAGAAAACATACTTAGTGTCTGGGGGACAATCAATCCTATACTGACATATAGTTAAAAACAGTCATGTTTAGGCAAAATATTTTAGGTTTATGCTACTGAATTGAGGTTTCTTCTCAGCATGGACTTCTGCATTTTTCAGTAGTCTTCAAGGCACTGTAAGTAGACAATTTGTTTAAATACTGGTATGTATTAATCATACAGTATATCTTAATCGGTGTCTTGGGGACAATCAATCCTATACTGACATATAGTTAAAAACAGTCATGTTTAGGCAAAATATTTTAGGTTTATGCTACTGAATTGAGGTTTCTTCTCAGCATGGACTTCTGCATTTTTCAGTAGTCTTCAAGGCACTGTAAGTAGACAATTTGTTTAAATACTGGTATGTATTAATCATACAGTATATCTTAATCATAGCTTTTATTTTGCTGTAGATATATACCTTTCTTTCAGATACGCTTTTTTACTTTGCTGAAACATATGGAGAGATGTTGTTTAAGCCAGTTAGGAAGACTAATATTTACTGTCTCTGTGCTCTCCCTTGTTGAATGTCCCAAAGTCTTTTTCCAACTGCATCTCTTTCTCACTATTATGTAAATAACGTGTTTGAAGAGATAAGCAGACCAACTTGTGAACTGCTACAATACTCCAGTAATATGCACATCTGGTAATGCTCAGATAAGCTTAAACTTGGTAACATTTGATTTTAAAATACGAGCTGATCAAGATGCATTAGTAGTGACAAGTTCCCATCCTTAAACCTATGGTACGAATAAGAGACGAAATCCACTGTACAATGCAGTGTAGGTACCGAGTTAATAACCTACATTTAGGTCACAAGCTACTTCATCTTCTCCGATGACCTATGCATGTAGGTTTTGTCTTCTAATGAATGGATTAAAAGACTTAAAATTATGTGTCTTGGTCTTCCCCAGATGTCATTAAAGAAAAAGGATTAGAGCATGTTACTGTTGATGATTTGGTGGCAGAAATCACTCCCAAAGGCAGAGGTAAGAAAACGCAAAGATGGATGCGGTCATACATCAATAAACATACTTACCTGTATTTCATTAATATTTTGAAAGCAGCACTATGAACTTGCCTGTGTTGGATTCAAGGAAAAAATGTTGATAGCTTGATATTAACTGCAAATAAAACGTGAATTTGTATTGTGTAACAGACATTCAAAATCTATAAAAAGCTGTATGTGTAGCCTACTTTTGCAGGTTACATTATTTAGTCGAGTCTGTATTCATCTTTATAATTGACTTAATGGTCCCAAGGAAACTTGGGCTATGAGGCAGAGATGTTTTAAAATTCCAATTCTTTTTAAGATGGAAAATCTGTACTAACAGTACTACTGTAATGGGAAGTGGGAAAAGGAAAGCACATAGCGTACAGATACAGAAAAATGCAGTCTCTTAAGAAAATACTGCAGTCATCTTTATATAGTTCTTCTTGGACTCTCTAATAGGCTTTGGTGTTAGGGGGAGAAACTTCATTAAGTCTTCAATAAAAATAGGCCTTCAAAAGAACTTGCTGAAGACCCTTACGCTGAGGTCATGGCTGAGATTTTTTTTTTTTTTTGGTCTTAAATTTGTGAAGAAAAGAAGTAGGATAATCAAACTAGTTTCTGATTATTATATCCTGTTTACAGTTGAATAATCCTTTCCCTCAAACTTTCCAATTTTCTTGACTATGGCTAGGCTAACTATTAACTGCCAATAACAACAGTGTTCTCAATAGACTTCAATTTTAGCCTGTTTTGAATGGGAGAAATGTAGATATGCTATATGAAAATCAAGTAGCTTCAGTTACTTTAGGTATTAACAGAATTGCAAGAACAAAGAAAGAATAGAAGTAGCTGTTATAAAAGGCTGGTATTAGCATATTTTCCATTTTGTGTTTTTTACTTCTTGCTTTCTTATTTATGTTTCAGCCTTGGTACCAGACAGTGTAAAGAAAGAACTCTTGCAAAGAATAAGAACCTTCCTTGCGCAGCATGCCAGTCTTTAACTTTGACATTCATCTGGGATACAGTGTCTCTCTCTCTGTATTATGTCAATCATGTCAGGATTGGAATGCAGTTTCCATACTTAAGGATGGAAAATCTTTTTTTTTTTTTTTGGATGATGAGTTGAAGTTTCTTTGCATTGCATCAATTTCTTAAACTTGGTGTTATTTTAATAAAAAATTTTGTGGACTTGTGGTTTTAAGACTCTTCTATCAGTGCACTGTAATATGGTGTCACCTATTCCAGTTTTTAATAATCCATAATTTTATATGGTTGTGCAGACTTGCTCAGATTTTCAAAAAAGAAGCGTGATTAACAACTGTGCTAACTAGAAATGCACAAGGGGGAAAAAGTGTGGAAAATGGGATATGACATGCTACTGAGCATATCCTTTCTAATTTTCCCGAAGTAGCTGGACAGCCTGAAGAAGTTAAGACTACATGACGCTGTTGGTGGCATTCCTCTCGGTACTTCTTTGCTAGAGAGTGAGTGGTTTGCGGTCTCTGACTTGCGTTGCAAATACTCAGTAATTCATAGGAAGATGAATTCTTCAAACAAAAAATGGCAGCCATATCTTTCATCAATAATCCTCTCTTCACATTTACTTTAATTAGAGAGTCACTATTTTGATCCACAACTACTGTTTTCTAGCTTTGCCCATATTACTGGTAATTTTTAATTATGTGGATCTTTGGGGCCTTTTGAAATTTAAGTGTGATACAATAATTTGCTAACGTAAGACTCAAGATGATATATTTTAAATTCTCGTATCTGGAACTGCAACATCGGCCAGGTCTATAAATAGCTGCGAAAATAAAGTTGATGAATAGAGAGGATCAGGGGCTTTGAATTGAGAACATTTAATTTTTGCCATCTTCAATTTGACGTGTGTAATAGCCGATGAAGTGGAGGAGAAGCATAAGCAGGAACTGAATGAGCGATTGGATACTGTTGTGACTCGGCTGCTGTGAAAAATGAATTGACTCAACATAAATCTTAATCCTCCTAATTAGAATGCTCCTCTAAAAACCGTCACCTCGCGTGCAGCTATTCTTGGCTAGCTGCTTAGAAAGTCGTGCCTGCAGCGGTGGCTTTGCGCCTGGCTGCCGCCCCGCTGTGAGCTCTTCCCCGAGGAGCCGGGCGGGGGCACCCGCGCCTCTCGCGTGGGGAGGGCGGTGGCTGCTCCCCCGCCGGCCTCCAGCCCCGCTGCTGCCTCCCAGCCCCTCGGCTTTACCGGAGAAAGAGGACGTGCTCTGCGGCGGGGCCGGGTGCTTGCGCGCTGCGTGCGCGCTGGGCTGGGGCTGGCTGGGGCTGAGCTGAGCTGAGCTAGTCACCTCCACGGGGCTGGGATGGAATGGCAGCACAAGGACTGTCGGTGCCGGGCGGCGTGTGCTTTGGCGAGTGCTTTAATAACTTCTCTGCTCAGACTGCGAATTGGGGAACAGACGTGAGAGAAGAGTCTAGCAACAGGCGAAGGCGAAGACTGGCGCTAGACAAAAGTCAGTGTAAACTGGGCAATACTGACGCTCAATGGGACGCAATGTAACTGGTCACAAACACCTCTTGTCTACACAAGAGTGAGTTCCTGCTGAGACTGGAACATCGCAGGAGCCAGGATCAGGGATCTG
>NW_008795525.1:0-21186 GCF_000699145.1 Aptenodytes forsteri
AACCCGAACCCGAACCCGAACCCTAACGCAATATTGAAGCTACTTCCGGTGTTTTGTGATCTTTTCCGTTTGGTGTTAGCAGTTTCCGTCTCTTTAGGAGTTAATTCCGGTGTGAGATCTGTCGCTTCCGGCGGCAAACTCTCCGTTTCGGTTTCATTTTGTGCCTTTGGAGTCGTCTTCCGGTCGTAGATCGGCAGTCCCGGTCAATTTTAAGACACTTCCGGCCATTTTAGCTGACCTCAGGCACTGTTGGCGGTCTTCCGGACCACAGAGACCATCTTCCGGTGTGGTACTCTATTATCTGGACGTCAGTGTCTATGATCCGGAAGTCCCCCAACACTGCCGGTAGTCCTCCGGACCTTGGAGAGCGACTTCCTGATCATAGAGTAACCTAACTCTTTATGGTCCGGAAGTGCTGCAACAGCGGCAAAGGGTGGGTTGTTTTATTTTTTTCTTTAAGTTGTGGAGTCCATTTTTCAACCCTTTGTGTGCTGGGTTTTTTTTTTTTTTGAGTGTTGGGTTTTGAGCTGTAGGGGTTTTTAATTGGTTTTTATGGGTGGTGCAATTTCTAATTGTGGGGTGGGTTAGAGACTATAATAATGTTTGTTTTATTTATTATTTTCATTTTTGTGTTGTTTATGAGTGCAAAAAAATTGTTCCTAACTTGCATAGTTGAGTGATTAGTTTGTGTAATAAGAAGTTGATTAGTATTCTATATGGGAGTAGTGAGTGGCTGCAAAATCTGTGAAAACGATTACTCTAGTCAGAAGTTACTCCTAATTAGTATTCTAATTATATCACATTATTTATGTAACACAGGAAAAACATTTCTGAAAAAAAAATCTATATCTGTATGAGTAAAGAAAACCTTTAAAACAATAACTCTGGTGCAGCAGTAGAAAATGGCACACTCCTGGGGAGTAGTTTTTAAAATTTTCATGTATATTTAATATTATTATTTTTTATTGTTGTTGTTGTTGTTTTCCATTAGTTACTCCCCAGGAGTATGCCATTTTCTACTGCTGCTGCTTTTTTTATTTAAAATTTTGAAGAAATAACAGACACACCGACAAAAAATAAAAAAGACAACAACAAGACAGACACAAAGAAATCAAACAGAGACACAGAGACAGATGCACACAAAAATCCCCCAAAGACAGACAAAACAAGCGCAAAGACCAACAAACACAGACCAAAAAAAAAGTCACGGGAGACAAAACAGATGAAACAAAACTTTATTGGAACTTTATTGAAATCAAACTTTTTTAATATACCTTAGAACCCTAACAAGGAGTGCTTTAAATACCATAATTAGCTCTCGCTGCAATTAAGGTAATTAAACACACCATATGAGGATTTAATCTTCACTAACCTAGTTAGATACTTCTCATCCTACTCAGACGTTATTCATGCTCACTATTGCCCCTTAATGAGGGGCCTGCCACAAGCTGCAAAGGTTCTAGGGACAACATGGTACTCTGTGGGCAATTGGGAAAGGCAATGATCCGTTCCATACCCTGAATGACAGTATGCCTTATGTCCCTGCTGCTTTCTTGAGAAATGCTAAAACTCCACATACATATGCATACAAGATACTCACCTTAACCCTGCTAGATAATCTCACCATCAGTCCTATTAAGAGATGATGTCAACAACTTGCACAGTGTACAGAAAAACTGGTGAAAAGAAACAAGGTTCCATCTTCAATAAAGTCAGGAATTCCAGGAAAATACAATCCACCAAGAAAAAAAAAAAAAAAAACAAACCAACCCAAAAACATACTATTAAACCATCTTGCCACCCCAAACAGCCAATACAAATTTACTGACCCAAAAGAAAAAAAAGCTGTATACAAGTGTGCTTTCTACTATATATGCTGCTGAACTTTGACTGGTCCAGAAGCCCTTACCTCAGACACCTCCACTTCTCTAAATGTCAAAACACACCTACCCAAATAGCTTAGACAGCTCAAACACTGCAATCAACTGAAGGAACAGCAGAGCACTGACACCAAAGAAACCCAGGAGCAGATTAAGCTCCCTGACCAGAGGCTGTGGCTCATATACCCCAGGCCCGTCCACTACCCTTCCCACCTTTCCCTGGGAAAGGGGAGGGGCAAACTACCAGAAGGCATAAAGGCAGCCGGAGGAGCGGCAGAGAGTTTTCTTATCTGCCTTAAGTTTACAGTATGCAACCTTACTGCAACCTGAACCCTTACTGGAAACAATGATACCTGCTCTTTTACTACAACTACATCTATTGCATCAGAAATGTGACCGGGTAGGGAATTAAACAATTTTTCTGGGGCATAGGTAGAAAAAGATAGATGTCATAGTAAGCTACGTAGGAAAGTAGCTCATTAAATGCAATAACAATATTATTATCAACAATTACATGCTTTAGTTTCCTATAAAAAAACCAAAATGCTATGGGGTTACACTTCATTTCTAGCAAGACCATGCATGCTACCTGACTTCTACCAGAACTACCTTCTGGACAGGACTGAAGCATAATGAGATCCCATAAGAATCCCTTCTCAAAAATATCTCTGGTTGCAAAGTAAATTATTTACTGTAAAAGTAAATATAAAGTAAAATATATACTGTAAATCACCAACGATTCAGAGTCACCTTGACAGTCTCTCTGACTGACTCCTTTAACAGAACTAGATGAGTCTCAAAGGACAGAAAACACGGAAAAACCATGGAAATACAAGAAATGTATCAGAAACTGTATGAAACAGCCTAATTAATACCTAAGCAGCTAGAACAAAAATTAATTGCAAAACACAACAAAAAAAACACCACGGGAGATGTGTCAATAAAAATAGATGGAGGCTATTGTCTTCTCTGAAATACTCAAGAGGAGATCTGAGCTGACAATAGACATCTTTAGGGTACCAGGTACCGAATAGAAACATACTGCAAGACATAGAAAACAAAAAGACTGCTCTGGAGCACAAATATGGCTTCGGAAAAGGTTCTGACAGAACAAGAGGCATTGTCGCAGGGATTAGAGAGGTCCTGAAGGGGCCAGAGAGACCAAAGAAGTCTTGGGGACGCAATGAGGAACTCAAAAGTGACTTGAAGCCTGGCAAAAGCCGTTAGACACTCTGGAAGGCCGCAGAGCCCCCCACAGGCCTCGGCAAAGCCCAGAAAAAGCTGTCAGAGACTCTGTAAGGCAGCAGGGTGCTTTGTGAGCCTAGGCAAAGCTCAGCAAAAGCCCTGGGGCACTCTGCAAGGCCACAGAGCCCCACACGGGCCTCAGCAAAGCCCAGCAAAGGCCATCAGACACTCTGCAAGGCCACAGAGCCCCACACAGACCTCAGCGAAGCCCAGCAAAAGCCATCAGAGACTCTGGAAGGCAGCAGGGCCCCTTGCAGTCTTTGGCAAAGCCTGGCTAAAGCCATCAGATGCTCTGGAACGAAGCAGAACCCTGTCCAGACATTGGCAAAAGCCGCGGAGCACTCCGGAGACAAGCAGGGCCCCTTGCAGTCTTTGGCAAAGCCTGGCTAAAGCCATCAGATGCTCTGGAACGAAGCAGAACCCTGTCCAGACATTGGCAAAAGCCGCGGAGCACTCCGGAGACAAGCAGGGCCCCTTGCAGGTCTCGGCAAAGCCTGGCGAAAGCCATCAGACACTCTGGAAGGCAGCAGAGCCCTGTCTGGACGTTGGCAAAGCCCGGCAAAAGCTCTGGAGTACTCTGGAGAGAAGCAGGGCCCCTAACCCTCTTACCCTAAACCTAATGAATCTAACCCTAACCTGTAACCCTAATAACCCAAACTGTAACCATAACCCTAACACCTGACCCAGTAAACCTAAACCTAACTCCTTTCTTTAATTCCTAGCCCCTACCACTGACCTTAAAGCGAAGTCCCTGGACTCTTTATCCCACTAACCCTAATTTCTTAAAAGCCTATGGTTACAATGAGCAAGGGTTATGGTGTGCTAGGATTACATTGTGCCAGGCTTTTGGGGTGCTAGGGTTAAGGCAGCATTGGCTGAAGAGTGTTAGTGTTATGGAGAGATTTAGGGTTCTGGGGTCCTGGGGTTTGGGGGGTATTTTTGCTTATCTTGCATTTTTTAGTTTCTTTTTCAGGGGGTCCAATTTTAGCTTGCTATTTTAGGACTAGGATGGTGTTTTGGGTTTGCATAAAATATGGGGTTTGGGTGGGTTTTTTTGGCTGTTCTGGTGGTTTAGGTTGTGTTTGCAGTCCTTTAAAGATCATTTCCAGTTAAATGTGGCTGACTTCTGGTCATCATGTGTCATTTGCGTTTCTGTCCAACTCCATTCTGGTGGATTTCAGGCCACTTAGTGGCTATTACAGGCAACTTCCATTTCTACAGAACTCAGTTCCAGTGTCATTATGTAGTTTCTCATGTTATTAGCACAACTTCTGGTTTAGATTGGACCACTTCTGGTAGTTTTGCAGGACTTCCGGCCAATAGTGACCGACTTCCGTAGGACTAATGGGCACTTCTGGTTTCCCAGGCCAACCTACAGCCCACAGAGTTTCACTTTTCGAGCACTAACAGACACTTCTGGGTCACTGCGAAGACTTCTGGCCCCTAGAGAACAACTTCCATTGAACTAACATGCACTTCCATTGTTTTGGGAGGTCCTATGGTCCATAGAGTTACACTTTCAGAGGACTAATGGGCACTTCTGCGTTTTAAGGAGGACTTTGTAGCATTCTAGGCTGTTCTGGTCATACATCTTTGACCTGAACCTCATTAACATTAAAATACACCTCACGGCATATTGCGTGGCTCAACATGGCTGCTAGGAAGTCCAGTGCTCGAAGACTACACCTCCCAGTATGCTGAGCAAACCAACATTGCTGCCTGGTACCCTAGTGCCCAAGTACTACATCTCCCAGCATGCCCTACCGGCCATCATGGCTGCTTGGCAGTTTTCTGGTGGAAAACCTCATCTCCCAGCATGCCATGCTGACCAACATGGCTACCCCAAAGCCCAGTGCCGGAAGACTTCACCTTCACCTTCACCTTCAGCATACCGTGGGCCCCAGGGTGGTGTGACTTATGGCCCTCCGGGAACACCGTCCTTTCCCCCTGCCCTCCTCCCACCCCCGTATGGGACCCGGAAGCTGCCACAGAGCCCTGAGCCCAGCCTTGGGAACCCCAACACTGGCCCAGGGCTCACCCGTGATCGGGACGGGTTTGTCTCCGATACTGCCACAGCATGCATGCACACACATGCACACACCCCAACCCCACTCCTCTGGCACGGTCCTGACCCGCCTCAGGCCCCCTGCACATGCTTCATGACCTTCCCCAGGGCATCCTTTTCCTAGCGATCCCCCTCCACTTTGATATGTCCCTGACCTGACCCAGGCTTCCCTGCAGCACTACTATGGCCCATTAGCCCCCCTACCCTGACCCAGACTCTCTCCAGGCTGGTCCCAGTGCCCAGACATCCCTGCATGCTTGAGTGTGGCCCTTGCGCTGCCACGGTGCACCATCTTCCCCCACCATGGGCCCCTAGCTGCCCACCACCCCAGTGCTGTGTCCTCCTCCAGCCCCAGTGCAGTTCTCCCTGGACTCTGTCCTGGTGCATGCCCAGGCTCCACCACTATGTGTCATGTTGCCTGGCACATTGCCAGTTGCAGGGATGCCGTGCATGTGCAAGACCTGCAGCCCCAAACATGGGCCCCTGTTCACCTTCTCTGCGGTTTCAGCCATGGTCTTGATCCCCGCCGGCAATGCTTGTCCCAGACTGACCCCAACTTGATGACCCTGAGCAGCACAGCCCCATCCAGTGCATGGCCTCTGTGAGCAGCACAGTCCCCCATGCCCATCCTCAGATGCAGCTGGTACGACCAGCCCCTATGGCCCACAGCTGTAGCACATGGGGAAGAGGGGGGCATCACCATTAACCCCTGAGCTGGGGCTACCAAGAGCTGGGTAGCAGAGGTGTGCCCCAGCTCTTGAGAGCAGTTTGCTGAAAGTTAAAGGGAGAGGTCCGGGATGCACAAAAAGGAAAAAGTAGTATTAAAGGTGACAAGAGAGTAAATGCAGAGCACTGCTGTGCAACAAAAGGAAAGCAAAGAAAACCACCAGGGGATGACAGGGAAATGGCGGACTCTGGGGGCACAGAAAGGTAAAGTGGGGGGTGGCCTGGGGTACACCGAAAGGAAAACTATGACCCTGGAGCACACAAAAAAGCACTTGAAAAAGCTTGGGATGGGAGAAAGTTAAACAGGAAAACTGTGGCACACTGCAATACAGACACACAGCCCAGGGGTATGCAGAAAGGCATACGGCAGGCTCAGGGCAACGCAAACACAAAAATGTGAATTCACACGTTCAGAGGGCAAACGGAGGGCTCTGGGGCACTACCAAATCCAAATGAAGGGTCTTGGTGCATACCAAAAGGGCCATAATGCATTCTGTGGGGATCAATGTGGCTGACCGAAGTCGCCTGCAGGCACTCCCTGTTCCTGTCGAAACCCCATCTTCCAGAACCACACACATAGGCCTCAGCCTCAGACACACTGGGGACATCTCAGTTTGTTGCAGGCAAACTAAGGAGCAGCCTGGGGACCTCACACAGCTCTGGAGAGTGATGGGAAATGCCATCAACAGCCCAGAGTGTTCATGGCAACACAAAGGAAATCCCACACAACCACAGGAACAGCACAGGGTTCTTCAGGAATCCCCAAGGACCCCAAAAGGCTCCAAGAGACCTTGGGACCAGCCTCCACCCCTTCAGACCCAATGGATAACCCTCCTTCTCCTGGCCACTGTCTTCTGGCACTTTCTATCAAGGCTAAAGGGACTGCAGGAACCACAGACAAGAGTACAAAGGATGAAGCAATTGTTTATTAATGCACATGAACAACACCTGGCAGTAAGTCTGCCATGGAGCTCAGTGCCAATACACTGCCCCTTCTCTTGCAACACCTTAAGTCATTGATGGACCAGCATTCATGTCTGGGGAGGGAAGGCCAACTCCTGCTGCTGCCTGTGGTATACATTTGAGAGGAAAATTCTGCTCTCACCTGTCTGCATTTCTCCCCTACCCCTAAGACTAGAGCCCTGCAAGACAATTTCACAGCTCTCTGGTCATTCACCACCTCAGCAGTGTGACTGAAGGGGTCGTTCCAGCACTCTATTGAACCAAGACCTACGATCTGAACACAGAGCCAAATGCTGGCTGTCAAAGGGGGAGGTTAGGGTAGTGATCCTAACCAGAATAATATTGTACAGGAGTTAGTGATCCATTTAACAGTTAACCTTGAGAGGGCGTGGGCCTGGTGCTGTGCTATGTGGCAAATAAAGCTTGGCCTTCAAGCCTGTGTTGTGCTGCACATATCCCTTGCTCACAGGATAATGTTAGCCACCTAAAAATGGTAACAAAGGAACCTGTAGACAGCTCCCACTTGGCACTGGCCATTACATCACCTGCATGTCCTTCTCTTTATCATAAAGTAAAGCAGCAGGTTCTCAAGTGAACATCCTTTTGTTTGACAGTAGAAATGATGAATGGCATTATTCTGTTCTAAGAAAATAAGAGCTCGAGAGACCAAGTTGTCAGTGGAACCTCTCCATAGGCAGGATCTGCACTGCATGCCGTGCCCTGATTGGAGGTCCCTCTAACTCGGCACAACTCCATGTTCCCAGCATCTGAAGGGACGTTAAGATTACCTATATGATCCTCTTTTCCCTTCTGGTCTTACCTTCAATAAATGGCATTTTAATCAATACCTTACATAGTCTGAGTGCTTTTCTTACTGGGATCACAAAGAAAACCAGCTCCAGTGCACTACTTCTGTGAATCCACTCTGCACCTTTTGTTTTCTTACCTTTGCATCCTGTCCTGACACAAAGCAGCAGGACAACGAGCAAAAGAAAAGGGCAACAAGGAATATAGGTGATCCAGCTTATAACCTGAGTTAATTCCATAGCCTGCTGGGGATGCAAACTGGGAAGTCCTTCATGGATTCATAATGCAGTTCCTAGTGTCACCTGATTCATGTGCCTTCTGCAGCAGGAAGACCGTGTTCAAGTGCATCAAGTTGCAATTCCTCTTCTGGCTCCTCCTGAACACCGCAGTGAATTGCACGTCTCATCTTTTCTATTTACACACTCCACACCTGAGACCCTGCTGAGCCACAGGACCTCCCTAATCTCCTCCAGATCCTGGACATTGGCCATTCATAACTGCAGGAGGAGGGAGCTTGATGGGAAATGGAGCCGAGTGACTGCAGGGTCTACTCCTGGCTCCAGTGTCTGCCAGCTCCTTGGATATACTCCAGGCCCAGCAGGTGCTCTCAAAGGCACTTTGCTTTGTGTACCACTTTCCTTATCACAGCCAGTAGAAGCCATGAAGAGCCACTGAGGTTATTCCACCTTCTCCTTAATTTCACAGATTTATAGACACCTCTTCTCATTGAAGAATTCAGAAGGCAATCTGGTTTTTGGATGCCTACAGACGTGATCCCAATCAGCAGCTTCAACCAATTTTGGTACTGCAATAGCTTTAGAGATCTCCCTTTCTCATTTTCTAGTTTATGTTCCAAGGAGTCTCTCTCTAGTAGTTTTCCATGGGGCTTTCCCCAAAACAAAAACCTCCCTGAACTAATTTGGTCATCCTGTATAAAATACATATAGACAGAAGTGTACGTCTCTTCTCAAGAACATCATCCTAGTTTGAACATCGTGCTCAAACACTGTGTTCCAAGCACAGTCTCCTCACCATGGCACCTTCCCAGGCATAGAAGAAGAGTTCAAATGTTAGCAATGAGGCCGAGTCGTGATTTCATGTAGCTCCCCCCGCCCCTCTTTTATTGCTATGTCATTACCCTCCCAGGAAACAAGCAAGGGCTACAGCTAGCAGCGTCTGAGCTGCTGGCAACAAGAATCAGAGGAGCATAAATTTGTCATATCTAGACTAGACATGACCTTTTGAAACATTCAGGTATGACCTATGATGATACACTTCCTTTTACTTATTTAATTATGCTTGACTGAATACTTCCAATAGCTTTTTGACTCAGTGGCTTCACTGTACCTCCAAGTCAGCATTTGCAAAGTCATGTCCCTTTTGAACACAGCACTGTTCCTCATTTCTCCTCTAAGGACTACTGCTATCACCACAGAGCTACTTTTGAGATACTTTATTTACAGCAACACAAAGAGCAGTACAAAAAAAAAGACACATGAGGTATGCAACTCTTTGTCATAACTATCCCTCCTTATCCCACCTTTAGAAATGCATTTTGGATACAAAACCTTTGTGGAAACATTTTGCGCTCTTGGACCTACAAGTGAATAGATGTCTCACCACAGTGCAGCAGGATGGTTCAGTCCTGTTTGGTCCCAGTCAGTGGCTGGTCAGGATGTTGCTGAGGCTCAATGAGACAGGCTCTGGGTTCAGGTGTGTCCCAAAGGAGAAGCAGTTCCCACCACCACCAATAAGCAACAACTCCTTCTCATTTGGCAGAAAGACACTACTATGATTATGTAGCATTAATGGCCACTCCAGATGCTCCTAAAAAAGGAAAGGATATTTTGAACATACGGGACTTCAACACATGTGTACCTCATACAATGCTGTAGAGATATTTCATATGGTACCTTCATCAGAAAGTTAAGAACAGCCACACTGGGTCCCATCTAGGACCATTTAGTCCACTATACCACCCACAAATGTGGGCAAAGATAGCTAGGAACAAGGAAACCATGATATACTCTTCTAGTATACTCTACCCACCCAACAACTTGCAGTTCAGTGATTTTTAATGAGAGGGAATGTCTTTGTACTCCCTGAACCTTATGTTTTTCCTTCCAAGAACATAGCCAGTCACTTTTTGAATCCATGTAAACCTTTGGCATTCATGTCCTGTGGCAAGGAGTTCCAGAGCTTAACTATGTTTCATATGAAGCACTGTATTGAAGCATATTGCCTACCAGCTTCTTTTGATGTCTCCTAGTTCTTCTATCAGAAGAAGCAATGAACAGTCATGCCCTCTTCACCACAAAGGAGACAGCCTAAAGTATATAGTTATACATCTGAGGTCCAAGAAACATCTGATTTATAACCTGTGTATCTTCAACTACATCAGGTTGCTCAGAGCCCCATCCAACCTGACCTTGAATGTGTCCAGGGATGGGGCATCTACAACCTCTCTGGGCAATCTGTTCCAGCATTTCACCACCCTCATTGAAAAAACTTTCTTCCTTGTACCTAGTCTGAATCTACTCTCTTTTAGTTTAAAACCATCACCCATTGTCCTGTCACTACAGGCCCTGCTAAAAAGTCTGTCCCCATCTTTCTTATAAGCCCCCTTTAAGTACTAAAAGGCCGCAATAAGGTCTCCCCAGAGCCTTCTCTTCTCCAGGCTAAACAACCCCAACTCTGTTTCAGCCTGTCCTCATAGGAGAGGTGTTCCAGTCCTCTGATCATTTTTGTGGCCCTCTTCTGGACCCACTCCAACAGGTCTTGTATTCCAGGCAGTATTATCACAGATGAGGGCTACTCACATATTTAGACTAAGTTTTGCCCAGAGTATGCCAAAATCCTGCTATGTGACATCAGCTGTATGATTGTTCTTCACTGAATCATAGAACAGAATCACAGAATAGTTGAGGTTGGAAGGGACCTCTGAGTATCATCTAGTCCAACCATCTCTGTTCAAAGCAGGCTCAACTACAGCAGGTTGCTCAGTACCTTGCCCAGTCAGATTTTGAATATCTCCAATGATGCAGACACCACAGCCTCTCTAAGCAACCTGTTCAGTGTTCAATCACCCTTACAGTAAAAAGTTTTCTTATGTTTAAGTGGACTTTCCAGTATTTCCATGCTGTTTTCTTTGTGTACTTCAGGCAGCAGCTATAGCACACAGCAATTTCCACCATGAAGTTTTTAATGAAATTATACCACAGACCTCCATAAAGGCTAACTGAGGCTCTGGTTTGAGCTGTTCTCTTCTTCCATAGACATCCTGAAATTACTATGCTGGTGCCCATCTCAGTTCTGCTCCCCCTGTCTGGAATAGAGCAGCTCCATGCCCTCCAGTCTTCTGCACACTCAGACTCTCCCTCTCCTAACACTATTATGTTCTCTGGGATGGTAAAAGCACTTCAAAATTGGATTCTACCTCAAACAAGAAATGTTTATTCTACTCACAAATTCGCCTACTTTGCATTCCCCACTCCCTTTCAGGGAATAGCCCTAAAGTTACCATGTTCCTTCACACACAGTTTACCCCGAAAGAAAAATTTCAGTACTTACCACATTAATTGCATAGTCCAAGCAGAGACCAGTCATTAAGTCAATGACAGTGATGCCTGGCACAGAGGATGAGTGAAACCACACTCCACCAACAAGCAGAAGTTTTCCATCATGCACATGTGCAGTATGTGAATACCTGTGAGTTCAAAATGAGATAACTGCATTAGTAAGAGAAGTAGGTAGAGACAGGCCGAAGATTCACTGCTGAATGCCTTCTACTTACCTTGGGATGAGAGGAGGGTGTGTCTCTACTGTCTGCCACTGAAAGCCATGTTCAAGCTCCCTCAGAAAGAAAACTGAACCTAAGGGCTGCTCAACTGCTCCCAGACCTCCTGCAATTAGCACTCCTCCTTTCCAGCTACAGGCACTGTGAGAGTGACGGCTTTCTGGTACTGGACCCTCAACAGGAATCTAGGAAAACATAAGTCCAAAGCTCAAGTTTGCCAAGCTAAGTGTCTTCTTCATGTCCAGGCTCTTAAATTATCTCTTCCTGTAGCATGCCCTATGGGATGTAACGTTCTTTCTTGCCATAGGATAGGAACAGTTGCTGGAGGGGAACAGAGTAAGCATGATAGGGAACAATCAAGAAAACCCAAGCTACACGTGTTCCTCTAGGGATGGCTAAATAGAAGTGTTTCCATTTACACTATCTCCAATATTTCTTTGGCCCTCAGTATATTTAATATCGTTCAGTCTTTAGAGGGTTTTATTCCTGCACATTTATTAGAGTTAACTTTATTTGCATTCTTGTGTGCTGCTTTCTGTTCAAGACATGCACCTGAGAACCACAATTTTACAAACACATGGACTAATGCAGTGACCAGCGAAGCAGGTGATCAGTGGCTCAAATCATAGAGCAAGATAAAATGCTGTACTGCAGTACTAATATGCAGAAAGAAAACCTTTAGTGCAAGCATTAAAGGGAAAAATGTAAGATGAGGGGTTTAAAGGAATATCATAGCAAACAAGCTGTGGAGAAAATTTTGGAGGCCATCTGGTCCATCCCTTTCTCCTAAAGCAAATTCAACCATATCTATTATCATCTGGAGAGATGGTTATTTAATAGTTTCTGAAAGTCTGCAGTGACAAGAATTTCTCACGTCTTTAGGCAGTCTATTGCACCATTTTACTATCTTCACAATTAATAGCTTTCCTTAGTGTCCAAAGTTGCCCTTTCTACAGATTCCTTGTACTACCCAAAGTAAATAAGGAGAATAATTTGTTTGTCCTCTCTGCAGCTGTATTTTACATATTTGAAGATTTATTTCTATCTTGAATCTTCTCCAGACTCAATAGCTACAAATCCTTCAAAATCTTCCACTGCAAGGTATGTGGTCTGGTCATTCTTGTTGCACACCTCTGCAGAGCTGTATTGCATCCTGTCCACCTCTTTTTCTCAGGAATCAGCTTTGGGTATTTTACAAGGGTCCTGCTGAGATTAAGAGCACTGAAGAGAATAGAAGGACCAGTTCATGTGTCTTACAGATAACATTCCTGGTTACATACTTGGACACACAGTTTAGGCCTTCCACAACAACACAATGTTGCTTACTCATGCTTAGCTTGTGATCTCCTGTAATTATGGATCTCTCACCCTACAATTGTGCTATGCGCTATTTTTAAAACTCAGTCTATCTTTAATAAACTGCAATTTGTTTTTCCACAAGTATTTCTTCCATGTCAAAGTAATTTTGAATTTTCATGTTGTCCACTAATATACTATTGAGCTTATTCTGCCTGATGTTAACTGCCTATATAATATATATACTCTTTGCTTCATCATTCTTGTCATTAATAATTGGACCCCAGGACTGACCCTGTGGGACACCACCATTTCCATAGAGCGTGATTTCTAAATATTCTCAAAGTCTGATTTCCAAATAATTTTGCACTACCCTGCAATACTCATGTTTAAATCATGTTTTCTTAGTACATTATGAAAGTGTCACACAAGATGTGTCGAAGTCCTACTAAAGTCATGATACATACCCTTTCTTCAGGACAAAATCTATTGCCATGCCATAGAAAAATAAATAATATTAAACAAATTACTTCTTGAACTTTTGTTGGTGGTCACATCTCCCAATTATCTTCCAGATATTTATAGTCTGTTACTGTCAGTTTCTGCATTTTTGAGGACCTGAGATGAAGTCGATTTGGCTTCCATAAAAAAAGTTCAAAGCACTATGTGGAGGGTGAGAGCATCTGTTTCATTAAGTTTATTGAATCGCAGTCACTTTCAATGCAAATGGAATAATAAGTAAAGGGGGAATTGATAAACAAAAACACACAGAGACACAAACCTGATAGACACGGGATAACAGAGACAATGCGAAAGATCAAAAGTCTCCAATCACTAATCCATGGGCCGTTAAGAAACTCCAGGCATAGCTTTGGAGAGGGCCAACCTGGACTTTGCAACTGATAAGAAGGGGGAAGTGAGGAACAGGATTCGGAAGACTCAAGGGAGGGCCTGTGGAACTAAACAAAACTTAAGGAATGTTTAGGAGAAAGGGATCAGTGGGGAACAAAGAGGGGGAATGAACAGAAAAGGGTATAAAAGGGGTCAGTCACATGTAAACAGTCACTGGTCAGTATACTTGCCTGCCTGAGCTCTGCACCTCATCAATCTCTCTTATTGATTAAATCCTTTCTTAACTATCTCTGTGTAGTATCACTCTCTACCCCATGCATGTGAGTGATGCAAGGACTAAGTGCCTGCAACTGCAGAGATGAGCATTAGTGAATATGGAGCCAGCAAATGGAGTCAGAGCAGCAGGGAAAGCATTCCTGGGCCTTTTGTGACAGCAACTGGAACAAGTGAGGGTCTCAGCATCAGCAGTTGGAGGGGCCACAGATCTTGTGGGCATCTTCATGGCTCTCAAAGACTTTGCGTCCAGAGTGCCAGCTACTGGGGGTGAATTTGGGACAACGAACTGGAGTCAGACTGGAGTCAGACTGGGGATGTAAGCACCCCTGGGTCTGTGGCGTGAGTGGAAGTCTCAGTGCCAGACAAATGGGACAAGACCACCATGGGTCACAGGACCTGTGCATGTCCCAGATGCAACTACTTGGGTGACCAGGGCAACTGAATCAAGTGAGAATCTCAGCACCAGAAGCTGGAATAGGACCATGGGTAACAGTGCCCCTGTGCCTGGATGCCAGCTGCTGGAAGCGGGACCAGTGCATTTGTATTTTCCCTGAATCTTGTGTGTATGTGAGTGTGCATCTCCAAGTCTTGCTCTCGAGACCTTTCACCATCTTGGTCGCCCTCAAGAAGAGAATAATAGAATCACAGAATCAGAGAATATCTTGAGTTGGAAGGGACCCATAAGGATCATCGAGTCCAACTCCCTGCTCCTCGCAGGACTACCTAAAACTAAACCATATGACTAAAAGCATTGTCCAGACGCCCCTTGAATGCTGACAGGCTTGGTGCCATGACCACTTCCCTGAGGAGCCTGTTCCAGGGACCGACCACCCTCCCAGATTCCAAATCCCCAGATCTCTTTCCATGGGGCTGTTCTCCCCCAAATCCCCAGATCTCTTTCCGTGGGGCTGTTCTCCAGCCTCTCATCCCCTAATTTGTATGTGTAACCAGGATTACTCCATCCTAGGTACTGAATCCAGCACTTGCTCTTTTTAAATTTCATACAGTTGGTGATTGCCCAGCTCTCTAGTCTATCCAGATCTCTCTGTAAGGCCTCTCTACCCTCGAGGGAGTCCACAGCTCCTCCTGATTTAGTATCATCAGCAAACTTACTTCATGTACATTCGACTCCTGCATCCAGATCATTTTTAAAAACATCAAAGAGCAGTTGGCCACCCTGCGCAACCCCACTGGTGACTGGCTGCCAGCCTGATGTAACCCCATTTACTGTAACTCTTTGAGCCCAACCCATCAGCCAATTGTTCACTCATCCCATTATGGACTTGTCTAACTGTATGCTGGGCATTTTGTCCAGAAGGATACTGAGAGACAGTATCAAAATCTTTGCTAAAAATCCAATAAAACCCGCATCTACTGGCTTCCCTTGGTCAACTAGATGGGTAACCTTGTCATAAAAGGAAATTTAGTTAAACAGGACTTTCCCCTCATGAACCTGTGTTGGCTATGACCAATGACTGCGTTGTCTCACAAGTGTTTTTCAATAACTCCCAGAATAACCTTCTTCATAATTTTACCAGGCACTGAAGTGAGACTGACAGGCCTGTATAATTACCAGTCTTCCTTCTTATCCTTCTTGAAAATTGGGACATTTGCCAGCTTCCAGTTGACTGTGACCTCTCCAGACACCAAAGACTATTGAAAAATAATGGAAAGAGGTCCCACGATAACATCAGCCAGCTCGTTCAGTACCCTGGTATGAATCCCATCGGGCCCCATAGATTTATGTGCATCCATCTGGAGCAGCAAGTCTCGAACAAGTTGAGTCAGCTGGGAGTTTATCATTCCCCCAGTCACAGTCTTCCAACAGGGGTCCCAGAGCCCACCATCATTGTTAGAGTCAGAGGCAAAGATGGCACTGAAGTCTCCACTTTTTCTATGTCCCTATTTGTGAGGTGACCGACCTCATCAAGTAACAGACCAATGTTATCTCTGATCCTCCTTTTGCTGCTAACATATTTAAAAAAGCCCTTTTTGTTGTTCTTCACAGTACTGGCTAGCTTGAATTCTAATTGAGCTTTGGCCGCAGGAATTTTCTCCCTACAGTGGCAAACAGCATCTCTGTAGTCCTCCCGTGTCACCTGTCCTTGCTTCCAATGTCCATACACTTTCCTTTTCTGCCTAAGTTCTAGAAGATCCCTGCTCAGCCAAGCCAGCCTTCTGCCCTGCTTGCTTGACTTCCAACACTTCGGAATTGCCTGCTCCTGTGCTCTTAAGAGATGGCTCTTAAAAAGTGATCAGCATTCATGGACCTCAATGCCCTCAAAAGCAGATTCCCAGGGGACCTTACTAACTAGTTCCTTTAGCAGCCCAAAGTCCCCATATCCAGGATCAAAGTTTTGCTGGCAGTTCTCCTATCACCAACAATTTGAAACTCAACTACTTCATGGTCACTGTGACCAAGACAGCCACCAATCACCACTTTACCCATGAGTCCTTCGCTGTTTACAAACAACAAATCTAGGAGGGCACCTTTCCTAGTTGGCTCCTTTAGTACCTGCACCAAGAAGTTATCTTCAACGTGCTTCAGGAATTTCCTGGACCTGTTTGTGTCTGCTGTATGATGTTCCCAGCTGACGTCTGGGAAGTTAAAATCACCCATAAGGACAAGGGCAGCTGATCTAGAGATATCCCTTAATTCCTTATAGAATAATTCATCGGTGTCGTCATCCTGGCTGGGTGGTCGATAGTAGCCTCCCACAACAATATCTGCTTTATTTGCTTTCCCCTTAATCCTTACCCAGAGGCTCTCAACTGTGTCATTGCCAACTGCAAGCGCCATACAATCCAACCCCTCCCTTATATACAGCACCACCCCTCCCCGCTTCGCCTGCCCTGCCTATCCCTCCTGAAAAGCCTATAACCGTCCATCACAGCACACCAGTCACAGGACTCATCCCACCAGGCTGCCCTTATGCCAATGATGCTGCAGCTCTGGGACTGGGCCAAAGCTTCTAGCTCCTCTTGTTTATTCCTCTTGCTGCACGCATTAGTATAGAGACATTTCAAATGTGCTCCAGTGTACTCAGCCCATCGTGGAGCAGACTGAAGGACCTCACTAGCACACCGTCCCTCAAACACTGACATGCCGTCCTGTGGCTGATCACTAGCGAGCCTGGTTTTATCCCTTTCCCCCTTCAAATCTAGTTTAAAGTTCTTTTGATGAGCCCTGCTAACTCCTGTGCAAAGACCCTTTTCCCCCCCTTTGAGAAAGGTGCACCTCGTCTGCTGCCAGCAGGCCTGGCGTCATGTAGACTGACCCGTGATCAAAAAACCCAAAACTCTGCTGGTGACACCAGTCATGGAGCCAGGTATTGATCAGCTAGGTCCTCCTGTTTCTTCCAACATAATTCCCTGCAACTAGAAGGACAGAGGAAAACATTACTTGTGCTCCTGAACCCTTAACCAGTCGTCCCAAGGCCCTGAAGTCTCTTCTGATCGCCCTTGGACTTCTTATTGCAACTTCATTGCTGCCTACATGAAAAAGCAATAATGGGTAATAATCCGAGGGCCATACCAGGCCAGGAATTTTTCTTGTAACATCTTTGACCCGGGCCCCATGGAAGCAGCAGACTTCCCTAACAAGTGGGTCTGGTCAGCATATTGGGCCTTCTGTTCCCCTCAGAAGAGAGTCTCCTATGACAATGACCCATCTTTTTTTCTTAATGGAAGTGGTTTTGACGTACAGCGTAGGCCAACTTAACTGTGGTGACACATCCAACCTAGATGAAGCATTATCCTCATCATTGTTTGGTTCCACTTCCAGAGCCTCATACCTATTGTACAAGGGCACCTGGGAAGGTGAGGTAGTCACAGAGGAGGTGCGCCTGCTGCACTGTGCAGGAACTTGTCACCATTTCCCCCTATCCCTTAAGTCACCATGTTCTGCCAGGCGGAGAGAGGATAGGGAATCCTCCATATCATGTGTCCTGCCTGCCTGCCAGGTCTGTCCCAAGGAAGGTAGGGTGCGGTTCCAGTAGAAAAATCTCCTTCTCAGACTCCCTGATACTCCTCAACCTACTCACCTCCTCCTGGAGCTTTGCCACTAAGAGCAGAAGTTCCTCTACCTGGGTGCACCTCCCACAGGTGTACTCACTACTGCCATCCCATACTGGTATAGGAGTAGGGCACACCCTGCAGCCTGACACCTGGGTAGCAGCATGTTCCCATTGGAGCTCTGCCTGGGAAGCTGCATCAGTTGCGGACATAGCCTTCTGCCGGGTAGCTACCATTGCTCCCTGTTCGAGCCGGCAAAGTTAAAGCACCCTTCTGCACAAATTGCTGCGCCATGCCCTGGCTGATGTGCCACGCCCTGTTTGCCTGCCCTGATCACAGGGCTCCTGGTCGCTAGCGCTCCCTAGGGGTTTCTTTTATAGATGTGGGGGGCTTGGCCATGGTTGCTCCTCGCCCCATCTCTGCGCTCCTCTGAGGTTTCCCCCGTTCAGGAAATCCCCTGCACACCACACTAGAGCGTCCGCTGCGGATCGTGCTGGCACCGGAGCTGCTTGCCTCAGTGACTGAGAATGCTCACAGGGAAATCTTATCAACATGTATAAATGCCTAATGTGAAGAGGTGAACGAAGACAGAGACAGAATGCTCTCAGTAGTATCCAGCGACAGGGCAAGAGGCAACGGGCACAAATTGAAATACAAAAAAATCCACTTAAACATAAAAACCCCTCACATTTTACTATGAGGGTGGTCAAGCACTGGAATAGGTTACCCAAAGAGGTTGTGGAGTGTCCATCTTTGGAGATAATCAAAACCCAACTGGACAATATCCTGAGCAACCTGTTTTAGTTAGACCTGCTTTAAGCAAGGGTGCTGGACTAGATGATCTGCAGATGTCCCTTCCAACCTCAACTATTCTGTGAAGACTGTATTCTGCTAAATAGCACGGTCTTTAGAAGTTAACTCTAACTCTAATCACTGTGGAGTGTGACAGTACTGCCAATGCCATCCACTTCAATATGGTAATACCACTGTGATTTAGTTGGGCTTCCAATACAGCAGCATGCACCTATGAAGTGAAGGCAATTTCTATTCTCCAGGGCCTCCCTAAGTTCTTACCACAGTGCAGGAAAGTTCTTGAGTGTGCAGGAAATACCAATCCCCTAGCACAGGCTCCATAGCAGAGCGGCCACCATACAGAAACAGGTACTTCTCGCCTACGGAAAAAGACAACCAGGTGAAAAGAGAAGTTAGAATTTGGTATGTCACAAAAGCAAAAATTTCTGTTTGCATAGAAGGGAAGCTGACCAAAGATAGAAATTAATGCAATCAGGCAGAAGTTTTATACACTGTTTATATTAAGACATCCTGCAACCTGATGAACATTTCCAGACTTTAGCAATAAATGCAAGAAATTGTTTCATAGATGCAGAAATTACTCCTGTATCTAGATCTTTTATAAGACACATGGAAGACTAAATATTTTTACTAAGAAGCTGTATTCTTCATGTTTATGGTCATTCAGAAGACCCCCATCATCCATTTACATTATGTAGTTTCTGAATGTTTAAGGAATGGAAATCACACACTACAGTCTCAAGAGCAAAAGGAGAAAACATGTTTTTTAATATACCTAATGGACTTAAGGAATGAAAATTTAGGCAATGGAAAGATTACACCTGTAGAACCAATAAAACTTGAAAACCCTAAGTACATAAGTCATAGCAACACAATGACAACTATTTATCCCAAGAAAACAGATAAATCTTCATAAGACAATAAGAATGTACATTTGTTCATACAAGAGGGAGATAATAACTTAAGTGTGTAGGAGTTAATCTGGAGAAGCCCCAAAAAGGAGGTACAAAAGGTGCAAAAGTACTTTGGGTAGATGTCAAGGATGTGCGTTAACTGCACTATGCCCTGTCAGCTCATTTCTTCATAATGGACTGTGCAAATAACACAAGTGTTGGTCACTTACTTCAGCTACAAAACAAAATCAAGGAAAAATAAGATGATACGATACAGTCTGACAAAGACAAAACCCAATGTATTATTTATAAAATTTTATCTACCCATTTAGCATTTGCTTCTTTGATATCAAATTTAGACTGGAAGGCTGAACTCTAAACTACATTATGGTGTTAATCACTGCTCCACAAATTCAAAGTATGCTCCAGACTAGACTAACAACTGCTTAACAATTCCCCTGGTGTTCCTCTTCAATAGCTCCCTGCCAGCTAGGGGAGAATGAATCAGCTTAAGAAAGGACAGCTTTCACCTCCTGAATTCCACTAAGTCCCACCACTGACTTGCTAACAACTTCTGAAGTTTTTGCCCCTTACAGTCAATATCTTTTACTAGACAAACCTTCAGCATGCCACTGCAGGGCTTGATTCAAGACCTATTCAGAACTACCGAATATTTGCAAATTGCTACCAGAAGAGTAACATTTCTTCTGAGGCACTTCTCCTGGATAAAAAGCTAGGAATCCTGCTCCATAATGCTCCAGAATTATAATATTACCCTTCAGAGAGGAAGTTCTGAAACTTCTTTCTGGTGTGATGAAGCATGAATAACTTTAGCCATAAATGATCTCAAAGGATCAGTCTTCCAGAACAGATTACGTCCCCAGGTTTCAATTCTACTTATCACTGGGGATTATCTGGTATACGAAATTGGAAATTATGGTATTTCAAGTGTTAAGAAGAGATCTCAAAGCCTCTTTTACAGAATCATAGAATAGTTTGGGTTGGTGTTAAGAAGATCTCAAAGCCTCTTTTACAGAATCATAGAATAGTTTGGGTTGGAAGGGACCTCTAAAGAGGATCTAGTCCAACCCCCCTGCCATGGGCAGGGACATCTTCAACTAGATCAGGTTGCTCAGAGCCCCGTCCAGCCTGACCTGGAATGTTTCCAGGGATGGGGCATCCACCACCTCCCTGGGCAACCTGTTCCAGTGTTTCACCACCCTCATTGTAAAAAATTTCTTCCTTATATCTAGTCTAAATCTACCCCCCCTTTAGTTTAAAGCCATTCCCCCTTGTCCTGTCGCTAACAGGCCTTGCTAAAAAGTCTGTCCCCATCTTTCTTATAAGCCCCCTTTAAGCACTGAAAGGCTGCAATAAGGTCTCTCTGGAGCCTTCTCGTCTCCAGGCTGAACAACCCCAACTCTCTCAGCCTTTCTTCATAGGAGAGGTGTTCCAGTCCTCTGATCATTTTCGTGGCCCTCCTCTGGATCCGCTCCAACAGGTCCACGTCTTTCTTATGCTGAGGGCTCCAGAGCTGGACACAGTGCTCCAGGTGGGGTC
>NW_008795525.1:22318-36436 GCF_000699145.1 Aptenodytes forsteri
TCCCTGGCCAGATTTAATTCTATCAGGGCTTTAGCTTTCCTAACCTGATCCCTGGCTGCTCGGACAATTCCTCTGTATTCCTCCCAGGCTACCTGTCCTTGCTTCCACCCTCTGTAGGCTTCCTTTTTGTGCTTGAGTTTGTCCAGGAGCTCCTTGTTCATCCATGCAGGCCTCCTGGCGTTGTTTCTTTTAATTTAATTTAATTTCTCTTTTAATTTAATTTAATTTCCTTTAATTTCTTTTCTACTGACAGGCTTGAGAAGTAGGCCAATATGAACCTCATGAAGTTCAACAAAGCCAAGTGCAAGGTCCTGCACCTGGGTCGGTGCAATCCCCAGTATCAATACAGACTGGATGATGAATGGATTAAGAACAGCCCTGCAGAGAAGGACTTGGGGATACTGGTAGATGAAAAATTAGATATGAGCCAGCAATGTGCACTTGCAGCCCAGAAAGCCAATCGTATCCTGGGCTGCATCAAAAGAAGTTCATGAAGTTATCAGAGGGCTGGAACACCTCTCCTATAAGGAAAGTCTGAAAGAGTTGGAATTGTTTAGCCTGGAGAAGAGAAGGCTTTGGGGAGACCTTACTGCAGCCTTTCAATACTTAGAGGGGGCTTACAAGAAAGACTGAGAGACTTTTTACCAGGGCCTGTAGTGACAGGACAAGGGGTAATGGTTTTAAGTTAAAAGAGGGTAGATTTAGATTAGATATTAGGAAGAAATTCTTTACTATAAGGGTGGTGAGACACTGGAGCAGGCTGCCCAGAGAAGTTGTGGATGCCCCACCCCTGGAAGTGTTCAAGGTCAGGTTGGATGGGGCTTTGAGCAACCTGATCTAGTGGAAGATGTCCCTGCCCACGGCAGGGGGTTGGAACTAGATGATCTTTAAAGGTCCCTTCCAACCCAAACGAGTCTATGATTCTGATTTACATAATGGCAGAACAGTATTCTCCATTCTGTTTTTTGTTCCTTTACTACTAATTCTTAACACTAAGAATTCTTAACACTTGTTTTGCTTTTCTTTTAAGCATCTGTTTACCATTACAAAGCCTCACTTACTAGCAGTGCTAGGTTACATCCTAAAAAGCTCACCTGCACATGCACAGAGGAGCACAGAGGCAAAACAAGGTGGGGGAACCCAAATAATATCCTGCCTCAGCTACTTCCAGACCCATCCCAGAAGAGCAATCAAGCTGTAAAAGGCTCATTTCCTCATGCACAAGAGGAGCACAGAGAGGCAGTGGCAGGTGTGCAGGCAAGAGAACCCCAATTACATGCTTGTAGAATCAGACAATCTAGCTCCTCCCAGGGCTGTCCCAGGAGAACTGTCAGCCCCATTGTCCAGCTGTGAAACCCATCAAAATGAGTGAAAAGGAGCAACTCTCTGGAGCACCTTTGAAGGGGTACTGCCTAGGGGTATGGGACACATTATAAGATGCAGGGGAAGAGCATTTGGGGTTTGCATAAGATTATGCAAAATAAGATTATTATGGGATGCTCAGGAGAGGAACCAGAGGCAGGAAAAAGGATGGATTTAGGTGATTTGGGGAGGTACAAACACAGGAAGACAGAGGGATAAAAGGATAAAAAGGGCTAGTCACATGTAAACAGGTTGCTGGTCAGTATGCCTGTCTGGTCACATCCTGCACCTTAAACAGGAACAGCTGAAAATGAGTCTTTTCATTTGTGGAAAGGTGTGTTTGTGAGAGGGGAACCAACCAAATTGTAGTTGCAAGTATATATTGTAGCACTTTCAAAAATGCATTACGAGCTTTTTTCGGCACTATACAATCATATATTTTTTGATTCCTGCCCTGCATCTAGAAAACTAACAAGATTGCAGCTCATCTATAATAAAAGTCATTATCACAATATATTATGTATCTGTTGTATAGGTTCTGTAACGAATCAACCATGTATTAATGGCATAGATAATTGAAATCCTGCTCAATTGTTATATCAACCAATTCAGTTGCTCAGGTCAGGAAACTCAGCTGAGACTGCTCAGTCTTTCCCTTTTGTCAGATTTAGTAAAGCCTCTCACAAATACTTTTGGACTTGACAAACAAAAAAGGCACAAGAACTGGGTAGATATGATACAAAAAATACATTCAAATGAAGTTTAAGCCTTAAGTCTTTAAGCCCGGGAAAAAAAATCACCACTGGAACAAAATCTTTACAAAATGTAATTGGATTCTCTAAAGTGATGATGAATCTATCAAGATCATATTCTTTCCAAAATGTTCAGCCAAAAGCTATTGTTTCAAAGGAACACAACACACCAACATTGACTGTATAGCCTGTACTACATAAAAAGTAAGGCTGTATGATGACAATTTGCCTTTTAGACCTCACTGTCTGGACAGGACTGCCCCATATATTCTCCAATTTGTATACCTCTGCATACCTACAGCCATTTCCACTCTTTCCAGGCTTTTTACCTTTGAATATTACTTCAGTTGTACTGTGTCTCCAACGCAAAGCAGCTGGCTCAGCAGGAGGCTGCAGACTTACAAGCTCCACTGTAATGTCACCTGGGTCCGACGCATTAGAGGTTTCAGGGAACTTTAGCCACAACATTCCCAAGCCTGCACTTGATGGGGATGTTCGTCCTCCTACCACCAGGGCCAGACTGCTCGAGAGACATGACACAGTATGGTACAACCGCTCATCTGTAGAGATACAAAACATCATGGTTCACACCGATCTTTCTCCCATGAAATTTACAGAATCATAGAATCATTTAGGTTGGAAAAGACCTCTAAGATCATTGAGTCCACCCATAAACCTAACACTGCCAAGTCCACCACTAAACCATCTCCCTAAGCGCCATGTCTACTTGGCACATCTCCAGGGATGGTGACTTCAGCACTTCCCTGGGCAGCCTGTTCCAATGCTTGATAACCCTTTCAGTGAAGAATTTTTTCCTAATATCCAATCCAATCCTCCCCTGGCACAACTTGAGGCCGTTTCCTCTTGTCCTATCACTTGTTACTTGGGAGAAGAGACCGACACTCACCTCGCTACAGCTTCCTCTCAGGTAGTTGTAGAGAGTGATACAGTCTCCCCTGAGCGTCCTTTTCTCCAGGCTAAACAACCCCAGTTCCCTCAGCCGCTCCTCATAAGACTTGTTCTCCAGACCCCTCACTTTCTTGTAGTGAGGGGCCCAAAACTGAACACAGTATTCGAGGTGCGGCCTCAGCAGTGCCAAGTACAAAGGGACAATCACTTCCCTACTCCTGCTGGCCACACTTATTTCTGATACAGGCCAGGATGCTATTGGGCTTCTTGGCCGCCTGGGCACACTGCCGGATCATGTTCAGCTGGCTGTCGACCAATACCCCCAGGTCCTTTTCCACTGGTCAGCTTTCCAGCCACTCTTCCCCAAGCCTATAGCGTTGCATGGGGTTGTTATGACCCGAGTGCAGGACCCAGCACTTAGCATTCAAAACCTTCAGATCTCTTTGACTGCCAGCATAATTGTGCTGTGACATCACTTTTCCACTAGACATTATTTCATTGTTAGCACAAGAACGTCTTCCTTACACTTGCCATCAGTATGGGAACTCACCCCATCTTGTATCAGGATTTTCCTTTTTCACACAGCCAGCTTTCCAGTAGCCTGCATGCTTAATTAGCACATGAAAATTTCTCATACGGCAGTGCTGTCCATCCTCCTCCCCAAAGCCTCCAGTGGTGAGAATCACATTGGGTTTTATAAGAACAGAGTGGTGACCGTAACGTCGCAGGCCAGAAATTTCAGAGTGCGTTGCACACTCTACTGCAGTGATACTCCCAGCCATCCTGACAGGACCATCACAATGAGGAACTGTAAGCCGAAGAGAACCACAGAACTTATGCACAAACAAGAACCAAGGACTACATTTTAAATGAGACATTAAGCAAGTCTGTTCAGCTTTTCAAGAAGAAAAAATAGTGAAGCAAGTTGACAGAGCACACAGACAATCTGACATACTCTAGAAATCAAGCTGTAATGGTTTAAACTATCACTGTGCCAACTTTCAACTTCTGCTTACTGCTCCCTCAACTCCTGACACAGTTCTGAGACTGCTTTAACGGGGTGGAGGTAAGACGGACTAAGAGACTGCAGTGTCCTGAACTGCTGTAGCAAGATAGGAATCACCACAATACCTTCAAAAGGAGTACCTTTCTGATGAAGACAATATTTGGCTACTTAAATAGCAAAGAACAGCAGAAAAAGGACAAACACCTGGAAGCTGGATTTCAAAGTTTCTTGCTAGATTTTGATCCTACCTTCACAAAAGCATTGAAATAAAGTTCTAAAGCATGACAAAGTCTCTGTTAATTCCAATGGTGCTACTGTAAGAGAATATTTTCAGTTATCTAAGTATCTTCTCTCTAAATACTATATCACTTAGTATGAAACAAGCTTTCAACACAGGACTCTAGCTCACCTACGCATTGTACAAATTGTTTTCTTTTAATCAGTTTTGAATTTGTGTCATCTTTGTTTTAATCAAGTGCCTTATTCTTGTGTTATAAGACATGATGAGATGGAGGAGAAGCAGCTCTCAGTCTATTTTCTGTATGCCATACCCAGAAAAATTGCCTGTACTGAACATTGTTTAGTAAAAGAACCTACTTTCTACTGTTTGATGAAGTAAAAAATTTCATCTCCTTGGGCTTAAATGTCTGCCTACAGATGGATCTTTTTAAGACTGAGTTTTTTTTTCATTTCAGAAAATATACTTACCGTGCTCTGTTTGGAAGATTTAGTACTTGGGACCCAAATCTATTTGAGAGGATAGTTGGGGGCACATACTGGTATTTGAGACATACCTTTTGCCATTCCCAGTAAAAAATATCTAAGCATGGATAATTTACCAGACTTGGAAGGCTCTTGCTATCAGTTTTCAATACAACAGAGACAGCAGCAGAAAGACCCTATTCCTGTCTCTAATGAATGAAGTGTCTTCACTGTATTAATGTCAGTTAAGCAAATGTCAAATTTATTTTTTTTACTGAAGGATAGATCCTACACGTTTAGGAGCCTTTAAGGTTTTAACATAAGGACCAGTGACAATCACACAGTATATTTAACCACACCCACATTCATTTAGCTTCGATTTCACTACACGTTTTCAGATCTAATCAAGATACAACACAATGCATTCAGTGGCCTTGTTGGCTTAAGGAATGCCATCCTGCCTTATCTTTTTCCAGCTGCTTTTCCTGCTCTCTAGAACACAGATTTCGACTTTCAACTGCAGAGAGCACTACTTGTGGTGCTATACTGTGAACTAGTGAAGACTAGTAATGATTTGAAACAGGTTAAAAATAACCTTCTGCTTTCCACCCTGAAAAAGGAAGCAAGCAGCCAAAAGGAGGAATTTCTTGGACTGCTACTGCTGCCAAGTCCTTTTTATCATGGAAACACAGTCTTGGTCTTGGCTTTTCCCCAGCTGTACCACTCTTCTCCTATCTAAAAAAAGCAACATACAGATTTAAAAGCATTTCAGAAACAGAAATACTACATGTACAATTCCACACACAGTGGATAACAAAACAAAGCATAAACTTCATGACACGCTCCTGAGTGCTCTGCTGGACAATACTTTGATAGTGCAGTAAGTGAAACATTAACCTTTTGGCGTTGGAAGGATAGAATGGCTCAGAGCCATGTACGGAGGCAAGCGGGAATAAATTGAAAAGGGAGAGTCTGTAGGATCCCAAAAATAGGAGGAGGAGCAGGCTAGACTGGCATTGCAGCCATGCACTGGAGGGCCCCATGTATAAACAGAAGGAAGAGCTGTTCAGACTGGAAGGTTCAATAAACTGAAAGAATGAAACTGATCAGAACCACCAGAGTCAGGACGTGGCCTTGACCTCGCTATGGACAGCAGAACCATTGTTAGAAAGATGGAGAAAGCTACTCAGAAGGCAGCATCCCATCTATTCCTTCCAGGGTTTTACTGTCTCCTAAAATCTCTCAGAGAAGCCTGCATGAGATAAAGGAATACTACGAAAACTAGTCAGTATGTACCTGTCATATTGGATAACAATGGAGTCCAGGGAGATTCCATCCCCTTTGATGCAGTCAAGACAAAGTAATGAGAACATTTCAGATGCCATTCCTGTAGCAAGGCCAAAGAAAAAAAAACCAAAAACAAACAATCCCCCTCAAAATCTTAGAGCAAGCAGTAGTAAAGATCTCAGAATGGCCAGGGTGATCAAATCAAAGACCAACCTAGCCTAGTATTGTTTCCAACAGTGGCCAAAGTCAGAAGACTAAAGTCGAATCTGAGAAAGAGCAAGTGTGTAAATACCTTCCTTACCCCAACATTCAAACATTTACAGCTCAGGGATTTTCTAAGCAGGAAGCTGTGTCTTTGTATTGAACTATCCTTGATGAATTTCTCATCCATGAACCTATCCAGTTGCTCTTTGAACTCACATAAACTTTTATCATCTGTAACATGCTGTGGCAAGGAGTTCCATAGCTTACTTATACGTTGCATGAGGAACTTTTTTTTTTTTTTTTTGAATCAGCTTCCCTTTATGCTTCCCAGTTCTGATCATAGAATAGAGTGAGGGCTGTATACCAGAGGGATTAAGGTTTCTTAAAGGTCATGGAATATAAGTGATCCCAAAGAAATCACAAATGTTCGAAGGTGCAACATGGTCTCTGCTGGCTGGTAATACATAAATATGATTTCCAGTATGGCCTTGGAATCACTCAGAGGCAGAAGCACAAGCAAGAGGACTGTACAGGAAGTCAGCAGCAATACTAGAGTTCACCCTGGCTTTTATGGACATTAGGGAATTGAGTATGTTCATTCCCATGGGATGGGATATATTCAGCCAACTAAATGATTAGAAGGCATAAACATGAATTTAAAAGGCACAAGAAACCACAATATTAGCATCATTGCCCCAACTTCTAGCAGAAGTAAAAAGCATCTTTTGAAAAGTGATATCCAAAAATTAATGTAAATGCTGAAAATGGAAGAATCCACTATTTGTCCCTAGGCAAATTATTCTAAAAATTAGTCACCCTCAGCACTAAGTGTGTGTTTTACATTTCTTACCTAATTCGATCAAGCTTGTTTCCAGTAAGACCTGGATCTTACTTTATCTTTATCTCAAAGGCTAATTGTAGAGCTCTCTGTTATCACATATCTTACTCCTATGCACATTTTTCAGCTTGGACTTGTGTACATATTAACCTCCTCTATAAGGAAAACGATAAAAAGTCTTTACTTTCTCACTGTATGAGCAATTGCCTTGATCTACAATAATTCTTGTAGACATTTCTACGCCACTTTGCAAATCTGCCAGCATCTTTCAGTCATCACTTTTGCATTCATGTAGCAGAGCAGATCCTGCATGCTGGCAAAATAAATGCAAGCACATTAAACTGTTTTCATACTGCAGGCTGTTAGATTTCTAGAGAGAATTATAAACAGAGAACCACAAAATTGAAAGGGAAACTTCTAGTAAGTATCCTACAGGATATTTATCTCGAAGTTACTTAGTATCTTTGACTTCTCTTGTAGACTTCAAATAGTCACAAACTTCACCAGCAGTTAACATAAAAATGGCGAAGAATAGAGTCATAGTTAAATTTCAATCATTAATATAGGAATGGCTGTACAAAGTCAGACCAAAAAGTATCTGAAACTAGTAACCTGTATCCAACAATGACAAACAGTAATAGCCTATGGAAATGCAAGAGAGCAGGACAAGTGCATCTACTTCCCCCAGGAATGTTTTGCAACTGTTTTCCAACTGTTTGCAGTCAGGAACCTCACATCAGGTGTATTTTTATGTATTCAGTAATCCTCAAGGGATTTCTCTTTTATTAAAATAATTGCCCCTTGAACCCATGCAAACTTTTAGCATCTACAACATCTTTTATACCACCAGCTAGTTTGCTATGCTAAGACTGTCTCCCTGAGAGACCGCTCACTGAGGAGGAACAAGCTTTTCTAACACCAAAGACAGTCTTCTTCCAATGTTACTTGCCCCAGCTTCACATGGAGCTTCCTGCGGGCTCTGCATTAACTAAGTCTGATTCAAGATCCTTTCTGCCTACATGAATACCTATGCCTCAGCAGCTCTTGTACTGAACTGTGACCATAAGAAATTGCAGACACCTTATCATATCAAAGCCAGGTCACTGGTATTCAGAATAAAGGAGGGTTACCTCGTATTCATCAAAAGGCTCCAGAGCCTGCACTCTTTGCTGCTCATCTTCTGGAGTACAACGGGTGAAAAACTCATTCATATCCATGACACTGCACTCAGTCCAGCCCTAAAACAGAAATCCCTCAAAATTATTACCTCTGGAAGGACAGAGACTCACGTCCCACAAGAAAACAAAGATCCTAAATTAAACACCTGCATAAGCCTTTAAGACTGTCTAGCTGGAACAACTGCAGCTCAGAATCTGGTGAGGATAGATCTCTTACCTGTAAAGCTCTTAAGAACTTAATTTATTATATCAAAAGTCTCAGAGGAACCCATCTTGCCTTAATCCCATACCAGAAAGTAGGCTGCAAGTTGTTTGGAAGGACCTTCAAATGACTAGTCATGCTACTAGAGAAGGCAGTGTCTCAGCTTTGACCCTGTTTGCTTCAACCCATAACTGACACAGCTGATGACTTCCAAATTATTTAATGTTACAATCTTTCCCAGGTAAATCATGCTTCATGCGTGCCCTAGAGCTGCAGGTACTTACCTTTTCAAAAAAGCGTCTCTGCTGTGCCTCACAATCAGGGTACTGTGCCAAAGAATGAAGTGCAGAGTTCAGCTGACTAAAATGCTGCTGCATGACACATCCAAAGGGGTCCTCTGGGTGCATCTGCTCATACAGCAGAAAGCATGCCTGAGAGAAATGCTCTGCTGCCCACTGAATCAAGGCATCTGACCTGTCAGGCAGATTGTGCATAAGAAATTAAATAATTGAGAGCCCACCTATCATATGGCAGATGCAATATATCCTCCTGCAACACCATAAAGCATGCTATTAAGGCATCCTGCCAGAGGTAATACACAAAAAAGAATACTGGGCTGGGGACTTATGAACATCTCCTCCCCCATCTGTGCAGAGAATTCAGGGGATGAGAAGAACAAAAAACTCAAAATCACTCCTTCGAGGTTTTTCTTCTTCTTCTTTTCTTCCTCCCTTTTAGGATGTCATGTGGACATCAATTACCCCATCAAAATTATGATGTAAGGAGCTGTTTGGGACTTCCACAGAATTCCTGAGGCTTTAGTTATAAGGCAGCAGGTCTCCCAGCCCCAGGTGACGTACATACAAAGAAGCTCATTCTTTTTATTTTACCACCTAGCTAACAGAGGATAACTCAACTGACCTGCTATTTTCCATGTAGGTGAGCACCACCTCTGCTATGAAGAGGGTGGGGATTTCATTGTCCATTCCTGCTTCCTCCAGGGCTCTCTCCAGCTCAGACAGCTCTGATAAATCCAATCCCAGTAATTTATAATCCTCTCCAGAAAAGGTAATGACTCCTGGGAGACAAAAATTATACAATCTCACTGCAGTGCTGATGCAATACTGAGACCAAAAGGGACAAACAGGAAAATCAACCCCACAGGCAATCACTCATAAGGCTGTGCCCATCAACTCAATTTCTTTGGGACATGTACAAGAAAATCCCCATCACTAAATGAACCATAAAGGGATAGTGTCAAGAAGCGACCCATTAAATGCAGATCTAAAACTCCATTATTCCTAATGCAAATTTCACCTACTCCATTATTCCTAATGCAAATTCCACTTACAGATTTCTCATAGAATTATCACATTTCCTATAACAACAAAACTTCTATCATATTTACTTTAACAACATTTTTATAGAACCACTGTAATTCAGAATCAAATCTTAAAGGCTCTCATTTATAGACCCTTCAGTTTAGGCTAAGAAAGTACCATTGCTTTGATAGAATTTGAATGGTTTGCTTCCCAACCATAAAACTATTCTCAAGTTTTTTGGGTTGGTTGGTTTGTTTTTTAAATAGATTTAATTTCTGTAAAATGGCATTGAATCCTGAACCAGCACATGCTAGCTCTCTGCAAACACCAGGACTAGTCTCACAGATCACCATTCTCAGAAATAGGTTCCAATTTATGATTTGCAAGCATTATCACGGCATACCTCTGTACTCCATAAGAATATCATAAGCTATAGCTTGTTGACCTGTTTCAACCAAAACCAAATAATAAACAAAGCAAACTGAAAAGTACCTTTAGAAATCACCTACTCTATGTCTCCGTACCAGTGCAATCCAACAATTATACCTGTCCTGAGAACTGTTAATATACACTGTTCTCAAAGGCATCCATTACTGGAGGCAAAATGGCCTTCTTCAGAAGCCCATCCCAGCGTTCCCTGTTAATTTCTTCTAACAACTAACTTGTCTATCCATCACTTCCTGCCCTGTGGACACAGAGAATAAGGTATTCCCAACTCTTTTCACACCTGCCTTTTAGTTGAAGTACTTGAAGATTATTGGTATGGACAGAATTCTTTGCCACAGGATGCTGCCGATATTAAAAACGTGAATGGATTCAAGAGGAAACTGAACACGGTCATGGAAGAGCTACTCATTAAGACTTGTTCAACTGCTCACAGGAGCCAGGGTCTTGTGCTCTGCACCTAGCTCTGTAGCTGTCTTCCATCTGTATTTAAATTTATTATTACAGTCTAAACGTACTGGCTTACATATGTCCCTATTTTATTTCATTCCACATTTTCCAGACCATTCACGTACTTTGTCAAAATCCTACTCTCATCCACCATATTGCAACTCTCCCAGTTTCCTGCTGGTTTATTACGTTTTCACCTTCTACAGCATATCATCTAGAACATTAATGGAAACCTTGAAGGAAATCAGATGCAGGAGAAACCTCTAGTGAACCCTATACTTTACATTCCTCCGTTTTGCCACTGAACTGCCCCTTAGTACTTAGCTGGCATAATAATCCTTCCAGCTCTGCTTATATTCTACAGTAGTTTCATAAGGCTCATTTTTTCCTGCCTTGGAGAGGCAAAAAAAAGTCAGGTAACATAGTAACTAATATTTTATTACAGTCAAGACACCTAAGAGTCATACCTTCTCTCCTACCCATATAGCCCATAAATCACAGTATGATTTCAGTTGAAAGGGGCCTTTGAAGATCATCTAGTCCAACTCCTTGCTCACAGCAGAGTTACCCGTACCTGGTTGCTCAAGCCTTTGTCCAGTCAAGTTAGTCAAGCTCTAACTATCTCTAAGGCTGGAGATTCCACCACCAATCTGTTCCCGTTTTTAACTACTCACATGGCAGAAAAAAAAAACCATTTTCATTATACATAAGTGGAATTTCCTTCGTTGCAACTTGCAACCACTGCCCCTTGACTATTTGCTTCATGCCTCCAAGAAAAGTCTGGCTCCATCTTTTCTACACTCTCCCACTAGGTAGTTGAAGACTGCAGTACGACTCCCTCCCTCACAACCTCCTCTTTTTAAGGCTGAACAAACCCTGGTCTCTCAGCCTCCCCTCATATGTCATGTGCTCCACCACTTTATCATTCTCATGACCTCTCACTGGACACACTGCAGTTTGCCACTGCCTTTGTACTAGTAAGCCCAAAGCTGGACACAGTACTTCAGAAATTGTAACAGAAAGAAACTGAACTTGGTTTGATACAATCTGCTCCTGACAGCTATACATCTTCTTGTAATCTCCCAATGCTTATGAATGATTTATTTGTTCCAGATATGGAACAGATATATGAACAGATATCATTTTCATTCAGAAAATGAACATGCTTTTCATCTACAACTTCGTAGTTCCTGGACCATCATATCTCACTTTTTAAAGGCTGAAGCTATGTTTGCTTCTTCTAAACATTTAGTATCTAGAAAACCTTCCATAAATATCATACCTAATCCTTCCCCTCCAATATCTCCCACCAGTGCTGACAACTCTTTAATTCTTTTGATCAGAGTAGCTTTTTGGCATGCCACATTTGGGAAATCCACCTCATATACCACAGTGTGATGCAGAAGACCCATGTCCTTCAAACGGAAGTATAAGGAGTCAAAACCAGCACCTAAAGACAAGATCTGCAGAGAAAGCATCAGAAAAAGTTATACTCAACTCTAGCAGCATCCTGAGCATCTAGGTGTGAAAAATATTCAGTAACATCATCTGTAGAGTGACAAAATCAGGCAATCTCCTACAAGAGGTAGAAGAATTTTGTGTAGGTACTGCCCCCTCCCAGACAATTCTGTCAAAGTAACAAATGGACAGCCACAGTAGTGCCAGGCAGATTCTCTGTGCTCTTCTGGGAATGGATCATAACAGATGCACTAATAAGCTACTGCAGTGCCAAGATACCAAAAAGAGTTTTCACACATACAGTGGAAACTGCCAGTACACCCAGACAAAGAAAATGCACCTGTGTCCTAGGGTGGCTTTGGGTCTTCAGCAGGAAGTCTTGAACACAGTGATCTACAGCACGGGCACGGATGTAATAACCCCTGTGGAATGAAATTCAGTTGTAATCACTGTCCAGGAACCCTATGTCTCCAGCACTGGCATCCTCCGTTTCAAAAACCTGATTTTTTCTCTCTCAGATTCTACCCAATAACCCCACATTTATAGACCTGCACTGGGAGATGTCTGATGATTTTGTCGCATCTGGAGCTTATTAATAAATACAGATCTCCTGTATTCAGTAAGTGTATTATCCAACAAGACTAAGGATAATCCGGAGAAAATGTGTAGATATCCTAGCTGGACCTGTTCCGTTTTGCATAAATAAATATTCACTGGATGAAAAAGTATGAATCCAGACAGTTAGGATGCTCCCCTGCAATGTGGGTGGCCAATACCTGAGTTCCTGCCCCAAATCAGATGCCATAACAATATGAAATTAACTTGTTTACCTACAAGGGGCTACTGGGTATAACAAAATGAATGACAGTGTGCAAATGCAGTGAGAGAGGAACAAAGAAGGGAAGAGAAGCAAAGTCAGGAAAGGAATTTCATTCTCTGTTTTTTGAATGAATGGAACTAAGTAAGTCTAACTCCTGGAAAGTGTTTACCATTTGCCAAGTCTGGCAGGGACTGCTGCCTCTTTTTCCTTGGCATTCTCTTTTAGTTAGTTTCATTGTGTCCCCAACAGGCTTACCAGTTCCTATCACCCCCTTTAACAAGCATGTTATCATCCCCATGCCTCACAGGGACTAAAGATTTTACTAGATATTCTAAGATGTCCCAAAATTCATGATGACAGTGTTGACAACTGCAATACATAACTCTTTCTATGAATTTTAGTTTGGCATGCCAGTGTCATGTGACAAGTCAACACAGGCTCAGCTTCCTGACCTGATGAGCAATACTCGTCTTCATAGGCCTGCAAGCTTCTGCTTGAATACCACTTTTTTTTTTCCCCCTGAAGGAAACTCCTTTCACAGTCATTTTGATTGCATTAAACTATTAGCCTCATATTAGCTAAACTCCGCTACCATATCAGCATAGAACCCTCTACACATACACATCAAAACATTCACGCTTATGTCCTGCAAAGCTCCAGAGAAGACCCAGTGGTCAGACACTATTGATTCAAAAGATAATCTTGTTTACCTGAGCCATCAAATACCTTACTGAAATTGTAATGTTCTTGAGAATTAATGAGAAAACTACTGAGGTGCTAACACTGTTAGTACGTTAGTTTTCAGATCTTATCTAAAGTAGTTTTCAGCAGCATTGAGTACTGGAGTTAGGAACCAGTCCGGTGACATATTTTACTCAAGACAAAGCTTTCAATTTTTGCCCATAAGCCATGTGAAATTATACTAACAGTCTAAAAAGGTTACATGACTGAGACACTGTGCTCTGCAAGTTGCCACTCTGTCACTATGCGTACTTTCCTTAAAAACCATTTTAAAAAGCTGTGCCTTAAACAGAAGGGACAACTCAAGGGGCCTGGGGAATCACTAGGGCCCTTCTGCAGCCTGAGAGAAGGGAGGCTGCGAGTCCCACGCGTGCCGGGTGCGACCCGCCAGCGCAGGCACTGGGGCTCGACAGCTACAGGAGCCAAGGGCCCCGCGCAGCAGC
>NW_008795525.1:37257-37513 GCF_000699145.1 Aptenodytes forsteri
GCGCACGGTAGCGAGGGAGAGCCAGGAGCACGTCGCCATGGCAACGGGCAGCCTCTGCGCGGTAAGCGGAGGGGCGGGGGGAGAAGCGCTGCGTCAGGAGCAGGGTGCGGAGCTGCCCGGGGCAGGGTGCCCATCTCCCCGGGGCGGGGTGCCCATCTCCCTGGCGGGATGCGGAGCTGCCTGGAGGGTGCGGGGCTCCCTGGGCGGGGTGCGGAGCTCTTTGGTGGGGTGCGGCTCTCCCCAGAGGGAGCTGGGC
>NW_008795525.1:37574-44163 GCF_000699145.1 Aptenodytes forsteri
TTTGGTGGGGTGCGGCTCTCCCCAGAGGGTGCGGGGCTCGCCGGGGCAGGGTGCCCATCTCCCTGGAGGGGTGCAGAGCTCAGTGGAGGGGTGCAGAACTCTGTGCAGCAGGACCCACAGTAGTTCTGCCCATGCTCTGTTCCCTGTGCTGCAGTTTGGAGTAGAGCTGGCACTGGTGACTGCGTGTGTTTGGGGACATGGCTTCTTAGGGCTTCACAAGCTGGCAGTGTGGAGGACAAACAGGCAGGGCCATGGGAGTATCTGTGGTAGATGAGGTGAATGTTTCATGTTACTTCTCTTTAGGGTTTGTAGTTGTAGGAGTTGTAGAGGAGCCATGGTAGCCTGAGCTATGTAAGATGTCACAAGTACTACGCTTACTTCCTACTCAGTGTCTCTACACATCTTGCACTCCACAAATTAGTATATTGTGCATTAAATAAGTTACAATCTCAAAATGTCGCTTTTATAGAGAATGGTCAGTATGCATATTTCTAACTGGGACCCATAAAGCCATCCTCCGCCCAGTGCTAGCATTCTATCAACAGCCACATGAAAATTTTTCTCTGAGGTGTATTTTATTAGTGTTGCCTTTTAGGTGATTCCTGGCATACGTGAAGTAGCTAGTCCTAGCTGCTGCAGTTATAGCGCAGGATACAATACATTATGGTAGCTCCTATATTTCTATTTGTATTCTAGATGTGTGCACAGTTTCTGCAGAGATCAAGGTTTCCTTTTCCTCCAGGTTCCCTTTTCCTAGCTGTTCATAATTTTGTTGATCTTGTCACATCTCTGGGATCTGGAAATGATGTATTGATTTAGTTACAGGTTAAGACTTACAGGGAATGCTAGCCCATCCTGCTGGCACTTCAGATCCTGCAGGATTTCCAATTATACTAGCATCCTGAGAATTACGATGGAACAAAACACATGGCAGCAAGTTGGGGAGTGGCCACTGAACTCACTGCATCCAGCCGTCCCAGTCCTCTCCAGTCCTACGTTTCTATATCCATAACAATCTTCTCTGCAAACTCTGAGAGGACACTGAAACATGAACTGGGCATCTTGGGTTTAAGACAAGAACACAGACCCAAATAGTTTTTGGGGGGAGGGCGGGGGGCTGGGAGGTTAATTTCCTGTCCTTAGTACAAGGCACCGCATGTGTGCTCCAGGAAGAGAGTATCTGTATCAGATTGCCTTGGTAAAGGATGAGAAGGCGGTGTGCAGCCATTCTTGGGTCTGTGTCTCCAATCCCTAGCTGTCACAGATATAAAATCCTGTAATCAATCATAATTTTATCAGGCTCTAGTTTAGAAGCAGATGGGATTTTTGCTTCTATGTCCTTCTTAGTTTGGAAGGATGTTTTGCAGCCTGATTGCTGTAATAGCTAGAAATCTCCAGATTTCTTGTCACATGTATTAATGGCCAATTTATATCCATTTATTCTTGATTCACAGTTAGTCTTAATCTGAAATTGTTCCTTTGCCTTTCTGGCACTGACTTCCAAGTGTACAAGCAGACAGATTTATCACCTCTTGGTCTGTGTTTTGCCAGACTAAGACTAGGTAAGCAAGTTCCGCTAGTGGGAAGTAGAAAGCTTTTAAATACATTTCTGAGAGGGGATGGATGCTGTGTGCGGAGGGTGTGCTGTCATAGACCTGGCACTTCCCTCTGGTTTGGACATCTTCACAGGCTGACATGGGGGAGGGGATGCCTCTTCCCTGGTGTGCATGGGCAACCTTCCCCTGCCTGGTCTCTCCTCCCACTCCTCTGAGGATTCCCCTGAGGCTCTGCACGACATTCAAAGCTTGTGAGGAATGCACAACTCACCCCAAATAACAGAAAACACATAGCAGAGCAGCACAGGCATCTAGGGGCCCCATGCTGCTCCCACCCCCAACTGGGCGGGCGGTCTGAGGAGAGGGGAGTACATAATGAAAAGCATTTGCTGCAGCAGCTATCTATAGTCTTTTGTGTTTGGGAGCGGGCAAGGGACAGGCGTGGCCCTGCCTGCCTGACCTCAGAGTTGACGTCAGAGAACCCCAAATGAATAACAGGGAGTGCTCCAGAGAGAGAAGCACAGCCAGGCTACCCAGCATGGAAGGTGAGACACCAGCACCACTAAATGAGAGGAGATAAAATGGGAGCTATTGTTTCTCGCAGAAGGGTACTCTGTATCCACAGCATCAAGGCTCTGCTTCAATTCAAGGTGGGCCAAAGAAGTTTGGGTCTTTCTATGGGCTGACTCAGCGACACAAAATCTGTGCTTCTGATCTACTACAAGCATTTTCCCTTACGTGTTCTGCTTTTTTAACCACTTGGATGCATGCTGAAAGTTATCAGTTGCAGCACGGTCTCTGTGTCAGCTTGCACCTGGGAAACAGTTCTAGGAATGATAAGAAGGTTACAGATCTGTGTTGTGCTAAGTGGCATGACTGTGCCTTAAAAATATTGCTACCCAAAATATTTGGTTCTAACGCTACTGATACTGTCCTGTTGCTCCCAGTCACTGCGAGAGTGGAAGGCTGGATTCATCTGCCAGTCTAGGACAATGTGGTAAGAATTGGATCCAGGAGAACATATGGTATGAGTCTCAGATCTTGATCATTTTATTGTAATGTAATACCACAGAGAGGCCTCAGTGACAGGGCAAGGCCTTGTCAGGCTAAGGCCAGTGCGGCAAAATTTAGAGACAAACAACATAACTTGTAAGTCTTATATGCACATGGAAGTCTTGAGTGTACAACCTAAATACTTCACAAAATACATCTGTGTAATCAAAGAGGCTGTGATTAACAAAACAAGTTACAATCACAGAATCATAGAATGGTTTGGGTTGGAGGAGGCCTTTAAAGATCATCTAGTCCACCCCCCCTGCCATGGACAGGGACATCTTTCACTAGATCAGGTTGCTTAAAGCCCCATCCAACCTGACTTTGAACATAATCACAGGAACCAACTTCCTAGTCATTGTTAAGAATGTAAACATCTGCAAAAAAATCCATCACTGTCAAGGAAGATATTGTGATTTTCTCATTATTTGGTGTTCAGTGGAATCTTTTCTCCTTCAAAAAGAGTGATGGAAAGGAAGTTTAGAAGATATCCTTAGATACTAATGGCAGTGATGTTGGAAGTGGAGAGAAGAAACAATCATCCTGTGTCTTGTCACAGAAGTTAGGAAGTGCAGGAAACAGTTGTGAGGACTTTTAAAAGATAAAAGAAGTGATTTATTTTATTGCCTTGTAGAGACTGTGCAGTAGAGAAGGGGGAACTGAGGTAAGGATATGGCTAAAATACTAGCCATAATACTAGCTATACTAGGGATAACATTTGCACTGGTATTATAATGGACTTAGATTTATGAATCAACAATGAGGGTGAAAAGAACCAGCTGAGGAGATGTGAGGACAAAGAATGTTGAGGTGGGGTTTTGTTTTTCTTTTGTTTTTGTTTTGCAGAGATCTTGGACCAAAGGATCTTGGGGAATTACCAGTGCAATGATATTTATAGGATGAAAATGACATGTCTTGTGAAATTTTTGGACACTTAACACAGTTATCAGCCCTGGGCAAAATAGTGGAAGGGTTGACCGCATGTTGTAAGAGGGAGTGATGATTGCCATTAACTATACAACCAATATAGATTTCTAGACAAGATAATTATATGTCTGTTTGGAATACCACCTGTGGAGATATGTTGATAACCTAGGAGGTTTGCTTCCCTGTTTTATTGCCACGTAATATTGTGGTCTTTTAAAATCTCCTTGTTAATAATTCAGAACTTCATTACATGATGTTGTTCATTCCATGTTGAAGGACAAGAGCTTGACCTTAGGCACTGCTATGGTCAACTCTTTCTGAAAAACTACCAGAGCTTTCCAAAAAATGTCTTGAAGTCTTCTCCTTGCAGGAGGATGCTCATATGCTTTACATCAAGTGATACTGACCCCCACTCTTTCATCTGCTTGGTGGGAGGCACTCTTCATCTCCTTACCCACCACAGAGTTCCTGTACTACCTGCTGCTTTCCCCATTTTAAGTAACACATTACCAAATATATCTGTTGCATTTACATTCAGTGATTCTCTACATTTTGTGAATAAACATGGATTAGGGTAGAGCACCCATGATACTTCTGATAAACTGATATGGCACTTTATGCTGTATTACACTTATGTTCGTGCTATTCAAAGACCTTATCACACCGTATCAATTTGCTTTTTCTCTCTGAACAGGTCGAACTCCAGTTTGAGTTATTGTCCAGTGTGGATTTTTTTCAAAGAGGTATGAGCAAGATAGGAGCCTCTAACTTCCATTGAGGGAAGTTTCAAAAGTAACCTTTCTGCCTGTGTTTAGGGGCCTGATGTATGGGGGTGCTGCTCCTCCAGCTGCTTTAATCAGCAGACTCAAGCCTCTCAGAGCTCCCTTTGTATTTTAGAGATAAAGACCCTGCCTTGTTCTTCTCTCCAAATGCAAAAACTATACACTGGCTGTTTCATAGTTTCTTTGGTGACTTGAAAGCCTTCAAAAATCTGGCTTTTATATTGTTTACTCCTCAATTCTCTGTCTCAATTCCCCATCTGTAAAATGGGGATAAGACCAAATTTCATACCTCCAAGGGGGGAAGCATGAGGAAAAAAAAGGAATTTTGGTGCCTCAGAGATAAATAAGGGATTTCTGTAAGGCATTTGTCAGTAGTACATGAAGAGCTGATTAAACACTGAGCAGTAATTCATCGACTTTTGACTTAAACTCTGTTGCTGTATTTTACAGTGGATGATTGTCAGCCAGCGGGGCTGTTTCTAGGAGAGTCCCACAGAGCAGTTCACGGTTACAGATTGGTGGCTGTGTCCTGGAAAGCAGGAATTAAAGGAATTATTGATTGCATTAGATGACCAATAGAATATGAGTTCTCAGTTTGGTGAAATAGCTAGACCAAAAGTTATTTTGAAGAGTATATAAAAAGGACAGTATCATAAAATAGAATAGAATAGAATAGAATAGTTCAGTTGGAAGGGACCTACAACAATCATCTAATCCAACTGCAAAGAAGGATTGGTATTACATATGTATATTTCATTGGTATAATGATTACTGGCATAATGTCAGTGTTCTGGGATCAGCATTTCAAACCCATTCTGGTTACAAGTTGAAAAGAGTTCTGGTTTGAGGTCTCCCCTATATTCAGAGATTGAAGGCACAGAGTCTCTTTAGTTTTAAAATGGTTGTAAAATTAACCAGTATGGAACTACAACAGGACTTTCAGAAAATGAAGTCCAATCTGTATTTGGACTGTGAGTAAATTTTGTCAGGGTCCCAGGTATGTGATGCCTTCTGTGTTCCTCTGGCAGGTGACATTATTTCTTACCAATTTCCTGATGTTTCAAGGATCACCAGTATTATATTGCCACGTTTGCCAGCAGACATAGTGCTGCTTTCCCCAAATTAGAATTCCCCATCCACACAATGTTAAAACCAGAATCATATTCACCAATTTCTTCTTAGGAGGCTCAGATGAAAAGGACTAGCAAAAGGAAAGTATCTCTCCAGTGTCCTAGCCACCAGTTCTGCAACTTCCCATTCTCTCAGCTTCATCCTGCTATTATCTCTGCTCCCAGGAACTCATAACCTAACACAGACATCTAGCCAGTCTCCAGGGAGTCTCTGGTCCATGAATTTGGCCTTGTTTATAGCATCTGAGCCACAACATCATCACTTTGGGGCCCCACACATAGATGGCAAGGGAGGAAACAATATAAATTATGCTGGCCCCTGCTTTCTTGTGGTGAGATCTGTACTTGCCAGAAACTTCTAGCCTTTGTTCTGGGCTGGGAATGGGTTTCATAATGGAGAGGGAGGCACTTTCTATTCTGAGTGGAGAAAGCAGTACCAAGGAAGGTTTTAATTATCTCCCATCAGTGCAGAGCAGCCAGGCTGCTTGCAGTTGCAGGAGTTGATGAACAGTGCAGTCCCAGTCCAGTCTTTCACAGTGAGAAGGGCTGCAGGAACGGAGTGTGTTCTCACCCCATGGGAAAGGGGTCCTTGTTGGAGGATGAGACCAATTCTTAGTAAGATCCAGAATGGAGCTCTTCCCAAGAGGAGAGGACTCCCTTTGCCAGACTAGGAGCAACAGAGTAAAGCAAACACCAATTAGAAATGGAAGGGAAGCACAATAGGTTTTTCTCACCTTTGTCCCATCTCTCAACTCTGCTTGAGGTGACATTGTACTATGGAGAAATGCACTCTGGGCTTGTCCTTCTAACCTGTCCTAAGGACTAATGTAGAGCTTGGGCTACTGCTGTTCATAACCTAGCAGGGAATGTTGCAAACGTGGAAGATGAGGAACGTAGAGGAGCCAACGAGGAGAGGTGCTATGCTGGACCTTGTTCTCACCAACAAGGAGGGGCTGGTGGGGAGTGTGAAGCTCAAGGGCAGCCTGGGCTGCAGTGACCACGAAATGGTGGAGTTCAAGATCCTTAGGGCACCGAGGAGGGCGCACAGCAAGCTCACTACCCTGGACTTCAGGAGAGTGGACTTTGGCCTCTTCTGCTTGGTAGAGTGCCATGGGACAAAGCCCTGGAGGGAAGAGGGAAG
>NW_008795525.1:46400-48204 GCF_000699145.1 Aptenodytes forsteri
TTATAAGAAAGATGGGGACAGACTTTTTAGCAAGGCCTGTTAGCGACAGGACAAGGGGGAATGGCTTTAAACTAAAGGGGGGGTAGATTTAGACTAGATATAAGGAAGAAATTTTTTACAATGAGGGTGGTGAAACACTGGAACAGGTTGCCCAGGGAGGTGGTGGATGCCCCATCCCTGGAAACATTCCAGGTCAGGCTGGACGGGGCTCTGAGCAACCTGATCTAGTTGAAGATGTCCCTGCCCATGGCAGGGGGGGTGGACTAGATGACCTTTAGAGGTCCCTTCCAACCCAAACTATTCTACGATTCTATAAGATGTTCTTGTCTTCATTTTTATGCCTTGCAATCATCCTCTTTTCCTCCAGGGTAGCCTGGTACAGTCCAGCACTTGGGGGTCCTGCTATGAAAATTATCTGCTCAGCATTTTTCAAATGCTTTGAGAGAGGGTTCTTGTTTATGTGCCATTCATACTTTTTTATTCCTTGTGTCTTGCTGATGCTAATTCTCCATCTTGTTGCCCTTATCTGTTAGTAGTTTACGTTACCTTTGCTAGATCCTTTCTCTGCCTTGTTTTTGCTTTCCCTTGTAAGCATAAATCTAAATCCTTCATCCCTATTGCAAGAGCTGCTACTTCCTTCCCTCCCCCTTAGTTTGATTAATACTTCCTTCCATCTTTTCTGCTTACTCACCAGGTCGTGTTGCTGATTTTAACATCACCCTGCCTCCTCCTGCTGTTTCTGAAATGCCCTCTGTAAAAAATGCATCTGTCCCTGGCATCTTCATGGCCTCCCTGTCTATGTCCTGAGTCCTTCAGAGACTTTGATGCCTTTATTTGACATTTTTCAAGGTCTAAACTCCTGATGGATCATGTTGCTTGAATCCAGTCAGACTGTGAGGGAATGCTGCACTGCTGCTTTTCCATTGCTCCCTCTTCCCGTACCCTGTTTCCTTTCCTCTTTTCCTCTTCAGAGCAGTGCTGCGTTCAGCTTTTAAGTGTTGCTGTCACCAGGTCCACCCTGCCAGCCTTTCTCTCTTCTTTCAATTTCTGGCTCTTTCTCTTCTTCTGCTCACAGTCATTGCTCACACTTCTCCACTGGCTAATTCTCTTCATGCTCTGTTGTCCTCCACCCTTGATTCATTTTCCCCTTCCATTACAAGCTCAACCCTGGAAGTCCTCAGCCCTTACACACTCCTGGGATCTCTTTCACCTCCTGAACGGGTATTAACAAACTCCCATAAACAGTCTGAATTCTGCCACTTCACTGCCTTTCCTCCCACTCTCATTTTACCATCTTCCTAGTTTAAAATGGGAAGGTTCAAAGTTTTACTTACTCCCTTGTCCTCAATTTCAGGTTCCTTTAGCCTGTTTTAGCTCATTCCTCAAACTCTTTCCTCCTCCTGCTTTCAGTTCTTTCTTTGTAAGAGCTCTCTGCTTCCTCCCAGAGGAAAGGAACAAGAAATAATAACCTCTTTTTTCTCTTTGCCTTGCTTTCATTCTTCTCCTCTTTCTTCTCCCCATGACAAATGCAGAAAATTCTTACCTACTTTATTCTGTTATTGTAATCCCAGGTAACGTGTTCTGAGGATTTCAAGTTGTCGTGGTTTAACCTCAGCTGGCAACGGAGCACCACGCAGCTGCTCGCTCACTCTCCCCCTGCCCCCGGTGGGATGGGGGAGAGAATCGGAAGAGTAAAAGTGAGAAAACTCGTGGGTTGAGATAAAAACAGTTTAATAATTGAAATAAAATAGTAATAATAATAATAATAATAATAATAATAATAATAATAATAATAATATAATAC
>NW_008795525.1:48640-69758 GCF_000699145.1 Aptenodytes forsteri
ATATAGAAAATAAGTGATGCACAATGCAATTGCTCACCACCTGCTGACAGATGCCCAGCCAGTCCCCGAGCAGCAGTCCCCCGGCCAGCTTTCCCCCAGTTAATGTATTGAGCATGACGTCACATGGTATGGAATATCCCTTTGGGTTGGCTGTCCTGGCTGTGCCCCCTCCCAGCTTCTTGTGGACCTCCAGCCTTCTCAGTCGGTAAAGCATGGGAAGCTGAAAAGTCCTTGACTAGTGTAAGCACTACTTAGCAACAACTAAAACATTGGGTGTGTTATCACATTATTCCCATACTAAATCCAAAACACAGCACTATACCAGCTCCTAGCAAGAAAACTAACTCTATCCCAGCCGAAACCAGGACACAAGTGCAACATTTCAAAGAATTTATGTGACTCTCTCATCATTTGCTCTAAAAGGGAAGACGAAGTTTGTAGATGGTATTTTTACAATGAATAGTGAGTTTGCGGCACAGTGGGCTCTGGACTTCAGCCTCCAAGGCTACAGGATACAATGTGAGTGAGACATAAAACCTGTGATGCACAAAATCACTCGGGCACAAAGCAAGTGCTGTGAGATGTGTTATTTTTCTGTAAATGACACTTAAACCTTATATTTTGCTTCTTTATTTGAGAAATAAAGAATCAATAGTGAGCATAAAACAGAAGACCTGTAGTTGTGTGTAATGTATGTGTGGGATGTTTCCTCAGAATTACAGAGTTCTAAAAGCTGCATATTGTTCATTCTGTCACGTGGCTGTGGCAGAGGATGCTAAAGCCACTGCACATCCCAATGTTTCTTAGGTGAGTGATGTTGGATATGTTGTCTCTGAAGTACAGATCTGGACACTGGATAGGACCGAACTGGGAAAGTGCTAAGAAGTCTTTCACCTTTGACAGTAATGAAACCAGAAAATATTATTCTTACTCTATATTAGAATAGAATAGATCTACTTCGAAGGGACCTACAACTATCATCTAGTCCAACTGCCTGACCACTTTAGGGCTGACCAAAAGTTAAAGCATTAAGGGCATTGTCCAAATGCATGGGACATCGACCACCTCTCTAGGAAGCCTGTTCCAATGTTGACCACCCTTTCTGTAAAGAAATGCTTCCTAATGTCCAGTCTAAAGCTTGCCTGACACAGCTTGGAACCATTGCCACGTGTCCTGTCCCTGGATACCAGGGAGAAGAGATCAGCACCTCCCTCTCCACATCCCCTCCTCAGGAAGCTGTAGAGAGCAATGAAGTCGCCTCTCAGATTCTATTTCTCCAAACTAGACAAACCCAGAGTCCTTAGCCGCTCCTCAGAGGACACACCTTCCAGTCCCTTCATCAGCTTTGTTGCCCTCCTCTGGACCCACGTGTCCTGTCCCTGGATACCAGGGAGAAGAGATCAGCACCTCCCTCTCCACATCCCCTCCTCAGGAAGCTGTAGAGAGCAATGAAGTCGCCTCTCAGATTCTATTTCTCCAAACTAGACAAACCCAGAGTCCTTAGCCGCTCCTCAGAGGACACACCTTCCAGTCCCTTCATCAGCTTTGTTGCCCTCCTCTGGACACATTCAAGTTGCCTGACACAGCTTGGAACCATTGCCATGTGTCCTGTCCCTGGATACCAGGGAGAAGAGATCAGCACCTCCCTCTCCACATCCCCTCCTCAGGAAGCTGTAGAGAGCAATGAAGTCGCCTCTCAGATTCTATTTCTCCAAACTAGACAAACCCAGAGTCCTTAGCCGCTCCTCAGAGGACACACCTTCCAGTCCCTTCATCAGCTTTGTTGCCCTCCTCTGGACCCATTCGAGTACCTTCACATCCTTCTTAAATTGTGGGGCCCAGAACTGCACACAGTACTTGAGCGTCTGGTTGTACTTCTCTAAATACAGCGGGATAATCACCTCTCTTGACTTCTCTAAATACAGCAGGATAATCACCTCTCTTGACCGTCTGGTTGTACTGTGTTTGATGCGCCCCTGGATGAGGTTTGCCCTCTTGGCTGTCAGGGCATACTGCTGACTCATATTGAGCCTGCTGCCAACCAGCACGCCCAGGTCCCATTCTGCAGGGCTGCTCTCCAGCCACTCCTCTCCCAGTTTATACTTGTGTCCGGTATTACTCTATTCCAAGGGCAGAATCCAGCTTTTGTTTTTGTTAAATTTCATGCCATTGATGATTGCCCAATGCTCCAGTCTATCTAGATCCCTCTGCAAGGCCTCATGTCCCTCAAGACAGTCAACAGCACCTCCCAGTTTAGTATCATCATCAGACTTACTAATGGTGTATTCAACTACTGCATCCAGATGATTGATAAAAACATTGAACAGAACTGGCCCTAGGATTGAGCCCTGAGGAACACTGCTGGTGACCGGCTGCCAGCCAGATATAGCCCCATTCACAACAGCCCTTTGAGCCCTGCCATTCAGCCAGTTCTTCACCCAGCGCACTGTGTAGTTGCTCATCTCACAGTTGGACAACTCGACCAGAAGGATACTGTGAAGGACAGTATCAAAAGCCTTACTAAAATCCAGAAAAACTACATCCGCTGCCTTCCCTTCATCCACTAGGCAGGTGACCTTATCATAGAAGGATATCAAATTAGTTAGACAGGACTTACGCTTTGTGAACCCATTTTGACTGTGCCTGATAATTGCATTGTCCTTTAAATGCCTTTCAATAGCACCCAGTATGATCTTCATAATTTTTCCAGGTGCTGAGGTTAGACTAACAGGTCTGTAGTTTCCTGGGTCTTCCTCACACCCTTCTTGTAAATTGGAATAACGCTGGCTAGCTTCCAGTCAGCGGGGACCTCCCCAGACTCCCAAGACCTTTGGTAGATGATTGATAGAGCTCCTGCTGTAACATCTGCTAACTCCTGCAGTACTCTGGGATGAACCCCATCAGGCCCCATGGACTTATGAATATTCATCTGATACAACTGGTCCCTTACAATTTCAGTATCCACAAATGGAAAGGCACTGTTCCCACAGTCATGGTCCTCCAACTCAGAGGACCAGGCAGCGCAAGGTCTATCATTAGCATTAAAGACTGAGGCAAAAAAAGCATTGAAAGCATTCTGTGAGTCCTCTTTCAGCATTAGAGGTAATTGGTGCAGCAAACATGCCCATCTAGAATAGGAAAGAAGAGTGCTGAAGACTTCAGTCTAGTCTCAAACATCTTTCAATGTGCTTGGAAGAAAGAAGTAGAGGATGCCAGGGCCAGATGAAATCAGGAAGCATCCAGCTTACATAGCATACTTTAGGAAGCAAAAGCATAAGCAAGCTGTGTCCCTGGGTGTCCAAGCCTGCAGAGATGCTTCACACAGAAATGTATCCCAAATGAACAGTGACAGCCATCCACTATTCTGCCTTCTTACTACCCACCCATTTTCTCAGCCATGCTCACATTAGATCAAGAGCCTCACAATTCTAACAGTGGCACACAATATTCAAGTCAGCTGCACAAGTTGGCCTTAATAAGAGGGGAAGCAGGAAAGCTCTTAAGTGCCCTGCCTCCTAGCAGATCAATACCTGAGTATGTAAAAATTAATCTTGTTCTGCAACATGCTAACAGGCAACTTTTGGAGAGTTGCTGTTCAAAGAAAAAGACCCACACAGTTAAGATTCACAGAGGAATTATAACAAGAGGAATTAGTTCACAAGAATAGGGAGAGAAACAAGGAGTGTTAGAGAAGAGTCTCTTGCAAAGGGAAGGACCGTGGAGAAGTAGAAGGTGACTTGCTACAGGATTCTGTGACGCAGCTCAAAAACATCTGAACTGGCAACAGCAGAGCGCCCTACATTAACAGTAGGCATCATTCACTGGCCAGTGTGCATTTTTCTGTCTCTAGCAAATGTTTCTATAAACTGCTGCAAAGAAACTACTGTAATACCTGGAGCATCATCAGAGTTTAGCTGAGCATCCCTCAGTGATGATCAGGATATACCCACAAAATTAAAGCTTGCCCTGCCTCTGCACAATACCAGCTCAAAGCCTCCAGGTCAAGAATAGACCCATTGGATGTTTTACCTTTTGGATTAATGTCTTCATTTATGGGGTATGCATTTCACACCCCTCTATATACATGTGGTGGGCATTTCTTAAACTAATGACAATAATGAAAGACAACCTTTTAATGTGAGAAAATTTATGCCCAAATCCTCAGTAATTTGGTTATTTCAAAAATTAAGGTAGAACAAAACTATATTTCACTTTCTCACAAAAGCAAGAAAAGGTTTCCTAGTCTGTGTACAGAGCTGCTAGTGGCATTCTGGGGAAGTGTCATGATATGCTTCCTCTTGTCTCATGTTTTTCTAGGTATGTGCTGTCAAAGAGAGGATACTAGGCTAGATGGATCTTTGGTCTAACATACCATGATTATTCTAATGTGTATGTTATAATACATATAATATATATTAGAATAATGTATATTTGTATACATATATTTATAATTTATATATATAAACGCACATATACACCACCACCCGATGCACACCTCTTAGCTTTGTCAGTACTTTTTCTAAGGCTTTTTTTTCTCTTTTGGATACTGATGGGAACATGACAGCTCTTTGGGGGGTATTGTTGGTTTACTAGAGGGTTTTTTGTCTGCAATTTTAGAACTGAAGAGATATATGTAAGAACTTGCAATACTCCAAGAGTTTGCCAGCTCTCCCTTTTGTATAACACAAACACACAAGCTCCTGAGAAACATTGTGAAGTTTTTCTTTTATAAGACATCTCATCTTCCAGAAAAAAAATGAAAAAGATGTCTGTACTAAATCATAGAAAGATGCTTAGTGTGTAAATATAGGCCTACACTGTTGAAATAATACTGATTTTTGAGGCTGGTGGGGGAGAAAGAACCCCTGAAAGTTACATTTCAACCATTTCTTGGACAAAATGTTTGTTTTAATGAAGTCAGTGCAGCTTCACTGAGTTACACTTGCTATGGCAATACACTTCTGAAGAGTTAGAAATGATACTCAAACTGCCAGTGGAATTACAGGGATGAGTAATCATCCAACAGAGTCAAAAAAAAATCTGGATTTTTCTGATTCCTCTACTATTGTGACCCCTGCTCACATGGTTTTACTTTGAACACTTTTTCAGGTTTGTCAGATCCATGATGAATGGAGAATGCTTAAGTTGCTTAAAATCATATTTGCCTTCTTTAAAGAACCACAGAACCTGGGTTGGGGCAATCACCAGTATCAATACAGACTGGGGGATGAATGGATTGAGAGCAGCCCTGCCGAGAAAGACTTAGGGGTACTGGTGGATGAAAAGCTGGACATGAGCCAGCAATGTGCACTTGCAGCCCAGAAAACCAATTGTATCCTGGTCGGGGATACAATATCCAGGCTGAGGGAGGTGATTCTCCCCTTCTACTCTGCTTTGGTGAGACCCCACCTGGAGCACTGCATCCAGTTCTGGGGTCCCAGCACAAGACGGACATGGACCTGTTAGAGTGGGTCCAGAGTAGGACCATGAAAATGATTAGATGGCTGGATCACCTCTCCTATGAAGAAAAGCTGAGAGACTTGGGATTGTTTAGCCTTGAGAAGAGAAGGCTCCAAGGACACCTTACTGCGGCCTTTCAATACTTAGAGGGGGCTTATAAAAAAGACTGAGAGAGACTTTTTACCAGGGCCTGTAGTGACAGGACAAGTGTAATGGTTTTAAACTAAAAGAGGGTAGATTTATATTGGACATAAGGAAGAAATTCTTTACTGTAAGAATGGTGAGACACTGGAACATGTTGCCCCGAGAAATTGTGGATGCCCCATCCCTGGAAGTGTTCAAGGTCAGGTTGGATGGGGCTTTGAGCAACCTGATCCAGTGGAAGATGTCCCTGCCCATGGCAAGGAGGTTGGACTTGATGATCTTTAAAGGTCCCTTTCAATCCAAACCATTCTATGATAACCACAGAACCACAGAATCACAGAATGGTTGAGGTTGGAAGGGACCTTTGGAAGTCATCTTGTCCAAGCCCCATGCTCATGCAGGATCAGTGAACCATAGATCTCCTCAGTGAGCTTCTTTAGACTCATAGGTGCAAATCAATTTGGCCCGTTGATTTAAAAAAACATTAATTATTACTGGACTACTGTTTATTATCTTCTAATGTTTTCATCTTGTATCTCACACATACAAAAGAGAATTTTGACCAACTATTCCTTCTTGGCATCATTAGCAGTTTTACTGTCTCCATGTAACAGACTGCCCTTTGCTGGATTTCTTTTGTTCTTAGTTTACTTCAAAAACAAAAGCGTACCATTTTTATTATCTTTAGTGCTGTCAGGGTTTTATTCTTTCTTTTTCCCTTGGCTTCAGTTTTACATGACCTAGGAATTATGTCACTTAGAAATTATCTATTTCCCCTTCCCAATTGCCTCCTTTTCTATTTGCAGGATATAGATCTGACTTATGCCAAAAGCAGACATGTTCCTATAATTAAAGCTTTTTTTTGCAATCCATGGTAATGTAACACTGAATATTCTTATCCTTGAAAACCTCCAATCCTTGAATCTTGTTGACCCTTTTGATTAATTATGTCTTGCAATTATAAGATCTACAGTCTAATTTCATGTGTAACCGTGGGTTTTATCTTCAGAACAGGTGGATTCAAATTAATCTGGGATACAGTTATGAGCATTCATAAATCATAAAACCACAAAAAGAGTACTGTGAATCAGTCTGTCATCTTGTAAAACACATGCCATAAAACTTCCCTGAATTATCTTTTTCTTGATTTACTAACATACATTTGGCAAAAAAACCCACGAAAAACAAAAAACAAAGCAAAACCACACACAAACACATTTTGATTCAGGAGTTACTAATGACCAGAAATTCACAACATCATTAGTTAAGTTGTTCATATTGTTAATTACTTGGGCTGTTAAAAGTTTGTATCTTGCTTTTGAGCTGAATTGGTCTGTTTTATAAGATTCCATCCAGGACAGTTTTGCATTCTGTTACAATCAAGCTAACAGACCTGTAATTGTTCAAAATACTTTTTAAAAAATCTCTTCCTAAATATAGGTACTGCATTAGCTATTTACCAAATATTTCACCTCTAATGTGGTAGAATTGGTTAAAAATTGCTTCCATTATCAATTGCTGCAGTTATGTATGCCCATTCTTTCTATGCTGGGATGAAGAGGCAATGTAAGAACCAAATTAAAATTAAATTCTAATTGTTTCCATCTGAGAAATTAGCATTTCCATATCCTTCTTACTACTAGCACCTGTGCTTTTGACACCGTGCTTCTCAGGTGTAGAAATCAGCCTCTTTTCCATTTCTATAAATTCTAAGTTTATATCTCTATTATCTTTTCCAAGTAGTTATTCATCCAGGGAAGTCTGGTGCCTTAGCCAGTGAAAGCATGATATTGGGCCTCAGTTCAACAACAACAAAACAAACAAAAAAACTGGTTGAAATTTTAGACTGTTAAAACGTGGAATGGGATTCAGAGTGCTGAAGTACTATAACACTGCATTAGAGAGTGCTGTAGCTTCAAAAGGAATACCAAGAGACACCTTAGCCAATGTGCTAGAATCCACCAACAATGTGAAAACTTGCAATGTTTGAGAGGGCAGTATTGGCTGTAAGATGGCTGTTGGTAAGTGCTGCGGTGATATTTCAGTGACTCTGTATGTGAGATGAGGAGGAAGCTGGAAATCAAGAACACATCATGTAGATAATTGAGATAATGGGATTTATGTGGGACGGTCTTGTCTATTACTGGTCCCAAGTAGCAACAGCCAGCTTGTCTGATTTCTGAGAGAGCTCTGTGCACAAGTAGCAGTTCAAGCTAGTATTACCAACTTACATTGCTTCAGGGTGAAATGCAAATGCTGCATACCTTTGGGGTTTCAGATCAATCCATATTGTTTATATCCGCTACTTCTTTATATTGGGCCATCAGTTCAGGAAAAACATTTCTATTTTGTTTGGTCAGTTGTCGGGGTCCAATACTCTCTGACCAGGTTCTTTTAGAAATTCCACACAAGGAAGGTTTAGTGTCTGGTAGCAGATTTACTTATTTGAAGATACTTGGCGTTACATGGGATTTGATTTAGCAGTGTGATACAGAAGGATACTGAAATCACAACACAAGCATAATAAAGCAACTGCAATATACAGTTGAATCTCAATACAAACATGATTCCCATTACCAGTCTCTATATGCTCACTGTCACAATGCTGGGCATCTCCAGTTGCTGGGGAAGGGATACATGGGTTGAAACCACCTTAAGCCCATTGCTCTCTTCAAAGTTCATTTTGTTGGTTGCTCAGTTGTTATACTCTATGTTGGGCGAAGCCATGTATATACTTAGCCCATGCTGGTCTGGCTAGCTCAGGAAGACATTCACACCTATTTGATTAACTCACAGAAAGCCATTTATACAACCAGTGGATTCACTCAACTGATACCGCCTTTATCTAAAACAAAGGCCACCCTCCAGACCCCTTTGTGTTAAGTTCAGCTTGCTTTGCAATAGCTGCGGTCACTTCCTATATTCTTCCCTGAGCTTCAGGATTACATCACCTGTGGCCATCTCCTCTGAGCCTTCTTGCATCGTAGGGATTTGTTGATCAGTCCTGTCAGTTGACCCATATTCAGTTTTGTTCCCAATATTCAGTTACCACAGTAAAGCAAAAAGAAGGCTGACCAAATAGCTAACCACATAAACCAGGAATTCCTCTTAGACTACTGAGTAATAGTTACAAGAAATACAAGTTAAACAAGAGGGGGGGAAATCCTATCTTCTCTCACCTCCAGTAAACCTTTGTAGCTTTTCTGTGATGTCTCATTTACAACATACTCTTTGAAATGCTAGACAACTTTGTAGCCCTACATTATGGTTGGCACATACATATTCCACACTCCGAAGTACTGCATCAACTCTGAATCATTGTACTGTTTATCCTCTAGAAATAATACTCTCCAGCAATAATATCCTCAATCTCCGTCTTCCACTCACTGCAAAAAGTATCAACAGCATTTTTGAAGGACGATGGGGGTGGCTGTTACCTTTACTATTTAAAGTCCATAATGAGTTTCAGTAGTTCCTTTTTTTTTTCCCCCTCACAGTTTTCTTGGAAGAATTATTTCTATCTTGGCATTACCAACTTCTTTTCAGGCAGCATAACACATCTTTAAACATTCTTTGTAGATGTACATTATTCAGTGTAACAAGTGTTAAGATATACACGTGTGTCAAAGACTATGACCACCACTGTGCACTGTGTTTATGTGGCCGGGCATTGGCAGTGGTGGAGCTGCAGGCGTGGCCTCTGTGAGAAGAGGCCAGGGTTGCCCTGTGCCAGACACAGCTGATTCGAGCCGGTCCCAGCCAGTTCCAGCCAGCTCCAAAACGAACCTACTGCTGCCCAAAACTGAGCCCATAAGCAATGCTAGTGGCACCTCTCTGATAATGTATTTAAGAAAGAGTAAAAAATGCTGGGCAGCAGCTGCAGGAGAGAGGAGTGAGAAAAATGTGAGAGAAGCAGCCCTGCAGACACCAAGGCAGGAGAAGAAGGAGGGGGAGGAGGTGCTCCAGGCACTGGAGCAGAGATTCCCCTACAGCCTGTGGAGAAGACCATGGTGAGGCAGGCTGTCCCCCTGCAGCCCACGGAGGATCACATTGGAGCAGATAGCCACCCTGCAGCCTGTGGAGGATCCTGTGCTGCAGCAGTGGATATGCCCTGAAGGATGCTGCAGCCCACGCAGAGGAGCCCCTGCAGGAGAAGGTTTTCTGGCAGGAACTGTGGCATGCAGGGGACCTACGCTGGAGCAGTCTTTTGCTGAAAGACTGTATCCCGTGGAAAGGCCCCCATGCTGGAGCAGTTCTTGAAGAACTGCAGCCCCTGGGAGGGACCCCATGCTGGAGCAGGGGAACAGTGTGAAGAGGAGGGGGTGGCAAAGATGAAGTGTTATAAACTGACCACAACCCCCATTGCCCATCCCCCTGTGCCACTGGGGTGGGGTGGAGGTAGAAGTGTCAGAAGTGAAGGAGTGAAGTTGAGCCTGGGAAGAAGGGGAGGCTGGGCGGAAGGTGGTTTTAGTTTTGCCTTTGTTTCTCACTATCCTACTCTATTTTCAATCGGCAATAAATTAAATTAATCTTCCCCAAGTTGAGTCTGTTTTGCCCATGACAGTAGCTGGTAAGTGATCTCACTGTTTTTATCTCAGCATACGAGCTTTTTCATCTTACTTTCTCCCCCTGTCCTGTTGAAGGGGAATGAGAGAGTGGCTTGGTGGGCATCTGGCAGCCAGCCAAGGTTTTAACCCACCACACCAGTGTTTCATCAGCTGTCCATGGGCTGTTTAGATACAATTGTAACACAGAGAACATTGATCCAGTGACGAGGGACTTGTTTTTAAATTAGTTGTATTTTGGGGACCAGACTACTCAACTACATTGAATTTCAAAGCAGAGTGTAATGGAACATGATGACAAATGATGAACAAAGCAAGGTGAAATGGTGGTTGCTGACTTCTTGTGGTGAGGGCCCAAAAGCAGTCAACTACAATCAGCGTGGGCCTCTGCTTGAAGGCTGTTGATTCCCTGGCAGCTAACAAGAGATTGGTTCACATTATAATACACTCCATAATACTCCATGACATTTTCGTTACAAATTAGTGCATCTATCTAAACATATGTTAAATATATTAAGATATCTCAAGAGGGAAAAGTAGTGAGGAGTATTTGAAGCTCAGTGTTGCTACAATATTTTTGGTGATTTCAAAGTAATTAAGTCATTGCTGATAAAGTTTGCAGATGATACTAACACTGGCTGAAAGATAAACAGGTAAGTAAGAAACAATGAACTAGTAAACTGGATCCTCTCAAACAAGGTTGCTCTTAACAGAGCCAAATGCAAAGCATTTCCATGATTATGGGTGTGTCTAGAAAAATAAGGGCTGAAATGGTTTACACTGGTAGAAGACAAGGAAGTTAAAACTCAGTAGGAGCAAAAAGAGCTAAAGCTACCTTTGGATGCATGAAGAGGGAAGAAATGACTGAAATCTGACCTGAAAGAATGCACCCACAAGTGGTGAGGGAGCTGGATGACATCACTTCGAGACCACTCTCGATTATCTTTGAAAGGTCATGGTGACTGGGGGAGTTTCCTGAGGACTGGAAGAAAGCAAATATCACTCCTATCTTCAAGAAGGGCAAAAAGGAAGAACCAGGAAACTACAGGCCAGTCAGCCTCACCTCAGTCCCTGGGAAGGTGATGGAGCAAATCTTCCTGAAAACCATTTCCAAACACAAGAAAGCAAGAAGGGAATCAGGAGTAGTCAGCAAAGATTTATGAAGAGAAAAATCATGCTTAACTAACCTGATAGCCTTCTACAATGAGGTGACTTTGTGTAGGAGGGGAGAGCAGTGAATGTTGTTTGCCTCAACTTCAGTAAGGCTCTAGTTGTCCCTGCTTTGAGCAGGGGAGGTGGACTAGATCTCTAGGTGTCCCTTCCAACTTCAATTATTCTGTGATTCAGTCCCTCTTATAAAGACCATCTATGTTCTGGTTTGGAGGTACCCAATCCGTTTGTGAAACAAATCTTAGTGAAACCAAGGACTATTATGAACTTCCTCATTTTTCAGCATTATTTCCTTCACGTGTCTATTTCCTGTTTTTCCTTCACTTCTTCATTTATTACAGAGAATAATTATATGGACATAACCCACTTTTTCCACTGTTCCTTAAGGTATCCCACCTCATTGACACTGTAAAATTGAAACACAGGATTCTGTTTAAACATACAAAAAGACTTTCTCCTGTGAGGGGGGTCAAACACTGGATCAGGTTGCTCAGGGATGTTGTGTAGTCTCCTGTCTTGGAGATATTCAAAACAAAACTGGACGCAGTCCTGAGCAAGCTGCTGTAGTTGACACTGCCTTGAGCAGAGGAATTTGACTAGAAGTTCTTCAGATGTCCCTTTCAACCTCAACTGTTCTAGGATTCTATGATTGCTTACTGTCTTTCCATCAGCACAAAACACTGTCATTGTCAACTGACACTAAGGGGACATGCATCCAGTACACTAACATCAGGGAGGATAATCACAGAGTCATACAATCATAGAATCATAGAATGGTTTGGGTTGGAAGGGACCTTTAAAAATCATCTAGTCCAACCCCCCTTGCCATGGGCAGGGACATCTTTCACTAGATCAGGTTGCTCAAAGCCCCATCCAACCTGACCTTGAACACTTCCAATAACCAGATGGGTTAAACATTTCTCACATCACCTTTAAGAACACCCGCACAGGGTGTTTTTTCATCCTTCCATTTAAATTGCATGATACTTTCTGTAACTGCAGAGAACGTTAGTCCCACAGCTATTGCGTGGAGTCACAGATTTTAAAGTCAGAGTGTTAGTTTCCCCTTCAAATATTTTTTCACAAGCCTTAGTATGATTTTAAATTTAACATTTCAAAGTTTATGATCCTCTTCTCTACGATGTTCTCTTTGATGAACATGAACAGGGAAGGATCCTATTTATGACTGATGATGGAAGTATTTGGCAGCCACTAAGTTGCCTTTGGGTCACAGGCACACAAGGCAGACAAGGTACAATTTCCAGTTTATAGTGTTTATAACAGCCTTCCTTAAAAAATATAAACACCTTCCAGAAGTTCATTAGGCAATACTATAAAACCTCTCTGATGTGCTCTACAGATGGTGTCCATAATGTGCAGGATTGCAGTAAGGAAAGGTGGAAAAAATGGGGTATGTCTATGTAATTCTCTGTCTATAATAAATTGAGGTGAGGCTGACTGGCCTGTAGTTCCCTGGTTCTTCCTTTTTGCCCTTCTTGAAGATAGGAGTGATACTTGCTTTCTTCCAGTCCTCAGGAAACTCCCCCAGTCACCATAACCTTTCAAAGATAATCAAGAGTGGTCTCGAAGTGATGTCATCCAGCTCCCTCACCACTTGCAGGTGCATTCTTTCAGGTCCCACGGACTTGTGTAAGCCCAGTCTGCTAGAAGTGGTCCCTAACCTGACCCTCCTCCACTGAGAAAGTCTTCCTTTCTCAAGAGTTTCCCTTTGGTCTTAGGGGCCTGGAATTCCTGAAGGCTGCTTTTCCATGTCCTTTGTCACCAGGGTGCTTACCCCATTTAGCAGTGGACCCACATTTTCCTTGGTCTTCCTGTTGCTGCTGATATACCTGCAGAAGCCTCTCTTGTTGCAGTTCACACCTCTTGCCAGATTTGACCCCAGGCGGGCTTTGGTTTTCCCTAGCCTATATCTGCTTGCTTGGATAACACGTCTATATTCCTCCTGGGTTACCTGTCCCTTCTTCCATCTCACAGTGCCTCACAGTGGCCTGAGTTATTTTTAGATATTTATGAATCATTAAGTTAATTCATAAGCCAAACTTACTTTCTTCCTTCTGCTAGGTCAGTTATGGCCCTCAAGGGGTATGTAAAGCAGAATCAACTAAGTGGTTGTTTATAGCCTGATTCTGCTGTTAGAGGAGCTGCACAGCTGTGATTTAACCTGGATTTCTGAGTAACTTTTTAAAGTGTGTGGTAGGCTTATATGTGCATTTTTAACCTATGGGATGTTTTTGGATTGTGACTGGGAGTGGTGTGTTTGATGTTACTTAATGGTAACATCTTTGTCAAGTTATGTGCATCATAGCAGCTTGAACTGCAAGTTAATGATTTTTTTCGGTTTTTTAAATAATTTAAACACGGTAAGTTTAGCACACATACTGGTCTGTATCTGGGACTCATAAGCAATGCTACAACACAAATAATATTCATGAGATTAAGATTGCGTAATACATAAACTTCCACTAGATGGAGCTGTATCATACCAGTTCGTTCCTTCCTTCCTTCCTTCTTGGGGGGCGGGCGGGCGGAGAGAGGGTAGAGATACATGTGTGTTTGTGTGTCATCCTCTCTAGTTTGAGAACCACAGCTTCCCGTGTCTATTTGTGGCAGGTATATTTAGTGCAGTTCTGCTCTTATATATGCGTGCAGCATATTTAGCATGGACTGTTTGGTCAGTGTGCATGTTGTTGCCAGTTTGCCTGCTGGCATGTACAGGAGTATAGTGTATTTGTGGGATACCTTGTTGCATCCCAGTGTGCGTCAGTTGTGGATGATAAACTTAATTTGTCGAAGGCAAAAAGAAGGTCAGACCATCTGCATTTTTCTTTTTGCTGGAGAAATCATCAGATCTTACTTCAGAACCTGCCCCTCTGTGACAGACCAGAGCTTGAACCCAAGCCCTTGAGTGAGGAGAACTCAGGTATAGATGGGTGATTCCTGGACAGTCACATCGCCCCTGCAGACTCCTCCCAGTTTCCTGCTGCTAGGCAGAAGAGTCCAATGGAGTCGACAGCATGTGGGTGAGACTTGACTCTGCTGATCTCAGAGCCTTTCCTTCCTGAACAAACATTTTCCATTCCGAAATAATCACCTCACTATATATAGAAAGCTCCTCCGAAGCAAAAGCCATGTTCTTTGGGAAGGGATATTCCTCAAACTGTTTTCTTCCTTTTACAAAACACCAGCAGGCCCTTTGCCATCAGGCTTGTATCTGTGAACACTGTTGATCAAAGGCACGTGTTCACCTCACATGAAAATAATCTGGATTTCCCATGCAGCTCCTGTGCTCCCCACCCCCACCCCATGGATTCTGAGACTATGTCTGTAATCACAATCCACAGTATTTCGGAAACCACCTCCCCATCTCACTTCCTCCCAGCTGATTTTCAGGGGAACAGAAGGAGACTTGTTTGCTACCAGGGAGGAAGTCCAGGCCTTAGTGAGCAGCTTTCTAAGAGGCACCTATGAGAATGGTGCACTTTAGTCAGCGTATGCTTGCAGAGGCCGCTGCCAAATGAGGTCACCCTGCTGCAGAAACGTGGATGAAGAGATTCCAGAAGAGGAGGGTGGAAGAAGCCAGGACAGGAAGTAGAGCAGTCAGTAGCACAGAGCCCAGTTCAGTCAACTCCTCTCTCTGGAAATGTTGATTTCAATTTTGTCTTGGCTCACAGACTAAAATGTATTAGATGGTTTCCTTCTCATCATTCTCTCATTCCCTTTTCTCATCATAAAAATAATTCCTTGGTTTGACAGAGTTCAGCCATCTCTTTGGGAAGAGTTTAATGGGGCAAGCAGCACACAGATTCAGAGGGCAGTTCAGACACTAGGACTGGGTGACACTGTGACTTTTTGGAATCACAAAGCTCACAGAACCTCAGGGAGAGACTCCTCTTTCAAGCCCTGTAACTTTCACTGAGCTAGCACATCTCTTGAGAAAGATCATAGAATCAAAGAATCATAGAATACCAGGTTGGAAGGGACCTCAGGGATCATCTGATCCAACCTTTCTTGGCAAAAGCACGGTCTAGACAAGATGGCCCAGCACCCTGTCCAGCCGAAGATGGACAACCTTGACTGCTAGGAATCTGTTACGCCTTTTTCTTAGTTATTCTAGTGATTAATTCCTCCTTCCACTGAACTGTTGCTCTTTACTTTTAGTTTGTATAACTGCAGTTCCACCCCATTGCTCCTGTTCTGCCTTCATTTGCTAGATTGAAACATTATATACAATTAAAAATTTTCTTTCTTAAAAATCCTTAGAAATCACCTATTTTTTTAATCTTTCTGAAGATCTCCATGTGGAAACTTGTTCTATGGATCTTGACTCATTCTTATGACTCTTCTCTGACTGCTTTGAGTTTTCTGTAGTCTTTATAAGTCTATATATTTATATCACCAAAGCTGCAGTAACATAATTTCCCTATTGTTCTGTGTGCTTCTGTTTAGTCAGCCCATACTTCCTTGCAGATTATTAGTCAAGATACTAAACAACATTGATAGAAATATTAAAATCATTATTATTCCTTGGTAGGAAGATTATCCGCTTGGTAGGAATAATAAGCTTTACAGATAGAGACTGAGAAACAACAGTCTATACAGTAGTTCTCCGTGTTTAGTTTATAGTGACCTGTAGGTTGAATATGAATCAACTGAGGGTATGTTGTTGCAAAAACAAAATAACATCATATGAGATGGCATAAACAGGAATATGACTTGCAGGGTGCATGAAGTAACATTTCTGGCTCTGCTTTGCTGTGATAAGGCCCTTAGCCACAGTACTGTGTCCAATCTTAGTCAGTGCACTTCACAGAATGTAGACATATCTGAGAAGGTCCAGACGAGATGATTAGAGGTTGAGAAGATACAATATGGAAAGATTACATGCTCTGGGACAGTTTAGGTTAAAGAAGAGTGAGAAGATATGATAACTGCCTTGATTCGTAAAAGACAGTTGCAAAGAGAACAGTCTATTTCCAGTGTTCGTGACAGATAGTGCAAGAAATACTGGGTTTAAATAATAGCAAAGAAAATTTAGCACTGAATAGATTGACTGGCAGGTTTATGAAGTCTTCATTGTGGGAGGACTTTAAGAACTAGTTAGGTGCACATCTGCTGAGCATGACAGGGGCTTCTGGGTTCAGCTGAACCTTCTTTGAGGTATGGGAACGAAGCAGCTGACAGCCCTAGATTTTTTTTCTACTGTTTAAAATCTGCTTATGCTATGCTGTTTAGAAAGTACCTACAAAGAATATAACTGCTATCTCACTTGTAGCCTTATCCTTCTATGCTCTTTGTTGTATCTACCTACTTGTCTTCACTTTTGATTATTTTGTCTTCTGGGCATGAATTGTCTTATTGCTGCACTTGAAGTCTTAACCTTTAGATGCTGCTATAACTTAAAATAATACCAAATGAGCTGTTTGAGAAGTCCCAAGCTGAATTACAAGAGAGCTGCTAGTTGGGAATGCAAGGAACTGGCAAAATTAAGAACAAGTTCAGGGCTGGGACAGATGAAACGATGAGCAGTGGGACTCTCAGCCTGCAAGATGCATGGTATAATATAAGTTCAAGACAAGGAGGTAGCAAGGAGCAACATTTTAAGCCCAACTATTTCACATGGTTTGCTGTGCTAGAGAATTTCTCTAAAAAAGGAGGCAAGGTTGACAATCAAGTGTTCCGGGCATTTAGGACTGTTCTAGATAAAGCCCTGGAAAATAGACTGTGGGAGTCCTTACCAGGCTACCATGAGGAAGCAAGGGGAGGTGATTGCTGGGCATCCTTACTTCAAGCATGATGTAGTATAAGTGTGATTTTAAGACCACTGCTCAATCCAGCTGCTTCCAACACTGCCAGAGCTTCACCAAATTTCCAAGATTGTAAACATTCTCATAAACGAATTAACAGAAGCCATGAACTCTACCTGCTCTATCCTAAAACCATCCATCACATGCAGCCCAGGGAGAGAACCTTACATTCAGGGCTCCAGGCTGCTCATGAACAAACCCTATGGCACAGAGATATGCCTGTTGCAAGAACTTTATGTGACAGGAGCTTTGTGTCCATCTAGACAAGCAGGAGATGCAGAAGAACTCTTCCACTGTAAGGTTCACAACTATCTAGTCAGGTTACATACAGCAGCAGTGCACTAGCAGCATTTCCTTTTGACCAGGCTGTGAATATAGAGCTGCAAGGCTGAGGTACCAGCTTCCTTTGCTAGGTGAAATACTCTTGCAACTCTTTCTCTATATTTCATGGATTTCAAGGGCATTCCAAATGGCAGGGCAAACTTGGGATCTCACCTGAAAAAACTTACTCTTGTCTTAGGGAGAGCTGTCCTCTCACTTCCCTCCCTCCCCTCCCACACCCAGCCCCAGCCATGTATGTTCCTAGCAGGTGCCTGCCTTCTTTTATTTTTAACCTCCCTTCTGAATGCAGGAAGCCTTTGCTTGCTGTGAACATCCGGGAATCAGAGCCTAAGCACATCCTAGAAGGATTTCCTGTTTGGGACTTTTGAGCCAGACTCCAGCCTGCAAGAGTGGAAGCCTCTTAGCAACTTACTCCGTCCTGCTGAGCTACCTGCCAGATTGCTCCTATCCAGTTCAGGAGCAAGATGCCATCCAGCAGGAAGGTGCTAAACTGCCAGACCACTTCCCACCTGCTACGGATGAGGGTGGGAACATGCAAAGTCCAGTCTGGGTGGGGATGTGCACGACTCCAGGATCAGGGTCATTGTGGTGGCAGAATAACAACATGAGAGAGAGCACGACATCCCATTACATTGCAGTATTTGCCTGTAGATCTAGGGAAACACAAAGCATGCAGAGAACGTTTTCTGCGCTGTCTTCCAGCTATACTTTGGTCACTACTGACTCCAGTTTGCCATGTTTCACCAGCTCCTATGGTTTTTCAATTTCTGAAGTTCACCAAAGCACTGATTAATCCAAAGGACTCAGTCATCTTCAAATTTTGCTCCCTCTCCATACTCTGGTCTCCATATAATTAATAATTCTATCAAAAGGCATGTCACAGCTGGAAGCCTTGCAGTCCTGTCTCAACCTTTACTACTACCAGTAACCTTCTGCCCTGAATAGTTGAATAGCATGTTTCTGCTCTTGTTTCTGAATTAGTTGCTCTTACAAGGTGTAGATTGACTTACATTTTTCTACCAGTCCATATACAGCTCCAAAGTTACTTGCATGTCAGAAAGACTGTCCAAGATCTTTCTGAATGCCCAAGCACATGATATGGATCTGTTCTCCCCTCTCTTGCCAAGAGCCTCCAAGAATATATAGTAAATTAGAATTTACTAGGAGACCAAAAGGAACGGAGAGAGAGAATGGAATGACCTAGGAAAATTCAGATTGCTTGCAGTAGTATATTCAAATATATATTCAAAGCAGATTTTAAAGGGAAATGGTAATTTGAAAACATGACAATAAATGGGAAATGTGATCAAATGCAGCAAGTTTGCCAAATCATGCCAGACTAGCACATTAGACAACTTTCTTTATATGTGATTTTTTTTAGGGCCAGGAAAAAAGGTTGATCAGACTATCTGAACTGCAATGCTACAGTAACACATGAGAAATTATTTATTCAAATGGAGAAGACAGACTTTAATATGAAAACTGTAAGATGCGGAAGATTAGCAAAAAAAAGGATTACCAGTAAATCAGAAGTTTTACGCTTGAGGAAATGCACAGTCTTTTCAAGGATCAGTTTTGGAACTCATCTATTTAATTTTTTTCAGTAAAGATCTCAGGAAAAAAAAAAGTATACTGATAAGGTTGATCAGTGACACAAAGTAAAGAGGCATGGTGAGTATAGAGGGTGACCAAAACTTCATAAAAGCAAAAAGCTATTATTAAGGAGCAGCATAACAGAAATGGAATGATATTCATAGATTCATAGTAGATGGCCCTTCATGGTTAAAAGGGGTGTCCAGATATGCATAGTCCAATCTCGCATTTGAAGACAGACTGTCAGATCAGCCTTGAAAACTTGCTAGGGGCCAAGATTCACAGCCCCTGTGAGTAGCTTTTTCCAGTGCCACACTACTCTCCTGGTGAAAAAACTTTCCCTATTGTTCACTCTGAACCTCCCAAGCTGTAATTGTGGCCATTGTTATTGTTCTATTGTCTGCTACTAAAAAGAGGCATTTGGTTCCATCATCTTTTTAACCTGTCCTTCAAGTAGCAGTAGGATGCCATTAAAAACCCCCTTAGCCTACTCATCACCAAAGCCCCTTAGCCTACTCATCACCAGACTGAGCAAGCCCAGCTTCTTCAGTCTCTCTTTATAAATTGATCATGTGTGCCAGGCCCCTACCTATCTCCTACAGTTTTTCCATATCCCTCATGAACAGGGGGAGCCAAAAATGTACATAGGATTCCAGGTGTGGCTTCACCACCTCCCAAGTTGAGGGGGATAATTATTTCCCTTGATCTGCTGCTCACCCTTCTCCTAATGTAGTACAATAAGTTGTTTGCCTTATTTGCAGTGAGAGCATACTATTGACTCTTAATTCAGTGTCCACCCCTACCTCCACGTAGGAGGACTGCAACTCAGCCAGTTGGTTCCCAACCTGTACCAATTATGGGGTTATTCTGCCTCAGGTGCAGAACTTTGTACTTCTCCTTATTGAACTTCATGAGGTTTCTGCTGATGCAATTCTTTGAGTTTCTAGACATATCTCTGGACCAAAGTTCTGCAGTGCAACATAACAGCCACCCTTCCTGGTGTCATCTGCAAACTTGCACTCTGTGTCATCATAGAACATTAATGAAGATACTGAACAATATTGGCTCCCAAATCAATGCTTGGTGTACTTTGTTGGCTGCCAGCCACCAATCCCATATTGAGTCATTGATTACTACCCTTTAAGCCCAGAGGTGCAGCCAGTTTTCAGCCCACCTAATGCTCCATTCATTCAGCCCATACCCCTCAGGTTATAAATGAAAATTCTGTGGGAGCCACTCTCAAGGCTGTCAAGGCACTTTGCATCCACTGCTTTTCCTTCATCCATATAGCCAGTCATTTTGTCAGAGAAGTTAATGAGGCTGGTCAAGCATGATTTGTGCTTGCTAAATCTATGCTGACTGTTCCTGATTGCCTCCTTGTTCTCCATATGTTCGGAAATGAAATGGATTATGAGAGAATGTGGTCCATGAGTTTTCTGGGTACGGAGATGACCCTGACAAACTGATGGTTCTCTGAGTTCCTCTTTGCCTTTCTTGAAGGTGAGTGTAATGTTAGAATCATAGAATCATAGAATGGTTTGGGTTGGAAGGGACCTCTAAAGGTCATCTAGTCCAACCCCCTCTGCAATGAGCAGGGACATCAACTAGATCAGGTTGCTCAGAGCCTGGCCAATCTGACCTTGAATGTTTCCAGGGATGGGGCATCCACCACCTCTCTGGGCAACCTATGCCAGTGTTTCACCACTCTCAGCGTAAAAAATTTCTTCCTTATATCTAGTCTAAATCTACCCCCCCTTTAGTTTAAAGCCATTCCCCCTTGTCCTGTCGCTAACAGGCCTTGCTAAAAAGTCTGTCCCCATCTTTCTTATAAGCCCCCTTTAAGTACTGAAAGGCTGCAATAAGGTCTCCCCAAAGCCTTCTCTTCTCCAGGCTAAACAACCCCAACTCTCTCAGCCTTTCTTCATAGGAGAGGTGTTCCAGTCCTCTGATCATTTTCGTGGCCCTCCTCTGGACCTGCTCCAACAGGTCCGTGTCTTTCCTGTGCTGAGGGCTCCAGAG
>NW_008795525.1:70442-71136 GCF_000699145.1 Aptenodytes forsteri
GACATCTGTAGCCCTTCCCGTGTCCACTGATGTAGTCACTCCATCATAGAAGGCCACTAGGTTGGTCAGGCAAGACTCGGCCTTGGTGAAGCCATGCTGGCTGTCTCAAATCACCTCCCTGTCCTCCATGTGCCTTAGCATAACTTCTAGGAGGATCTGTTCCATGATCTTCCCAGGCACAGAGGTGAGGCTTGACAGGTTGTAGTTCCCAGGGTCCTCCTTTCTACCCTTTTTAAAAATGGGTGCAATGTTTCCCTTTTTCCAGTCACCTAAGACCACCTGATTGCCATGACTTTTCAAATGTCATGGAAAGTGGCTTGGCAACTACATCAGTCAATTCCCTCAGGACTCTGGGATGCATTTTGTCAGGTCCTATAGGCTTATGTATGTTCAGATTCCTTAGGTGGTCTCGAACCTGATCTTGTCTTACAGTATGAGGGACTTTGCTCCCCCAGTCCCTGCCTTGAGGTCCATCCACTCAAGAGGTGTGGGAAGAGAGGTTGCCAGTGAAGACTGAGGCAAAAAAATTGTTGAGTACCTCATCATTCTCCTCATCCGTTGTTAACCAGTTTGCCAGTCGTGTTCATCAGGGGGGTACGCTTTCTTTGACATTCTTTTTCTGGCTGACATACCTGTAGAAGCCTTTCTTATTATTCTTTGTGTCCCTTGCCAAGTTCAGCTCCAGCCGTGCCTT
>NW_008795525.1:71149-74426 GCF_000699145.1 Aptenodytes forsteri
AACACAGTATTCGAGGCGCGGCCTCACCAGGGCCGAGTACAGGGGCACGATCACTTCCCTACTCCTGCTGGCCACACTATTTCTGATACAAACCAGAATGCCATTGGGCTTCTTGGCCGCCTGGGCACACTGCCGGCTCATGTTCAGCCGTCTGTTGACCAATACCCCCAGGTCCTTTTCCGCTGGTCAGCTTTCCAGCCACTCTTCCCCAAGCCTGTAGTGTTGCACGGGGTTGTTGTGTCCCAAGTGCAGGACCCAGCACTTAGCCTTGCTGAATCTCATACAATTGGCCTTGGCCCATCGATCCAGCCTGTCCAGATCCCTCTGTAGAGCCTTTCTACCCTCAAGCAGATCAACACTCCCGCCCAACTTGGTGTTGTCCGCAACAGGCTGAGTACCTCAGCCTTCTCCTTGTCCGTTGTTACCAGTTTGCCAGTCATGTTCATCAGGCGGGGTACACTTTCCTTGACCTTCCTTTTCTGGCTGACGTACCTATAGAAGCCCTTCTTACTATTCTTTGCATCCCTTGCCAAGTTCAGCTCCAGCTGCGCCTTGGCCTTCCTGACCCCATCCTTACACAACCAGGCAAGGTCCCTATACTCTTCCCAGGATACCTGTCCCTGCTTCCACTGTCTGTGCATTTCCTTCTTGCCCTTTAGTTTGACCAGCAGGTCTTTAGTCAGCCATGCCAGTCTCTTGCCTTCCTTTCCTGATTTCTTACACACAGGGATCGAGAGCTGTTGCGCTCTATGGGAAACGTCCTTAAAGATCTGCCAGTTCTATTAGCTTATTTCCAGTCATCAAGGACCTCTCCAAAGGCACAATTTTTTATATATAATGGACAGCAGCCTTGTGATCACATCAACAACATCCTTCAGCACCATCAGCCCCATGTATTTGATTAATCTATCAAAAAGTAAAAGTTAATGCATTTGAACCCCTACCAATAAAGGCATTGCCGCAAATACCAAGGTATTAGAAACCATGGAGAGTATATGCCTAAATCACATTGTGGATCTTGGTCTTAGCAATGTATTAGAAAATATTTGGCCAGAAGCTGGAAATGACCCTAGTTAGAAACCAGAGAAGAGGAAGAATATCTGTGTGTGTCACATGTAAGACAGTAAGATGATGTAACTATGAAAAAGCAAATGTCATCCCTAAGTACAGCAAGCAAGACATTTCCAGTAGAGAAGGGAAGCCTTCCCTTAAATGCTTTTCTATAAGGTGCAGATGACATTTCTTCAGAACACAGTGGGAATTCTGATCTGCTATATTAAAGAGACATTAATTTAAACTAGAAGACATACATATGGAAGAGCAACTAGGATAACAGCAACGGATAGCTGATCATAAGATAAGAGTAAGAGCATGAGGTTTTTTTCGTTTAGAAGAGATGCTGAATGATAAGCTTACTGCTGTTTCTGAAAATATCTGGGAGGGAATAAGGTAATGTAAGAAAAAACAATTGCAGACAAAAATAAAGAGAAATAAAGACACGATAGCTAAATCAAGGCTGAAATGTCATTGTTAAAACTGGAACAGACACAAGATCATAAGGACCATCTCATTGGGAGTCAGCTCAAGACTCCCTCTAGCCCAGGCCCAGGCTCCAATGGTGGCTACGAGTAGATGCACAGGAAGGTGTGGAAGAACAGGAGAAGTATACACAATATTTCACTTAAGTACACCTCCAGACCCAACTCTTTGTGACTCACATGACTTCATGAGCTGGACGTGGTTTCCTCTATTCAGGAACCCTCAAAGGACTTCTCTTCTGTGAACTAATCCAGGCACCTCTTGGGCTGATGTAAATTTTGAGCATTCTATGGCAAGAAGTTCCCCAGGTCCACAGCCCCTCACATGAAGTACCACCTTCTTTTGTTTGTTTTGATCTTGGCTTCTGTTAGCCTCATTTCATGCGTCTTTTATATTGGAAGACACAGTGAACAAAGTCAGCTCCACAGGGCTGAACAAAATCACCCTCCACAGACCACTCATGATTTCTTTGTCCTCTTCCCCATTTCCTTCATTTGTCTCCTTTCCAGAATGGAAACTAAATTGTGATCTGGACCTTTATCATCCTCGCTACCCCCTTCTGAACTTATTTCCTGCCTTCCTGTGACCTTCTGAAGATGTAGGAGGAAATAAACTGAGTATTAATTGGTGAATTATCAGCTTGGTGAATTTGTGATAAGAATTGTAAGATGTGCTGTTCAGGGTCAAAAGGATTTGGTTTCTCCAGGGTGCCTTTAGATCAGTAAAAGTAATCCAGAGTTACTTTTTATTCCTAAATCCAGCTCAGCCTATGTGGTATTCAGGAAAGGATGCAGATAGACAAATCTTGAAGGCTTCCTTCTCTATGAAATTAGTCTGGTGGTCCATATTCTAGTGGAAGGTGTCCCTGCCCATGGCAGGGGGGTTGGAACTAGATGATCTTTAAGGTTCCTTCCAACCCAAACCATTCTATGATTCTATGATTCTGTGATTCTATGATTCTATTCTCTATTTGAATTGATTGTCACCAATGGAAGAACCTAGACATCTTCCTAATGAAGCAGACTGAGCTGTGGCCTTTATAGCACATGATCTTAGCAATGGACCGTCGCAGCCAGTAGTCAATGGCAGTTTCTCTACTAAGAAATAAAAGAAGGCCCAGTAGTGATTACTGGCCTGGAGGCTGAGTGGCACCCAGCAGACACACCAATACGGCTGTGACCTGGCCTGTCTGGAGCAGAGAAAATGAGTCTGAGTGGCCAAGCTGAGCCAGGGAGCCAGCTACTGGTGGAGAAGCCTAGACAGTCACACACCAGTCTTGGTTTGTCTTTTGGTATAGACTGGCAGGGCAGGCACTACAGATGAGTACCTTCCAGCCTTAACATTAGAAGCCCTGATATGAGTCAAGGTGTTAGCAGGTTACAGATACTTGGACTCTGGGCTCTCTGCTTAGGAAGGAACTGTGGTAGAGAGCAGAGAATGGGCTGTGCCTCTGCGATGGTGTCCCCACATGCCCCCAGTGTCACCCACAGCCTCCCCCCATCTCCTGCCCAGCCCTCTCCTTGCGTTGTCCTGTCCCACCACTGCCCTGCCTCTTGCTCCTGCCTACACCTTCCCATTTCCCCGGGCTCCCGGCGCCCATTGCTTCCTCCCCATCCCTCTTTACCCCAGCTCCAGCCCTTCCTCCCCCTCCGTGTCGGCCTTCTCCTTGACGCTGCACCCCGGCCCCTTCGTGCCCCGTGCCCCTCCACGCCGTCCCATCGCCCCGGACCCCTGCCCG
>NW_008795525.1:75169-82186 GCF_000699145.1 Aptenodytes forsteri
GCGGCAGAGGAGCCACGGAGGCGCCGGGCGGGGGCTGCGGGCCGAGACTGCACTGTGCGGGACACCCAGGAGCGCCCGGGGACAGGGCTGTGCACGGGGACAGGGAGCACCAGCAGGCGGTAGGACCGACGGCTGGGAAGCCCCAAGCGGGGCAGGGAGCCCCAAGAGCCAGGGGGGCCGGGCTGCCCAGGAGTTCGGAGGGAGAGAGAACCCTGACAGCCTGGGGGCACCAGTGGACGGGGAGCAGACAAGTCCCTGCAGCACCTCTGCGATGGGCATAAAGTATGGCAGGGGCCAGGTCAGTGCTGAGATGCATGTGGGATGGGATTGTGGGAACTGGCTAATGTGTGAGGAAATTATATCAGAGCTTCCTTTGTGGGGGGAGTGTTTTCAGAGACAGGACAGCCTGCAGGAAGCCCTGGTGTGGCACAGAAATGGGATGCACAGGGATGCAGTGGAGCTTGACTGCATCCTCATGAGAGGATGGTCACCACCGCTGGTCACTGCTCAGAGCTGATATCAGAGGGAAATGAGGCTCTGTGGCTGGGCTGGGAGTGAGCAATAGGGTGCTGGTCCTAAAGGGCCAGGTGGGAGCTAGTAGGAGGGCCAGGAGGCATGGAGATGACTGTAGGGGCAGACTAAGTAGAGGTTGAAAGTGAGTTCTTAGCCTAAGGCTGCACTGCAGGCAAGCCTGGGCTGTGTCTGGTTCTGAGGGCAGATAATCTGAAACTCTTGAAAGAGAGATCTGTGTGAATGTAGAAGAGAAAAGCGTATTCCAGGTCAGTGACTGGTGCTCAGCAAAGATTAAATGGGCTTCTGAATCCTTCCTCATCTGGACTGGAGTCTCAAAAACATCATTACATGAGTCATGGCCTCTCATGTGAGACTTTGGGTATGGCATCAGCAGCATCTGCAGCTTTAATGGAGCTTTTGCACAGCAAGCACTCTGACATCTGTTTGTGGCATGCACAGTGGGTGCCGTCTTTCCAGCTTCTCTGCTAGGGCCGGTGTGGGCCTGCTTCCCCTTCCTCATGGCTGACATGATATGCGAGGTGCCACTGGCAGGTGGGCAAGGATGCATGCAGTGGTCCCTCTGTAATTCCATATCTTTTTTTTCTAAATGTGACTTACCTGCTAAGTGTAGGGTGGGCTCTCCTGGTGCCCTGGCCTATCAGCCCTAGGCTTGGAGATGCTTGTTTATATTGCAGCTCACTCCATTTTAGATGCCCTTCCTGTCAACCTCCTTACTATGGTTCTGGACCCCAAACGCCTCTCTGGACAGATTCTCATGCTAGGAGTTTTCTTCAGAGGCTTCTGCTGCCATTTTTTACTAGGGAACTCAGTGCCCGATGGTGGGAGGGACAGAGAGGGAGCAGGGCAGTCTGGCTCACATTACACAGGCTGGGCCTGGACCAGTCAAGCCAGCCTCTAGCGCTGAGCTATCTGCTAATTGGAAGCAGCTGTTCAGATTTGGTGACTCTGCATCCACTGAGGTCACTGCTGTCTTCCTCTATGACCCAAGCCTGCGAACTTCATAGGAACAGAGGGCTGCTGGTACCATGGATGGCCTTCTGCCCTTCCTGGACTGGTGCAATCTGGCAACCTGGCAGTTGTATCTCTTACCCAAGAGGTAGCTAGGCTCTGAAACTACCCACTTGTATCCAGGGAGGGTGGAAAGGGCGAAGTTTACACCGACTTTCATCACCAGTCCCCACCCCAGGGACCCTAATTTCTGTTCCCTGGTTGCTCCAGTGCTCTCAGCTGCTCTTCATACCCCCCAGACTCGCTTTTCAAGTTTCTCTCCTCCCCACCAGCAGCCCACAAAGCCTTGCTGCACTCCCTTCTGCTTCTCAAGAGCCACATCACTAATCAAACCAGGTGGGTTTTTTCCCCATATCTGTGCCCTGATCTTTTCCACGCGCTACCCAAGACCTTTCAGTGTCATCCTGTCCTCAGCCACTGAGATTGCCCCGGGGAGCCTTGTCCCTCTACCTGTTTTTCTACTCTCCTTTTTATTTAGTTTTTGTCTAACCTCCTGCCAAGGCTTTAAACCCTCTGCCCTGTACCTTCCCATGATGTGAGCAGCTGGGTCACAGGATGGTGCAGTTTCATCACAGAAGCAAACTTGGACCCCATTCCCCCAGTACTGCATTTTCTGGATGTATGCAGTTACCCCTCCAGCTGGGGAAATTTAACTAGCTCCAACAGAGAGAGAGAGAGAGAGAGAGACGCCTGTCTAGGACCACTGAGTTAGTGCAGATCTCCAGCTAGCAGCCCGCAGGGATAAAAGTAACTTCTCTTGACTTCTGCTCCTGAGAGATAATGAGGATTCATACTTGCTAGGTGCAAGAAGAGTGTGTGGATTTACTTGCTGTAGACCTCAGACACTGGATGCCCATTGAAGTAAACAAAGGCTTCTTTATATGTAGAAAACACTTTTTAATATTTTTCTTTCTGTCACTAACCCAGGATTTCCACAGGGAAAACCAATCTAAACAGCTGTCCCAAGGTGGGAAAGAGGACCCAGGAATAATCATCCTGCGTCCCCTGGAAAGGGTTAACACTGCTGTAGGCTTCTTTAGATCAAGGGCTGACATTCTTAGTCCCCAAACTAGGCAATGTCAGCCACCTCCATCCCTCCAAGACAGGGAGGTTCCTGCCGTCCTTCGTCTGACATGAGCAGCTCCTGAGTGTGGTTATGGGACCAGCAGCAAATGCTTTCAAGAGAGTCCAAGTGTGAGCTCATGCTGCCGCCATCCCTGCAGACCACTAAGCCTCGTTTACCGGGGGCTGAAAGCAGCACTGGGGCTGGTGTTCTTCACAAGCTCCTTGACTGCTGAGTTTCTCTAGCTATTCACAGGGAGGGTGGGCAGAGCCCTGGGGGGCTGTCAGCCTTTGGGCACTGGGAGCATGTCCAGCGTGTCCAGTAGTGGTGTTGCTGCAGGGAGCTGCTCCTCCCTGCTCGTCCCTCCCCCACTGCTGCAGTGAAATGAAGCTACGGCAGGGGGAAATGGAGTGAAGGAGCCAGAATGAGCAAGGAGCCGTGAGAAGGAGACAAAGGAGGAGAGTGAGCAGTGGAGGGTGTGGGACCGGGAAGGAGCCAGAGCAGCTGGCAGTTCAGAGGGAGTTGCTGCGTTCCTACTGTACTGCCACCACCCTCCATGGTACCAGCTTGGGGCATCCACAGATCTCTGTGCCAGGCCAAACAATGGGCCCTGCCTGATTTTATCCTGGGCATTCCCAGCTGTGGGTACATCCTTTGCAATACAGCCATTCTGATTTATTGTTCACTGGATGTAAGCCCGCTCCAGTTCTGCTGCTCCCTCCCAGGGACACCAGATTTGCACTTCATGGATTTTTTGGCACCTATATCCCTGTGGTCCTGAAAGGCATGCTACTGGGGGCGGGGGGTGGGGTGGTCTCAACACAGTCACTTGTTGAGCTCTCTCCCAGTTTGAGACCAGCTTTTTTCAGGGTGCAGAGGTGCTAGGCTGCTGTTTGTCCAAAAATCTCTGTTGTCTTGCAGACAGCCTCTCTCAGCCTCACAGGAAGCATTGAGCTGTTAAAGGCACAGGAACACTCTGCTCTAGGGCAGCTGGCTCCAGTGTTGCCAGGAGGGCGGGTGGTTGGGAAGAACACTTGACTAGGTAGGAAATAGCCTATGTGATAGGGTACTAGCTGCTAACCTCCGCGCACTGTCACGTGTGACCTGCTTGGCTGACTTTAGGTGCTGTCCCAGGCCTTCATTCTGGGCACCCTCTGCTCTGACACATTTTCACCTTCGCTCCTTGTGAGGGATAGGTGATACAGAGCAATCGGGCAGCAGGTACGTGGCAGGCCTTCCTTCTCCATGTTGTTTTTTTTCTGCCCTTCCTTTGCTGCTCCCTTTTAACCAGCATCCTCTGGTCTGCATTCCATGCAGGATTAAAGTGCACACTGCAAAGGAGATTGAGCCACCCTCTGCTCTGCAAGTCACTAGCAATGGAGCAGATGAAGAGGTCAGCCATGCTTCTGCTGGAGCTGCTAATCCTTGGGGGCCTGAGAGCAGGGAAGGGCTCTGCTGTCCTGGGCACCCTGGATCTACAAATAGATGAGGAGCAGCCAGCTGGCACCATCATTGGGGACATCAGTGCTGGCCTGCCACCTGGAACTAGTGCCTACATGTATTTCATCTCAGCACAGGAGGGCAGCGGTGTTACCACTGACTTGGGGATAGATGAGAACACCGGTATCATCAAAACAGCTCGTGTCCTGGACCGAGAGACTCGGGACCGCTACAGCTTCATTGCTGTTACCCCAGAGGGCATCACAGTAGAAGTGAACATCCAAGTGAATGACATCAATGACCATGCTCCAGCCTTTCCCAAACAGCACAGCACCTTCCAGATCCCAGAGCACACACCCATTGGCAGCAGATTTCCCTTGGACCCAGCCTTTGATGCTGACAGTGGCCTACTCAATACGCAAGGCTATGTGATTAAGGGAGAGAATGTGGGGCAAGCCTTCCGCCTAGAAACACGTCGAGGACCCAATGGGGTCCTATATTTGGACCTGGTGGTCAGTAATGTCTTGGATCGGGAGAACCGTTCATCATACTCGCTGCTGTTGGAAGCCTATGATGGTGGCTCTCCTCCCCGGAGTACCCAGATGACGCTGGATGTGTGCATCCAGGACATCAATGACAATGCTCCTAGCTTCAACCAGAGCCGCTATCATACTCTCATCTCAGAGAATCTGAAACCTGGCAGCAGCATCCTGCAGGTCTTTGCCTCTGACGCAGATGAAGGTGACAATGGGGATGTGATTTATGAGATCAACCGGCGGCAGAGCGATCCTGACCAGTACTTCACCATTGATTCCCGGACTGGAGTCATCAAGCTCAACAAGGGTCTGGACTATGAAGTAAGGAAGGTGCATGAGTTGGTTGTGCAGGCAAGGGATAAGGCTGTCCATCCTGAGGTCACCACAGCCTTTGTCACTATTCATGTGCGTGACTACAATGACAACCAGCCCACTATGACTATCATCTTCCTGAGCGAAGATGGCTCCCCTCAGATCTCTGAGGGAGCCCAGCCTGGCCAGTATGTGGCACGCATCTCTGTTTCCGACCCCGACTATGGCGAGTACTCCAATGTCAATGTCACACTGGAGGGAGGGGATGGCAAATTTGCCCTCACTACCAAGGACAACATCATCTACCTGATCTGTGTGGACCAGCTTCTGGATCGGGAAGAAAGAGACTCCTATGATTTGCGGGTGACAGCTACTGACTCAGGAACACCTCCACTCCGGGCAGAATCAGCCTTTGTGCTGCAAGTGATGGATATCAATGACAACCCTCCACTCTTCGACCAGCAGGAGTACAAACAAAGCATCCCCGAGGTTGTGTACCCGGGCAGCTTTGTCCTGCAGGTGACAGCTCGTGACAAGGACCAGGGTCCCAATGGGGAGGTGCGGTACAGTATCGTGCATGGCCGTGACACCCACTCCAGCTGGTTTGCCATTGACCCTGCCACAGGTATCATCACCACCGCTGCCCCACTGGATTATGAGAAGGATCCTCAGCCTCAGCTGACTGTGCTGGCCACAGACAAGGGAACCCCTGCCCTCTCTTCTTCAGCTGTGGTACATGTGGCCCTGCAGGATGTCAATGACAATGAGCCAGTGTTCAGGAGTAATTTCTACAATGTGTCCCTGAAGGAGAACACCCCTGTTGGGACCTGCTTCTTACAGGTAGGTACAACTGTCAGGAGCTGAGCTTGAGGAGGGCACGGCCAGGGCTGTGTGAGGCTTGGGATGGGAGACCTGCCACGGAAGGCTGTTTGGTGCAGTTGTCATGGCTTAGATGGGCAACAGTTGCAGCAGGAATGCTAGAACAGAGATCCCCATGCTCGGTGTGAGTCGGAAATGGAGTAGAGCACTGTTACACCCTTTCTGCATGTGAGTACTGGGTGATATCACTGATCCTATGGGCATACCTCGAGGATGTCCTTTGTGCAAAGCATGGTATTGACCTCAGCTAGGATTGGGGTCCACTATGCCAGGTCTTGCTTGCGCAAGTGTGGAGCTGCCTTGCAGGCCAGGGCACTCAAAATGGTGCTCGGGAAAATGGGTAGGACCTCTAGGAAGCTGCTTGTAGCCAAGCTGCTAACTTCTCTCTCCCCCTGTGAGGTCATTAGCCTAAGTTCATCAGTGTTTGTAAGGCTGGTTGTGAACATTAGCATTAATTATGCACAATTGGTATTGTTATATTACCTTGGAAACAGCACCTGTGGGATTTGAGCTGAGAGACGCATGCTGCATCAGGCTTCGTGTAGTGAGAGGTCACAGGTGAGGCCTGGAGAGGTGCTGCCCTTCTGACAGGTTCTGCAGACCCTGAGATGTGCCAGTGATGCCATTTGTATTTTGTATATTTTGTGTTCCCTGAATTTGCTGTTTCAATCACAGCTCAGGCCCTGGAGCCCTGGTTGCTGGAGACAGGCAATGCAGCCCACCTGAGCCAGGATGGGGAGACGTGGGGCTTGGGGCTGACAGTGGGGAACTGGTGTGGTAATGCAGCAAGGCGCTGCCAACCAAGGCAGCATCCAGACTGTCCGTCAGGACAAGCACCTGTGAAGTTTGGGGCACTTCTTTGCTGGAGTCGTGGGGTGCTGGGGGTGTCTGGCTGGGGCCGTGAGGGGCTCTGGGGCCAGGTGGTGAGCAGTGCCCATGGGGCCAGGAGGAGCGGGCGAGGGGGAGCAGGAATTCTGGGGCCCATGAGACAAGGCAGGAAGAGGTCCTGCGACCTGGCCAGGGAAAAGGGCCTCCAGATGGGCCTGGAGGAGGAAGTGGAGCTGGCGAGAAAAACTGGTCTATGGGTGTGCTGTGGGTGCACTGCTGGGGCATGGGGGGTATGAGGCTGTGGGCTGGTGAATGTGGGCCGTGTAGGGTGTGTGATTGCAGGGGACTGATGGTATGGGATGGGAGTGCTGGAGAGGGGCTTGTGGGGTGGGTGAGTGCAGGGGCCGGGGGGGGTAG
>NW_008795525.1:82872-85824 GCF_000699145.1 Aptenodytes forsteri
CCAGGGCTGGGGACAGAGATGGGGAGGGAGTCAAGGGTGGGGGTGGGTTCAGGGACAGGGTCAGAGAGGGGGTGGGTTCAGGGACAGGGTCGGAGTGGAGGAGTCATGTGTCCCTGGGTGATCATGGAGGCCCCAGGCATGTGTAGGGATGTCTCGGCTGCGGCAGCCCCTGAAGGGAGGCCCCCCTCTCTCTCCTTCTCCGTGCCTTCCTGCTCAGTGCCGCTTGCCGTGTGGGAAGGCGTTCTGGAAATGCAATCGGAGATGGTGGCTGGGCTCCTGACTGCAAGTGCAGGGACAGGCAGGAGGGAGAGCGGGACCTGTGGAGGAGCTGGGGTGATGTGGGGCCATGGGGGTGGCACAGAGAAGCTGGTCCAGTGTGTGGCTGCTTGGCCATGGTGAGGCCGGTGTAGCGCAGGGGCCAGCCCAGCTCCACACTGCGCAGGGGAAGGTGCTGGCCTGGCGGCCGGCAGTGACTGAGGGTTTGGCCAGATTTCGATGGTCTTGGCTCAGCCCTCATGTTTCGTTTGGAAACGGCGCGTCTGGGCTGAGCGCAGGTAACTCCCGCGTGGCCTCGGCACAAAGCAAACAGCTCACACATCTGCTGCTGCTTCCTCTGAGCCGGGAAACGTGAGAGGATGGGAAAGGAGGCTGGCCAGGCTGCCGGCTCGGCACTGGGCCGCAGCAGGAGCGAGCCAGGTCGGGGAGCCAGGTAGAGCCAAGGCAGGGAGCCCAGGTCTCAGAGCACAGCTGCCTGGTATGGCCACCCCTCAGCCGCAGCACCCCTGTTGCCCTGAACAGGAGGGCTTCAGAGGTGCTGTCAGGGTCCACGGTGGCCACTAGCTAGCATCATGTCTCACGGGGTCACCCATGTCAGGTGTGCTGCCCCACAGCCCCTGTGTGCAATTGCTCCCACTTGACTCCATCTGTCCGTGGCTTCTAGGCATCAGGGCTCATCCTGCCTTGGGAGGTTAAAGGGTCTCTGTCAAGGTCTGGATTTGGTCCAGACCCGCATGATGGTCATGAGAGCTTAGGCCACAGGCAGGCCCTGCCAGTGTGATGTGCAGGACACAGGACAGCCTCCAAGGTCAGCACAGAACTAAATGGATTTGATTCTCATGGGAGAACATGGGACTGCCATGTTTCTAAGCAAAATAACCTGGGAGGACCAGGTCTATTTTCAGATGGTGACATCTGCTCTCCGTGGGCAGGACAGAACGATGGGGAAGTGGGGAGTCCATGCAAGTGACCAGAAGAGACTTGAAGAATGGCTGCAGGTCTCCTGCTCCCTTGCACACCCCATCCTCTCTGCCAGGTTGGGCTTTTGTGTTTGGTGTACAAACAGAGATGAGCAGAGCAGGTTGCTGGCCTGAGCTCCCGAGAAAGAAAAAGGATCTCATAACATCTACTTTATTTATTACTCGTGTTTATCATGGGCCAGGTCCCACAGTAGCAGACGCTGCACGAGCACTAAGCAAAGGAAATAGCAAACTCACAGTTCAAGTCTGAGATGAAACACCAGTGGAGAAGGAGCCCAGGGAATCAGTGAACATGACACCAGCAGAAAATAGAGCAAGGGATAGCCACTGACTGGTTGTCTCTGTTTCTCTCTGTGGCCATGAGTTGATAATATAGAAGCTTTAGGGCTCATCGGACTACATTCAGATGCTAGGATTACATGATGTGAAGCACTGTTCTGGTATAAATTCACCCTGCTGGCTTAAATTTGTTTTAAGCATTTGACTTTGTACCAGCAAGCTGCATGCATGGTCAGATATTGTCTTTCTGGGCCTTTCTAACTTTTCATGCTAAATCAAGTATTGTCTGCCCTCTGGCAGCCAGCATAAAGCACAGAGGGCTGTGTAAACCCCATGTTGTGAGCACAGGCTGATTTGACAGAAATGTGAATGAATGAGATGGTGGATTATTGATTTGTGCATAGACCCAATATTAATGATTTTGGAACCAGTGTTTATGTATTTCCTTTGCATTTATACACACAATTGTTGGGGAACAAGAACATCAGAAATCAAAAGCTGACCAGCAACACACCTAACGTATAGTCTTATCTTGCAGTTTTGAGGACAAGATGATGAGTTTTGAAGTTTGAGTACTGATTTGTGATTCTGTGGGACTGGCTGTGCTGCACACACAGCACTGGGACAGCCTCTTTGGGCTGTGCCCCAGATAGGAAGACCTGCATGAAGTGCCGTAGGCTCAACTAGGCGACATATACTGTATTACTGAAAGAGAGTCTTGACAGATAGTCCTGATGCATCGGTTATGCTACTGAAGGGTGCAGCTGTGAGAGGACATGGGGAGTAGCCATGCATGGGGACTGGAACAGCAAGAGGACTAACGCTCACCAACTTTGCTGCCAAAGAGAGTGGCGGGAGGTTGGGAGGACATTACTACATGCATTCTATTTCTTGGGACAAGGGATTTAGCATTAACCTATTTTCAGACTTTTGCACGACACAAAACAGGCCTCCCTCTCCTCAGAAACAAGAAGGCAAGCTTCCTGAGGCAAGATGGGGAGACGCCTGTGAGCTTGGTGGGGAGCAGTGTGAGGGGAGGGAGTGCATCATGCTTCTGGGAGAGCATGCTGTAATGGCGGAGAGTCTGGGGATACACAAGGAGTGGGGACATGGGGGAGATGCTGGTACATGGGGAGGTTGTGGGGGAGGTGAGTGCTGTTGTTACCGCCAGAAGAGCTGCATTTGTTCCAAATTCCTGTGAAAGTTATTTCCTTGCGCTGCCAGCAGCCTCCTCCTGGGCTTGGCACAGCAGCCAGCGCCATGATTAATTCAAGTAGCATTTCCCCTGGAGCTGCAGCAGCTTTTCCACTGCAGCCGAGAGGCCCCAGCCCCTCGCGCTCCTCTCCCCCCATGCTCTGCTCCTCCCCCCAGCCCCCTCGCACAGCTCCCTCCTTCCTCTACGCCGATCCCCAGCCCC
>NW_008795525.1:85980-92810 GCF_000699145.1 Aptenodytes forsteri
GGCCCCAACCCACCAGCATCCCCCCCCCCCGGCTCCCTCAGTCTCTGCTCCCTCTTGTTCTCTCCACACCCCTTGGTTGCTGCCAGCTGCTGTTGCCTGCTCCCCCCAGGGACACTCGCTGTTTTGCCCCCAGGGCAGCTCTCACTGGCAGTGCTTTCCCTCACCTGCATGGCCCTTGGGACACTCCAGACTCTTCCTGCTCCCCATCCCTGCCTTGTTCCCCAGGGTCACCCTGCTTGGCGTGCTTGATCTCGTGCTGCCCTGAGCCCCAGTCTCACCTGCATGTCCTGCCCAGCCGTGTCCCATCTCACTGTGTAGACCTGCTCTGTAAGCACTCCCTGCCTGAGTGCTGCATAGCCAAAACCCAGCCCAACACCCTGGTTTGGAGTCCTTCTTGCCATCAGTGCCCCCCAGGAGGCTGTGGCCAGACCCCGTCACTTCCCATCCTGCACTGTTGCTGCCCTACTCGAGCCTCCCACCTTGTGCACTCTTCCTCTGCAGATGCCCAGCTTCCTTGCCCTGCTCAGCTCCCGAACTCCTGAACACTCTGCTGGGACTCCCAGTGCCCTGTAGCATCCTGCTGCAGCTCCATTTCACCTCCCTGCTGCTCCACCAGAGAGGACACCTGAGTGCCCGTGTGTTAACCTTTGTTTCTTGTCTTTCTGTGCCCTACTCTGCCCCTGTGCTCAGAGGCACCGGGACTCCCAGAAAGGCAGTGTTCACTGCCAGGCTCCTGCAGCCTGTTGCGCAGCCTCACCCTCCACGGTCCTACCTCCCTGCCAATGTCTATGATTAAATTGCTTCCCCTCCTCCTCAAAACTGAGGGCTTTACCCCATCCCAGAGCAGTGCTGGAGGCCATAGGCTGCCCCTGCTCTCCATACCTTGCTGTGTATGGCTGTGGCAGCCCTGCGCCTGTCCATGCCTAGGCTGGGGCTGTGGGGCCGCCAGCCAGAGCCCTTGCCCATGCCTATGCCCTGTAGCTGCTGGGCTGTGGGGAGCCAGTGGTGCAAGCAGGCAGTGCCTGCAGCTGTGCACATCCCCCCAGATGTGGCGCTCTCTGCAGCCTCAGGGTCTGACCCTCGCCTTGGCCACGTGTGCTGGACAGTTGCTGGGGCTGAACCCTGACCCCGCTTACTCCCCCGAGGCCTGAGCATGCTGGACGCTGAGACGCAGCCCAGGAGCCAGAGACAGCTCCTGAAATAGCAGCCGTGGCCGCTCCCTGGCTGCTTTTAGCTGGTCAGCAGCTGTGCCAGGGCTGGGGAGGGCAGGACGCCTGGCACACACTCAGGCAAAAGGAGCCGTGCGTGGGATCGTTGACCACACTGGCGCCAGCCTCCCCTCCTCTCCCACCAAGAGCCGTCACTCTGAGGGGCGGGAGCCCAGAGCCAGATGTTTGCCAAAGCCACAGCGTAACATGTGCGTAGCAGAGATCCAGCCAGGGCAGGGCTCCAGATGAGCTCCCTGCCTGCTGACTGCGCTCACTGGAGATGGGGAGTACAGCCAGAGAATGGAGGCCCGAGCTGCTGAGAAGCACTCCATCCCTTTCCAGCACTGTGGACTGTGTAGGGGGGGATACATGGGTCAGCAGTGAGGCTGGGAGGGCTCTGGTGTTGCCCTCTAGATGGGTCTGTGGGAAGGAGAAGCCTTGACTCCTACAGGTGATGCAGCTGAGGACGCCACTGGGGCTGTGCTTCTCTGTCCATCCATGACTCTGGGGAAAGTAAGAGCTTTGTGGTGGCTCCACTTTTCCCTCCTGTCTTGCTGGGGGACTAGGAGGAGGGTGTGAAATAACAAGGCGTCAATGCCCATCTTTGTCCTCCTGATTCTCCATGCAGTGGGGAGAAGCACACCTGCCCAGCACCTGCCCTCCTTCCCTCACAGCAGTCATAGCTCCCTAAGACTGGTGCTCTGGTTTCTTTCTGCCTAACCCTGAGCCATTTTGCTGCTCTCCTTTGTTATCCACTTCTGCTCTGCTTTGGCCATAGCACTCGCAGGAGGTGCTCTTCTGCCATGCTGCAGGGTACACAAGTGAAGTCTTCTCACCAAACCTGCAGGGAAGAAGGGGCAGGTAGCAGATGCTGCTGCATAATGCTGTCAGGGCATGGTGGCAGGGCTGGTGGAGCAGATCAGCTCTCTCAGGATTGGAGCTGAATGGGGAACTGGGAGGTTCAGGAGGGCCTTTGGCTGGAGATCGCAGAACAGTTGAGTTTGGAAGGGACCTCTTGAGATAATCTAGTACAACCCCCCCTGCTCAAGCAGGGCCATCTAGAGTTGGTTGCCCAGGACCATGTCCAGATGGCTTTTCAATACTTCCAAGCATGGAGACTCCACCACCTCTCTGGGCAACCTGTGCCAGAGAGCTTGGTCACCCTCACAGTGAAAAAGTGCTTCCTGATGTTCAGAGGGAACCTCCTGTGTTTCACTTTGTGCCCATTGCCTCTGGTCCTGGCACTAGGCACCACTGGGAAGAGCCTGGCTCCGTCCTCTTGGTGTCCTCTTTCATGTATGGATGATATCCTCCCTGAGCCTTCTCTTCTCCAGGCTGAACAGTCCCAGCTCTCAGCCTTTCCTCATTGGAGAGATGCTCCAGTCCCTTCATCATCTTTGTGGCCCTTCAGTGGACTCTCTTCTGTACTGGGGAGCCCAGCACTGGACCCAGCACTCCAGCTGTGGCCTCACCAGTGCTGAGCAGAGGGGAAGGATCACCTCCCTCGACCTGCTGGCAGCACTCCTCCTGATGCAAAGGATACCATTCACCTTCTTTGCAGCAAGGGCACATTGCTGTCTCATCTTCAACTTGGTGTCCACCAGGACCCCCAGGTCTTTTTCTGCCAAGCTGATTTCCAACTGGGTGGTCCCCAGCATATATTCTTGCATGGGTTTGTTCCTCCCCAGGTGCAGGACTTTGCACTTCCCCTTGTTGAACTTCATTAAGTTCCTGTCAGTCCATTTCACCAGCCTGTCAAGGTCCCTCTGGATGGCAGCACAACCCTCTGGCCTATCAGCCACTCCTTCCAATTTGGTGTCATCAGCAAACATGCTGAGGGTACACTCTACCCCATCATCTAGATCATTAATGAAGATCTTAAACAGGACTGGACCCAGTATTGACCCCTGGGGTACACCACTAGCTACTGGCCTCCAAGTAGACTTTGTGCCACTGAGCACCAATCTCGGGCCCGTGCCATTCAGCCAGTTTTCAATCCACCCCACTGCCTGCTCATCCAGCCCATTCATCGACAGCTTGTCTGTGAGAATCTTATGGGAGACAGTGTCAAAAGCCTTACTGAAGTCCAGGTAGACAATATCCACTGCTTTTCCTTCATCTACCAGGCCAGTCATTTATCAAGTTGGTCAAGCATGACTTCCCCTTGGGTGAAGCCATGCTGACTACTCCTGATGATTTTCTTGTCCTTCAGGTGCATGGAAATGTTTTCCAGGATTGGAAAATATCACCTGCTGCTCCATCACCTTCCCAGGGATCAAGGTGAGGCTGACTGGTCTGTAGTTACCTGGGTCCTCCTGCTTATCCTTCTTGAAGATAGAAGTGACGTTTACTTTCCTGCAGTCTTCAGGCACTTCTCCCAAACACTATGATTGAGCAAAGATTATTGAGAGTGCCTCGCAATGATATATATCAGCTCCCTTAGCACTCATGGGTGCATCCCATCAGGGCCCATGGACTTAAGTATGTCCAGCTTGCTTAAGAATTCACTGACCTGATCCTCTTCAACCAAGGGTACATCTTCCTTGCTCCAGCCTTCACCCCAGTCTCTGGGACTTGGGATTCCTGAAGACTGGTCTTACTAGTAAAGACTGAGGGAAAGAAGGCATTAAGTAACGCAGTCTTTCACATGTCCTGTCTCACCAGGTCCCGTTTCCTTCAGCTGTGGACTTACATTTTCCCTAGCCTTCCTTTTGTCACCTATGCACTTATAGAAGCCCTTCTTCTTGACTTTGATGTCCCTTGCCAGATTCAAATCCAGTTGCGAATTGAATGCAAACAGCTATGTTTTCTTGTAATTACAATGATCAGTTAGTGATTTCAGCAGAAAATGCCCCAGATGTATTCCCTGAGCCCCTCTGTGGTAGCAACCTCTTCTATACCTATCAAAGAAAAATCTTCAAAACATAGCATCAGGTTCATCCTCTGGGTTCCTTAACACATTCTTGGGTCCCAAGGGGCACATGCCATTTAATTTGCATCCATTATATGAAAGGAATAATATATTTTGTCTGTCACTTTCATCCAGTTTCTTTTCCTGACTTGACATCAGCAACCTGATCTAGTTGATGTCCCTCCTCATTGCAGAGGGGTTGGACTAGATGACCTTTAAAGGTCCCCTCCAACCCAAACTATTCTATGATTCTATGTTTCTATGATTCTATGATTTTTAATGCAAAAAGAACAGTAGCATATCCCAGCCTTATGCTACCACTACACTGTGCAGTTCCTTTTGCATTTGTTGTCCTATCCCTTTTCCCCCTGCCTCTCATCCTTTAGGCCTTTCCCAATTCTCCTCCCTGGCACACAGATGGTGATTGTGCCAAACTGTAGCTGTTTTATTTTAACATTTTGCATTTTTGTGTGTTTTTCAGTTAGCACATTTTTCCTGCTGGCATGCCTTTCACATACTAGCGTTCACATGACTGTCATTATATTCCTAAGTCTGAGTTTACAGTATCTGGCTAATCATGTCTCTAAATATTCACTGTTTGTCATGCATATAGACTTGAGAACATCCTCAGCCTTTTTATAATGGTCACAAACAACTTCTGTAGACATGGAGAGGCTGCCCAATGTACAAAACATCCTGCTGGGGTTGTCTGTAAGGGCTCATTGCCCACTCAGCATCTGTCAGCATTTGAGTGTCTTTGTCCCCTCTCCCCCATCCTGCTCTGGGGCATGGCTGCAGCACTGATAAACAACTGCCTATACTAAACATCTTGTCTCCAAAGTCTGAAGTGAAATGCAGCTTTTCCCCTAAGGATGCTGTTGATTTCTGGCCCTGGACTCAGTCTCCAGCCCCTGATCTCCAGCTGGATCTCCAGGTTGTGTGCTTCCTTCAGCAGCACCAGGATGCTGGCCTCTGGATCAGGCTGTCCCCTCATATTGAAGTGGCATATCCTCCCTGGCTTCCCCCTGCCTTTCCCTCCTCTTGCTTCATTTGTTTAGTAAGCAAAACCTTAATTCCCCTCCATCAGGTTTTTCTTTGCAGCCCAGCTCTTGGTCTGTGCTGCTGCACAATGTGTCACTTGTTCTCTCTTGTATTCTCTTCTTATTTCCCTTGTCTGGTGTAAGGAGGAAACAACAAAAAACAAGCATACAGCCTATTTCCAAATAACCTTAAAATTGCCAGCCTATCTTGTTAGGACTCAAGTATGAACTAGGACTGAAACATGAACTAATGAAGGGCACAGGATCCTGCTGACCACTGCTGTCTTTTGCCTTAGTATAAACTTGTTCCAAGCCAAATACAGCAGGTGTCTCATGGCCCTTGGGAAAGGGGTTGGTTCATGCTTCTTTCTCCCTTCCCCAGTGAGTATTTTCTCTCTTTGACTACATATCACCTGGGAACTCTCAGCCTGTGCCAGCACAAGGAGGCTTTACCCTTACTAGGACCCAGGAGTGGAAAGAGTTGTATGAAAGATGGACCCTGGACATGCTGGAACTGTGAAAACACCCAAGGCAGAAGTTCAGGAGGTGCTAGAGATGGGCCCAGGCTTAGTGCAGGGGGTTGGTGAAGCCAAGGCAGTGCTGCAGGAGAGAAGCAGCCTGCAGGCAAGGTTAAGGGAACAGAGAATGAGCACATGAACATGTGTATATTCTGCTATGTGACACTAGTGAGTGGAGGCTTTGTAGGATGTAATATATTGAATCACTGTTGTTTGCAGTGTCTGGGAGTGTCACTGCATGTTTATGTGTCTGGGAGATGTAGATTCTGTTGGAAGGACCTCCTGGGAATCTGTACCTGTTGTTATTCCCCACTGGACCTCAGCATGCTGTGACCCCTGCTGTGGGTTATGAACAGAAGGGGGGCAGCTGTAGAGCCACATGGTGGTATATGCATGTGGAGGGATGCTAGGGTCCTGCATGCCTTTGGCTTGGTGCAAGGCTCCTGCCCTCTTGTAGGGACACAGGTATCTAAGGAAAAGTCCTGCAGCCCTCTGCTTATAAGATTAACAGGGATTTGGGGACTGTTGCTGGAGTCCTCCCAAATGCTTTGCATTTGCCCAGCCCCATGGGCACAGGAAAGGAGTGCATGGGTTCAGAGGAAGAATTGTGAACTAGCCTGTGTGTGACTGGGAGAAGAGGAGGGGGAGCATCTATTGCTGGGACTGGCTGGATTTGCTGCAGCAAATCTGGGGCTGCTGCTTGAGTGTGCAACAGTTGTGAGTCCTGAGAGAGGGATCCTACAATGTTCAAGATAAAGGGCCGTATAGCACAGGGCTACATTGAGTGCTGGACAAGGAGCCAAAGAGCAGCTCTAGTACAGCAGAGCAAAGTTCTGTATAGCAAAGTTGCTTTACTGGTGTCCAATAGCCTGTGCTGGGGAAAGGGTGCAACAGCTGGATCACTGAGTCACAGAGTAATTCAGATTGGAGAGACCTTGGGAGGTCTCTGGTCCAACCTCCTGCTCGAAGCAGGGGCAGCTGTGGGGTCAGTTCTCATTCAGCCGATGTCTGTGGTCTCTTGTTCTCCTGTTGTGCACCACTGTGAAGAACCTGGCTCCGTTTCCTTGATAAGCTCCCCATCGGTGTTGGCAACTTGCTGTTAGGTTGGCAGCCTTCTCTCCTGAAGGCTGAGCAAGCCCTGGTCCCTCCGCAG
>NW_008795525.1:94551-106243 GCF_000699145.1 Aptenodytes forsteri
TAGATTGGATGTGAGGAAAAATTTCTTTACTGAAAGAGTGGTTAAACATTGGAACAGTCTGCCCAGGGAAGTGGTTGAGTCCCCATCCCTGGAGGTATTTAAAAGACGAGTAGATGAGGCACTTAGGGACATGGTTTAGTGGGGATGGTGGTGTTGGGTCGATGGTTGGACTCGATGATCTTAGAGGTCTTTTCCAACCTCAGTGATTCTATGATTCTCCCAGGGACCAAAGTCTGGCTGACAGGAGTGTAGATCCTCAGATCATCTTTTGGCCTTTTTTGAAGGTGGGGTGCAATATTTGCTTTCCTCCAGTTGTCGGGGATCTCCCCTGATCTCCACTGCATTTGAAAGACCAGCCCTGCAAGTCCATTTCTGTCAGCATGCATTGATGCAGCCTGTTGGATCCCATGGATTCGTATGGATCAAGATCACTGAAGAAATCCTGACTCAGTCTTCATCCCTGTCTGGTAGCTCTCTGAACCCTTTCAAAAAGCATGGAGGCCTGAGAGACCTTCATGGTGAAGACTGAGGTAGAGGAGGCATTGAGTGTCTCAGTCTTATCTGTGTCTGCTGTCACTAAATCACCCACCGCATTCAGAAATGGGCCCTTATTCAGCCTTTTACTACCATTTGCCATTTATTCAGCCTTTTACTACCACTACCAATGTAGTGGTAGAGGCTCTTCTCAGCACCCTCAATTTTCCTTGCAAGTCTCAGCCCCTCTTGAACTTTGACTTTCCTGGCACCATCCCTACATGCCTGGGCAACATTTATAAATTCCTCCTTTGTAGCTTGCCTCTGCGTCCACCTCTCATATACTGCCTTTTTGCATTGCAACTTAGCCCTAAGGTCCCTGCTTAGCCAAGGCTGTCTGCTGATATGTCTCCTTGTTTTCCTGAGTACTGGGATGGACTGTTCTTGTTCCTGGAGTATGCTGTCCTGAAGGCTTGCCAACTTTCCTGAGCTCCCTTGGCCTTCAGAGCTGCCTCCCATGGGATCCCTCCCACCTACCAGTTCCCTGTATAAGCTGAAGTCTTGCTTGAAGTCCAGGGTCTGTACTCTGTTACTTTCCTTCCTCACTCCCTTTAGGATCCTGAACACTACTACTTCATGGACACTACAGCCAAGGCTACCTCTGATTACCACATCCTCAGTCAGTTCTCCCTTGCTAGTGAACAGCAGATCCAGCTGTGTGTCACCCCTGGTTGGCCTGCAAACTTGAAGTTCTTTGTGAGACCCAGGGTCTCACAAAAACGTCTCACCAGAGGTTTCCCTCAGGTACTGCTGCCTCCTTGGCACACTGTCCCAGCTTCAGCTCAGGGAATTTCCTGGCCCAGCATTGATGTCCTTGTGTTTAAAGCCTTTAGTGGATTTTTCTCTGTGAATGTGGGTAGTTGCTTTCTGAATCTATACAATCTGAAATCACTGTGCCCTGAAGCGAGGAATTCCACATTTTTGCATTTTTGTTGAACCCTGCACTGCTGGAGAGCAACCAGCTTCGGCTGGCCCTGAATCAGGGCACTGCCAGCACACCCTCACAGGTTGAAGCTGTGCTGCACTGCCTTGCTTGCTGCCCTGCAACAGGGAAAGCAGACATGAAGAGAGATCGAGTGCCTCAAGCCCAAGCTATGTTCTCCAGCCCATGGTCGGGTGCGGGCTCTGCATAGCCACAGCAGAACTGTGGGGCACCGCTTGTATGGCCAGGGGGATATCCTGAATAGGGGGCGGTGGAGGAAGCTGGCAATACAGGGAGGTAATGGAGGTGTCTCTGGGGGTGACAAGAGAAAGGCGCCAGTCCTGGTGCCCATGGGAGCATCTGTATGGGATCTGGGACATGATGGAGCTGTGTGGGGCACAAGAGGCACAAGAGGATGGGGTGTGCTGTGGGACGTGGGAGAGGTGTAGTAGCCTGTTGCAGGCCGGACCTGGCCATGGCTAGCACAGTGCAGTGCTGGGGGACACCAGTGCTGCCCTGGGCTGAGTGAGCTCTATGTGAGGCTGTGTGAAGGCTGGGCTATCCCAGGAGCATTCTGTAGGCAGAATGAGAGGACAAGGCATGGAGGGAGAGTAAAGGTCCATGTGCTGTGCACAGCTGCAGCAGGTTCCAGAGAAATAGTATGCTTGCAGCCAAGCACATCTTAACAAGGCCGAAAGACAGGCAGGAACACTGGCCCTGTGCTGCTCAGAAACCCTGGCCTCATTCTGGACTCAAGCAGGATGCTCTGCAGGACCCTGAGTCTCAGTCTCCGTCTCTCTTCAAGACCCCTTGGTCTTGACAACTTGACAGCTGATTGCTGTCAGAAACACATCCCATATGCAATAGCAGGATGCGTTCATGCAGCCGTTACCTCCTGATGGCAAAGGATTTCCCTTTGGAGAATGGGGTCCTACAGGATAAAACAGGAAAGCTACAGGCCACAAAACACTCTGACCATGCAGCTGGTTTATCCAGGAAGGGGATGGGTTGCCTGGATCACCCACCAATACCAATACAGAGAGGGTTTCTGAGAATCATAGAATCATAGAATCATAGAATCATTGAGGTTGGAAAAGACCTCTAAGATCATCGAGTCCAACCGTCGACCCAACACCACCACCCACTAAACCATGTCCCTAAGTGCCTCATCTACTCGTCTTTTAAATACCTCCAGGGATGGGGACTCAACCACTTCCCTGGGCAGCCTGGTCCAGTGTTTAACCACTCTTTCAGTAAAGAAATTTTTCCTCACGTCCAATCTAAACCTCCCCTGGCTGCAGCTGGTTTATCCAGGAAGGGGATGGGTTGCCTGGATCACCCACCAATACCAATACAGAGAGGGTTTCTGAGAATCATAGAATCATAGAATCATAGAATCATTGAGGTTGGAAAAGACCTCTAAGATCATCGAGTCCAACCGTCGACCCAACACCACCACCCACTAAACCATGTCCCTAAGTGCCTCATCTACTCGTCTTTTAAATACCTCCAGGGATGGGGACTCAACCACTTCCCTTGCCCAGCCGTTCCAAGAACAGAACAACCACCCCTTAGTCTTACAAAGGCAGAATCAGGCTCAGGGGTAGTAGCAGTGATTAGAAGTAGGTCTTCAACAGAGAACATAATGAACCATAGAAACAATTCACCATGGCTTCCTTCTCACTGCTGATCTGGCTGGGTCTGTGAATGGGAACAGCTGGACTCTTGATGTCAGAGCTCCAGGGTCACCACACTCCCTGCCTCACGGAGCACCCTCTGGAGTCCAAACATGGGGAGCGAGCACTGAGCTCTGGCATCACTGCTGTCCGATGACACGGCACGGAATATTTTCACCCAATGTGGGGAGTCTCCCCGCACTTGTACTTTGTGAACACCTCTGTTCTCGGCACATGGGGTTGCAGCTGCACATATTGTAGTCTTGGGCAGAAACACAGCATGCAGTTTGCCTCTGCACATTGTGCCTGGTGTATCCGTGGTGATCCTGCGAGCTTATGCAGGTGTCCTGTGCAGATAAGGTGACCCCACAGCTTTGTCCATGTCTCGTATCTGCATGCTGACACTGCAAGCTCATGTAGGTGTCTTGTTCCCAGCTGCAGCCTTCTCCTTCTCTCCTTTTTCCTCTCACATAGCTCCTCCTGGGAACAGCCAGTCTTGGCCCTGCAGGATGTTCAAAGAAGTCAGAGGTGAGGGTGCTGTAGGGGCTCCATTCAGGCTCAGAGCTCTGACTCCTGCTCCCACATATTCAAGCAGCAGGCATTGCACAACCCCGAATGGAGTGTTTCCTGGGCTGTCCCATAGACATCTTGACCCCATTTCCCTCTTATTTCTCAGGCAAACATCAGGAGCCCCATAAGTAAGCTACAGTAAAACCAGCTGTTGATTCAAGATTTGGGGTGGGCGCTAAATATAGAGCCTAGGGCTGCCCTGCATTAGCTTCTAGCAAAGTTCCTAGAAAAATATCCAGAGTTGGTTTAAAAATTTCCAGGAGTGGTGAATTCACCACAGGCCTTGATGAGCCCTTTTGGTGGTTAATTATCGTCACAGCTAAAGATGTGCACTGCGTCCCAAACGGCATGTGCTCTGCAGTCTGCAGCTGTGGGTCCCAGCTACACATGCCAGCTAGACTGAGGTGTCTGCCATACCTAGTGGCTGATCAAACCCGGTGCTGCCTGTCAGAGGAGTCCCCAGGAGGCACCAGCCCAGCCACAGCAGGGATCTGTGCTGTCTTCAGGGCTTGCATCAGGCCCTGCTGAGCGTGGGCTGGCCGCAGGCAGGTGGCCAGCCCCATCCCACGGAACACACACACCGGGCATCAGCGGTCTGCAGGCACTGCCTGCCTGCGGGCAGGAGAGCTTGGGCTGGGGGGGTATGCCAGCCACAGCCCCACTCCCTCTCCACACAGTGGCAGAGATGGTAAGCAAACTGTCTAGCAGCCCCACACTGAGCTAACACAGTTAGCTGCTCCTTCAGGTGTTTTGTTGTTCCTGTGGCTTTTCTCTGGGCACTAGTTTAGCACCACCCCTCCAAGTGAGACTAGGACCAGACACAAGTCTCCAGTAGTAGTTGCACCAGTGCTGGTGTAGCAGTGACATGACCTCTCTTGGACGCTGTGTGGGCTTGTACAGGCAGGGTTTGTGTTAGACCGTTGGTCCACAGACAGTCCCACAGCAGGATGGGGAGGTGGAGTGCCAGACACATGTGAACAAGGAACTTCTCTGCGGATTCCTTGCCCTGGCTCTACAGCTAGGTTTGCCTCTGATGCCAGACTGCTGGCTCCATGAGGCAGTCTTGCAGGGAGATGGCTCTGGGTACCAGCGAGCAGCCAGGGAGACGGTGCTGTACTGCGTAACAGTGAGAGCTCATCTGTTTCTCCCCCGCTCCCAAAATCTGACCCAGCTCCTGTGGCAGAAAGCTGGATTTCCAGATAGCTTCCCATGTGGGTATCTTTCTTAGGATAGCAACCGTCAGAGGATGGTTAAGGTGAGGAAGTGAGGCTGTTCTGGAAGCACCAGAGCCCTTGGCCTGAGGAGCCTGAGGAAAATACCTTACTGTGCTGCAGAGCTTGTTGCTGTACAGTGTATTAAAGCAGCTGACATGCATTTTAGAGCACTTTCAGGGTGATAAGCAGTTCATTTTGAAGGAAAGAAGTTACTAATTTGCCATATAGTGTCTATTCCAGTCACTGTGGCAGCTTATCAGTTTCAGGTGCATTTTCATCTGCAGTGGTAGAGACTGCTGCCTGCTAAAACCCAGGCACGGCACACAACTCAAGTGTGTTGGTACAGGGCTATTACCCCAGTAATAATATCCAACATGGAGCCAGAATACAGGTAACCTGAATACAGGTTTCAGCAATGTCAGTGAGGTCAGATTTATACTCTCAAATGAGCAGCTCCACAGCAAAGGGAGCTGGGGCAGGAGGGAGGGAGGATGTTGAACTCAGGGGGGAGGCAGGTGGGTCCAATTGCTGTCATGGCACCTGTAGCTCTGAGTGCTCTGCAGCTGGAGCAGGGAGGGGGGATCCTGTTTCATGGCACTTCTTCTGGCAGCTGCTGCAGGGTTGGGGAGAGCAAATACTCCCTACAGGGAGCATGGTGCTCATTGTAGATGTGGTCTCAGCTTCTCCCCTCAGTCATCCCCTTAGATTGAAAGCAGCAGGGCAGGAGAGCTGGTGAGGGTGTGTTGCAGGTGCTGCCTCCCCTCCCTGGAGGCTGTGGATCGCTTGTCAGGAGTACTGGCAAGGGGCTATCTCAGGTGCTGCTTCCCCTCCCTGGGGTGCACAGTATAAGGTCTGGGGGGAGGGAGAGTACATTCTCTGTACGCTTTCTTGTTGTTCCTCCATCTCTGATGATTGGGTGAGTGATTCAGGTTAGGGGCCCTGCCCGAAGGAAAGAGCTGTTTGCAGCCCCCAGCTGGGCCCTTTCCTTGGCGCGTGTGCAACGTTCCTGTGCTTCTCGCTCACGGGAGCCGAGGCCCCAGCGCTGCTGCTGGGAGGAGCTGTGGCTGACGAGGCCTGAACTCCACTTCACCCGGGCCTGGCCCAGCTGCCTCCCTCCTGGCTCCATCCTCTAGCTTTGTTCTCTGTGCAGAGCTCCCAGCTGGTGGATGAGCCATGGGCAGTGATGCTGGGGTCAGGGGGAAGGAGCTGTTTTCTGCTGACCTGAGCTCTGCAAGGAGCCCAAGGAGGATCTGGGGCCTTGCAAACAGGGAGCAGTTTTAATCCTTCTGCTGTGTCTGTAACTGCTAATGCAATTCATGTGCCCCAGGCTCTGGTGGGCCCTGGCTGTCACAGGGCAATGCCATCCCTCAGTCATCATCCTCAGAGCCCAGGGCTGCTGGGCAGAGAGCTCTGAGAGCAGGACAGAGCCAGGAGCATGGTGGAAAGGGGGCTGTTTTTCTTCCTGTCTTGTCTTAAGCGTCTTCGCAGAAAAGAAGGAGCAGAGGGCCGGGGCAGCTGCTGCGAAAATGCAGGGTGTCCCTGGCTGGCCGATCAAGCTGGTTGCAATGGGGATGCTTGGCTGCTAGATCCTTGGCATCTGTGTGAGGCTTGGCCTTTCTGCACCCCCTTTCCATATGGCCTTTTCCTTTGCTAAGGCAAGTCTGTTGACCTGGGTCATGGATGTTGCCCCAGGGGTGCAAGAAGAGAGGTATCACCTGAAACAAGGCACCTCTGGTGGTGCAGGGACCCATGGCAGCATTGTAGATAGAAACCATGGTGCAGCTCTTGTGAGTCTGCAATGCTGTGCTCCCCCACCTCTGTGTCCCCTCACGGTGACCGGTCCAGCATAGGCTCATCCTGGGGTGCCCCACAGCTGCCTGCAGCACTGCTCAGGGCACTGTCTGCAGCCAGTGAGCCCCTGGGAGGCCCTGTCCTCTTGCAGGGAGGGCTGCAGAGGAAGTGGTGGCTTGTCTGGCCCAAGAATCACAGGGTTGAGGCAGTAACTGTCAGTCTGCTTTACTATGGCCAGCTTTGAGGATTGTGCAGTGGTTGTGGACCACGGAGCAGAGGGCAGCACTGAGTTGTGGAGGTGGTGGTGGTGGTGGGCTAGATCTGGCTGGTGGTCTTCTCTGTGATGCTGGCCCTGCTCATGTAGTGCCTTCCCTCATCCAGGTGACAGCCACAGATGCAGACAGCGGCACGTTTGGCTCCCTTTCCTACTCCATTGGTTCTGGCATCGGCAGTGTTGTCCCCACGCAGTTCAGCATCGACAAGCACACAGGGCAGCTGTGCACTGTGCAGCCTCTGGATCGTGATGAGGGCACATCTGCCTATGATTTCACCATCACTGCTGTTGATGGGGTGAGTGCTGGAGAGGCCGCGGGGATGCGATGCTCCTGACTCAGCACTGTGCAGGGGATACCTTTGTCCTTGCCCCTGCTCTTTGCACCATCTCTGATCTGGTCCTTCCACAGGGTGGCCTGAACTCCATGGTGTATGTGAAGGTTTTCCTGGAGGACATAAATGACAACCGCCCAGTGTTTTACCCACTGGAGTATGCTGCCAGCATCAGCACACAGAGCATGCCAGGTACAGCTGTGCTGCGTGTTACTGCCCATGACAAGGATGAGGGGCTGCACGGGAAAGTGACCTACCGCATTGTCCTGGGAAACTCACCCCCTCTCTTCTCCCTCAACAAGGACACAGGTAAGAGAGAGCTCAGGGTCAGCTAGAGTAGGCAGCAATCAGAGCAGTGGGATGCAGGCAGGTGTAAAAGCCAGCCTGAGGGTCACGGCTTGACCATCTCAGCAGTGCAGTCTGCCACCAGAATATGTCTGTTCCTCTCCCTGCCACATCTTCCCTGCCTTGGCTTCTTGAGCCTCCGGCAGCCCTTTCCCAGACTCAGTCTCTGACCTCTTGTTTCTGCTCCCTGCTCTTGTTCTTCATTTGTCCCGTCTTCCTTCCTCTCCCTCATTCCCCCATCCCTGACTCACTGCACCTTTCTTCCTGCATGCTGCTTGCTTTGCCCCATCAGGCTGCTTAGTTTCTTGTCCCTGCCCAGTTCCCTTCTCTCCTCTGCTCAGTTTACTCTCCTTCCCTATAACTCTCTTGCACTCAGTCCCACCTTTCTCACTGGCTGCATCTGCTCTGCCTTGCTTTGGCCACCAAAGCCAGAGTAGTTTCTGCTGGGGAGGTGGGTGCATGGGCGTGTGGTGCCAGGGGCTCTCAGTGGGACAGGAAGGTGTCCTATGCTCAGCACAGGCTTCAGGATCTCTCCACACTGGTCCCCAAGTTCCCAGAATGTGACTGGGATGAGATAGGCCTACCAGCTATCCTAATGCAGGGCCACCTCCTTTGTAGGGCCTGTCGAGGATGGTCCTTCAGTTGTACATGTCCTCCAAGAGCCTCTCCACAGCCCAGATCCCACCTGCTGTGTCGTGACTCTCACCCTGCACCCCACATTGGAAGCCCTAGTCCCTCCTTTCCCTCTCCCAAGACCTGCCCTCTGGCTTGTTTCCCCCAAGCCCTTACCACCGCTTAGCTCAGGGCTGGGCTTAAGGTTGAGAAAGGAGGATTTGGGGAGACTTTCCCAGGAGGGTTCCTCTTTACTCCAATTCTTCCATGGCGAGCTCCCCCCTGCGACGCACATTGTTTGCTGCCCCCTTAGGTCCTTCTTTTCAAGCTTATGGTTTGGCCTGTTCCCTTGGTGCCAGATGACAGGCAGGGGTGCAGGCATAGTGCCCTCTGAACTGCTTTCTTCCCTAGGTGTCATCTCCCTCTCATGGTCCCTGAGTGGTAAAGCCAACACCCTGGTGCAGCTGGTGATCTCTGCACAAGATGGTGGGGGCCTACAGGCACAGCCAAATGCCCGGGTGAACATCAGCATCGTGGAGGGCACGGTCTCACCCCCTGTCTTTGAGCAAGCTCAGTACTTCTTCACAGTGCCTGAGGACATGCTGCAGGGTGCCAGTGTGGGGGCTGTCCGGGCCCAGAACCCTCCAGGTACGGGCTTGTCCCTTTTGTATGCAGTCACTTTCCCTGTCCCTGCATCATCTTGAAGGCCCAGTACCACAATTCCTCACAGAGCAACCCTGTTCTGGGAGCTCCATGCATGCACAGAGGCACACACATCGGAATGTGCACCCATGCGATTGTCACTCAACTCAGTGCATGCTCTCACACACGTGCTTACACATGTGTGTACACACACACTTGTGCATATGCATCTGTGCATACATGCACATGTACACAGTGCTACTGTGCACCTCCGGACCAGAGTCTGCCGCAGACAGCACTGCCCAACCCTGCTGCTCTCTGTAAGGAGCTGAGGAGGTGAGCCAGGTACACAAATCATTCCTCCTGTCTTCATTTCCTTGTCCACAGGTCATGCTGATGACATCTTTTATTCCATCTCCTCGGGGGATCCTCATGGCTACTTTTCCATCGACTCTGCCTCTGGGCAGCTCCGCACCAGCCTGCCTCTTGATCATGAGTCCCAGGCAGTCCTCATTCTGGATGTTCAGGCCCGAAGTGGTTCACCTCCAGCCTATAGTAACACACGCGTGAAAATCTCTGTGTCAGATGTGAATGACAACGTGCCAGTGTTCCCAGCCCCCTCCGACTCCATTCTGCTGCCAGAGGCCACAGAACCTGGTACTACAGTGTACACTTTGCAGGCCGAGGACCGTGACAGCGGTGCCAATGGTCAGGTGAATTTTGAGCTGGTGTCAGGAGGTGATGGCACCTTCAGTGTGGAGCGCTCATCAGGGGCGGTGCGACTGATCGGGGCCCTGCAATATGAAGCCAGCGCAGCCTACAGGCTGGCCATTGTGGCCCGAGACAGTGGCGTTCCCCAGCTCAGCTCCATGTTCACGCTGCTGGTGCATGTGCAAGCCGAGCACGACAATGGGCCCATCTTTGACACACTTACCTACCGCGTGGAGGTGCGGGAAGGTGTGCCTGTCTCCACCCGCTTTCTGCAGGTGCGGGCCCTGGCACGCGATGCAGAATCCATGACCCTTACCTACCACTTGCGTGCAGATGGGGATGCTGCCAGCTTTGGCATCATGCCTGAGAGTGGTTGGCTGTATGTCAAAAGCGCATTGGACCGGGAGACACGGGACCTGTATGTGCTCACAGTGCTGGCCTCAGCAGGAGGCAGTGGTGCAGGGGGGGAAGCCCGGAAAACAGGCACCAGCACTGTACGGATCAGCATCACTGATGAGAACGACAACAGCCCCCGGCTGAGTGAGGAGCGTTACTTCTTCACTGTTCCTGAGAATCAGGCTCCTGGTAGCAGTGTGGGGAGGGTGATGGCAAGTGACCGGGATGCTGGGCAGAACAGCCGGCTCACCTACCGCCTGCTCCAGCATGATCCCAACTTTCTTATCCACACACAGACAGGTGAGAGACTTCCTGGCTTCCTAGGCTGGGGCTGGCTGGGCAGAAAGCCCAGGGCAGGTCAAAAGTGATGTGGGCCAGGCCAGTGCCGCAACAGAATATTCATCTTCCTACCCCTGCGGTGCTGGGCTCCCCAGCAACATACTTGAGCACAGGCTCTTCTCTAAAGAGGTTTTTGGGCTGAGCTGTGTCCCCACTTCTCCCTCACAGGGGAGCTCAGCACCAAGCATAGCCTGGACCGGGAGCAGCAGTCCAGCTACCAGCTCTTGGTGATCGTGCAGGATGGGGGAGCACCACCACGCAGTGCCACAGGAACCATCTATGTCACTGTGCTGGATGAGAATGACAACGCTCCTGCTTTCCTTCATGTGGCCAGTGGTCAGGAGCTGCCCGTGCAGGTAGGGGCAGCAGGCTGGAGCCCTTGGTGAGGCAGGGGTGTGACAGCCTCTGGGTTTGGGGGCAGGCGGTTCTGCAGGGGGGAAAGGGAATGGGCAGGGGCACCCAGGAGAGTTTCGGGGTGGGAGATAAGCAGGCACAAGTTGCATCCATGCAGCAGTTAGGGCAGTCTGGTAAATCTGATCGAGATGTGGTAAGATGGGCATGTCCTTGGGAAATACAGACATCCCTGTGCACAGAGCAAGTGAGGACTGCAGAGAGACTGCTCTGAGACCAATAGGACTGACCAGCAGGCAGAAGCTCTTGGCTCACATATGCCTGCAAGAAGGGAAGGCGAAAGGGAGCCCTAAACCTGACCCAGCGGAGTCGGGGTAAAACACTTGCGTGAGCAGGGAGGCATGGGGTGCCGTTAACTTCTTGGTCTCAGGACTTTTGGTATAGCCACTCGGCTTTCTGGGAGGTCAAGAAAGCACTGTCTAGCTGGACTTTGCACTCACAAGGGTTTTCTGAGAATCTGCTATGGGTTGCAGCCCCAGCTTTCCCTCAGCACTGTGTGGTGGCAGCGGTCACCTGGGCACTGAGTGCGCTGCAAGACCGAGTTATGTCTTAGCTGCTCAACAGAAGTGGATGAGGACCAACCCTCCATCCCCACTCCCAGCTGGCTGCATCTGCTCTGCTGTGGCCCCTGTGGAGTGGCATGTGTGGTGAGGGCTCGCTGGAGCTGGCTGAGTGGCACTGGCAGCAACAGAGCAGGATGGGCAATCGAGGCCCTGGCCTCATCTACTCTGCACAGAGTGGGGAGAACCTACAACTGAAAGGATGTGCTTTCTCTGCATGTTGTTGCACTTCAGGCAGTGTGCTCAAAGCCACTTGCATTGTGCTGGGTTTAAAACATCACGGTGATGGCAACCTCTCTCTGTCACAGGTCCTGCCTGAGCCGCACAGCAGAGGCAGGGCAGAGCAGGCAGGGCTGTATTGGC
>NW_008795525.1:106447-137398 GCF_000699145.1 Aptenodytes forsteri
AGGTCAGAGCGGGCAGGATTGTATTGGGAGGCCACTGCCACACCTGGGTGGCCATCAACACAGGACCCTGGGGACACTCTGCAACTCCAGTCAGGCCTTCCCTGTTCATTACTTTTTCCCTTCCTGTTCCAGGTCGCAGCCATCCCTTGCCCAGACTTCTTCTTGCATGTCCAGCTGCAACCCTCTGCTTGCAAAACTGTCTGGCAAGGCTTGGCCTGGATGAAGGCATCTCTCAGGGCCTGGTGGAGGCAAAGGAAGGCAAAGTTAGTCTCGTTCTCTCTCTCTGAGCAAGGCTCTGGCTTTTGAGTCACGCCTGCAGGCCAGGGTCCAGCCAGCCATGGCATTGCTGAGACTGTGGCTGAACAGGCTCTGCACAATGGCATTTCTCACACTCTGTGTCTGCAGTCTGCTGAGTGTCTGTCTCCTGTGCGGGGACATCCGCAGCACACTTGCACAGCAGGCTCTGCAGTTGATTCCAGTGTTTGGGGGCACGAGATGCTGGGAGTGTTCTGCTAGAGCTCGGGAGGTATCTTGTCATACAAAGGTACCACAAAAGCATACGCATCCTTCAGGAGACAGAGCAAGGCTGGGACAGATTTAGAGTCCTGAAGGCAGGTAAATGCTATGACAGTTTTGAACTAAACAAATATTTGGGCACTTTGGGTTGAAGCTCTCCTGCTAGAAACACTGGTAGAGAAGGGTGAAGCACCGGAAGAGGCCACTGTTAATCATGATTTAGATGTAGAAGAAAGGCTTGGAGGGAAGAGTAAAAACTGGATGATAAATACAAAGCTCAGTGATTTATTGCAGACTTGCTCAGTGAAGTATTCATATCGATGTTCATTAGGCAAAGCAGAGGGAGGTTTCTGTATCAGCACCTTGCTTTAAGCATCAGCTAGAGGGGTCTCTCCCACTGTAGGGTTGTGCGATGAGCTTGTCAAGCACATTGGTAACACACTGGCAGGACCAGGTGGTGTTCACACAGGAACTGCAGTAGTAATGGGTCCTCCCAGGGAATGATCACTAGGAAAGGGAGCAAAGGGAAGGAAGAAGTGGTCTGTTTTCATAGAGTGGGGATGTTACTGGTGGGTGCCTAGGGCTGGTGCTGGTATCCCTGCTATTGAGCATTTTCATATATCCTCCAGAAGAGGTGATTGTTTGTTGATGTTACTGATCAATTCATAGTAATCAAGGTGAGGGCTCCCTGTGAAGAACTGTAGAAGGATCTTGTTTTACTGTTCAATTAGGAAAGAAGATGGGAGATGAAATTTCACTGTTGCTATCTGGAAAGTGATACCCATGGCAAAAAGCAGTATGAATTTCACTTACACAGTGGTGGGCTACTTAAGTTTAGGGAGAAGATTGGGGCATCGCCATGAATGCTTTGTGAAAATGTCAGCTTAGGGCTCAGCCGCAGTCAAAAAAGCAAATCAAATGCTGAGTTTTATTAGAAAAGGAATAGAGACTGAAAGAAAACATCATTACCCTACATCTCAAATTCTGCACATGCTCTCTGCCCTGCGTTCATTCCACTAAATAAGCAGTAGTGCTAGAAAAGGTTCAGTAAAGGATGTTAACATGATCTCCAGTAGATAATGGTTTCCATGCAGAAAGAAAATACTTGAACATTCTTTGGCATGGAAGAAGCTGCAGGAATATAACAGAGATGTGCAGTGAATGGCACAGAGAAAGTAATGGGGAAATTAGAAGTTGCTTTTTTCACAAGACAAGACCTAGGCAGCTTCATAAGAAATGACCAGGCAGCAGGTTTAAAATAAACAAAGGCAGTACTTTTTCATGCAGAACATAATTAAATTGTGAAATCATTGCCAAAAGTTGCATGGGTTCAAAATTAGATGAATTCATGGAAAGAAAAAAAAAAACCATCAAAGACTGTTGAACAAAAATATGATCTGTGGCTCAGGAAGTGACTTAGCCACAGACTGCTGGAAGCTGGGAAGGTTTCACAGGAGGATTATTCCATACATACCCTACTTCTTGCCTCTTCTCTATATATCCACTGCCAGCCACTGTCAGAGCTATGCCAGTGGTTGAGATGGCTCTCTGATCTTTGGACCAAGCTGGTATTTGCAACAACCTTCTTGGAGGGTGGATGTCAGACCTGGACAAGCCTACCTGGTAGCAATTTTACTAAGGCTGAGGTTTTTGCAGAGGCACGACCACTTCTGTGGCTGTTTATTCCTCTGTTTGTGCATCTGAAATGGCATTTGTACATGGAGCCTCTGTGGATACTGCTCATTTAACTCCTCTGCTGAGTCACTACTTTCCTCAGATGGAGTTTGATTCCTTGTGGAAGAGGAGTGTGACCACGCACGTGAAGCAGAAGCCCCTTGTATCCTGGTTGAGGGCGATTAGAGACAGCATTGGGGGCAGGCCCTGCCCCAGCCTGTTAAAGAGGAGGGGTTGGAAGGGGCCTCCTAAGCATGGCTCCACTCAGAGGTGTCCACGCAGACGCTCCTTTTCATAAACAGCCAAGCTATATTTAGAAGGTCTTCTGCCTCCATCACTGCTGTGAAATGCTGTTCCAGATTCCTTGATCTGGTAGTTAGAAACCATCTCTTAATTTCCAGCCTAAACTAATTTCTGACCACTTTATGCTCATTTGTTCTTGTGCCAATATTGTGTTTTTGCTTAAATAGCTCTTCTCTCTCCTTGGAATTTCCCTCCCCTCTCCCCAGTGTTTACAGAGTGCAGTCACATCACTGCCTGGCCTGGCTAAACAAGTCCAGCTCCGCTGGTCTCCCCTCCCAAGCGCCACTAGTGTGGTGCCAGCAGCTTGTGCAACAGCATTAACACTTGCCTCCTCTCAGGAGCTTGCAGCCTCTTTCCTTGGATTCTTGCTCGGATTCCACTTGTCTTTTTCATAAATGCATTAAAGTGGTACCACACAGAGATCACCTAGCACAGCTGAATCTGTGAGGATGATTTGTGCTGTGGGATGTGCTGATAGGATCTGAATTTGAGGTCTGTAACCTCAGGATGTGAATTTGATGTCTTCTGGTGTGGAAGAGACCGCAGAGTCTGTGCCAAGTAGGGAACCTGCTCTACCAGTGAGGTGTGGGTAGGTGCAAGGAGTCTGTGCTGGAGGAGAGACAGGTCTGCCAGCAGGCATGGGTTGTTTGCTGAGGGTACTCCCAAAAAATGATAGGTGGTGAGGGGCAGTAATGGAGATGTGTCCATTTCCATAACTATCCAGGAAAAGTGCTTGCATGCAATGCTGCTACATGTGGTCTCTGTCAGGAAGCTGGTAACTCACCTCAGAATGTAGGACTAGCTGAGCACGTGTCTTGATGGTATTTGATGGTACTGTGATGCACGGGCATAAAATGGTGGTCTTAAGTGCCTACAGACAGGCAGTCAGCAGTGCTAGCTAGGAACAAAGGAGAGAAGGGAAAAGCCCTAAGAGTCCAGGTGTCCGAGCCCAGGAAGAACTGCCACCTGCATTTCCAGAGTTCGCAAACCTCCCTGGACTGGCTGGTGGGAACTGAGGAAATCGCCTTCCATTGCCAGGGTGACTGGCCTCTGAGCCTGTCAGTGCTCACACCTTTGCATTTGCAGCTAAAGAGGTCTGTTGGGGGCAGAGAGAACCAGGACTGTTGTGGAGCCCTGGATTTTCCTAGCTGTAGAGGCTTTGGATGTAACATGGGTGAAATAGTGTCCTCCCATCACCCTGCAGCTCACTGCTACAGCATGCCCCAGTGCTGCTAAGCTGGATGTTAAACAGGGCAGAATGGGAGGAGGGCTGGTAAGGCAGAAACTCCCTTTGCCAGCTTTGCTGTGGACTTCTCCATGTTGTCCAGCCTCAGGCACAGTCTGTGGGTCTTGCCGGGGGGGTGGTGTCTGTGCCTTGGATGAGGTGCAGGGCTGGTGTAGGAAGGTGCAGATCCTATGCCGTGCTCGGGGGTTTGTGGGGGTAGTCTGAAGGATGCCCTGTGCCACTCAGCTGCTCCCTGGGCTGTGCTGCAGGTGCTGGAAGAGAAGCCATCGGGACTTCTAGTCGCCTCCCTGCAGGCCAAGGACCCTGACGAGGGTGAGAATGGGACCATCATCTACTCACTGATAGGTATGACCTGCAGAACTGACTAATTGATGCTGCTCTCTGCCTTGCAGCCATCACCCTTGCAGGCAGATGGATGCCCACTGCCCAGGCCCTACCACACCGCGCTCCCTTCTCCATCCCAACCTGCCCCCTGCCCTCCCTCCTCTCTGCCTCTCCCTGCAGCATTTCACCTTCTTTCTGCAGGAGCCTGGGCAGAGCGTTTCACACTGCATATGGCTACTGGAGAGTTGCGGACTGCCACAGTTCTACGCCGGTCTGATCGTGCTGAGTACATCTTCACTGTGACAGCCAGTGACCGGGGCACGGTGCCTCGCAGTACATCAGCCATCATTCGCATTCAGGTATCCAGCACCCCAGCTCCTCTTGTCCCTGCACCATCTACCCCTCACTTGCCTCTTGGAGGACACCATCCAGCTACTTGGCAGCCTTCCTCCCCACCTTCTCACCCTCCACCGCCTTCATCACAGGGCACCCTCTGCCCTTGCTCAGCTGTTGATCCAGCCCTAAAATCTGTGTGGAGAACCTGGGATGGGAAGGGATGGGTCCGTCTGCCACTGTGCATGTTCTCATTTGTAAAGTGGTCAAGGGCATTAATAGTAAGCAGTTCTGTCTTTTCCAGACTTGGATAGCCAACCGTGTCCTAGATATGCTGTTGCAGAGAAGACCTTAGAGGTCCCCTGCACAGAGACATTAATTCTTCGCAGCATCTACTGAAAACAGTGTTCCTGACATGCAGGGTGTTCTTCACATCTGTATAACTTTGGCACTCACTGTCTGGTGTATTGGCCCAGACAGCCAAGTCTTTTCTCTGTTGTTAATAATGAGCTTCCTTTTACAGCAGAGACTCCAGTTTCCCCCCAGTCAAGGCACTTTCACAGTACACCATTTCACATCTTCCTGTCCCTGTTCTTGCAGTTCCCAAGGCCATTTGACTCTCCTTGTTTGATGTTCTGCTGCTTCTCTGTGCTGGCAGTGCCCTCTAACATCATCAGCAAGTTCATAACGCACTCAGCTTTCTTTTGCACTTGCACCAATCAAAAGTAAATGTCAGCACCAAGAGCCATCTCTGCAAAGGCCTGCTAATCACTGTCCTTGAGCCAGTCGATCTTTTAGTCCTTTCTGTCACACAGCCATACTCATACTGTGCCTTTCCCCAGTTTAATGAGTGATCTCCCATGTGCTACTGCATCAGAGCCCAGCTAAAACCCAGGCAAGTTAGATATACTGCGTTTCCTTTGGCTTCAAGGAGAGAAGCACTGTGTTAGCCTGGCACATCGGCCTTTAGCCATTCCACAATATGTTTTATATCATTTCCTTTTTATGCCATGTCTGTAACTGTTCTTGTCATTAAAGTTCTACAGTCTTCAAAGTGCTGAGGCCAGGCTGACAGGCTGGTTGTCCCTGAAGGGTTTGTTTGCATCCCTATAATGTAGCTATTTGCTTGACAGTTGCTAGTTTTGATAACCCTCTGGGCTGACAGTTTTGCTGTATTCCCTTTTTCCCCAGCTCCTTGACATGAGTGCACTGAGTTCTTCAACACATTTTCCCCTCAGATAACACTATTGCTTTTCATGCATCCTCTCTTCCATCCACAGGTGCACCTCATCCCCAAATTAACTTCAGTATCTTTAATAAAAGTAGTGATAGTATTTATTTATCTTCAGGTCATACTGGGTTATCTTTCTTCTCTGTACCTCTCACCTGGATGAGTGTTACCTCTCTTCTTGCCCACTCTTGCTTATGTTTTGCAGAATTGTTTCTGCTGGTGTCTGTTGCCTTTGCAGTACGTAACACAATCACAGACTCACAGAATGGTTGAGGCAGGAAGGCACCTCTGGAGGTCATCTTGTCCAACCACCCTTGCTCAAGCAGGGCCACCCAGAGTCAGTTGCCCAGGACCATGTCCAGGTGGCTTTTGACTGTCTCCAAGGATGGAGACCACCACCTCTCTGGGCAATCTGTGCCAGTGCTCAGTCACCCTCACAATGAAAAGTGTTTCCTGATATTCAGAGGGAACCTCCTGTGTTTCAGCTTGTGCTCGTTGCCTCTGGCCCTGGCACTGGGCACCACTGGGAAGAGCCTGGCTCTGTCCTCTTTGCACCCTCCCTTCAGGTATTGATATACTTTGATAAGGTCCCCCCTGAGCCTTCTCTGCCCAGGCAGCAGCTCTGTCTGTCCTTACCTACCCTAGCTCCCCAGGTGAAGCTCGTCTTTCACCCTGTCAAACCCATGCTTATTCCCAGTATGTTTTTCAGGTTGCTATTCATCTGTTAGGCCACAAGAGCTGAGACCTTGCCTCCCAACACCTGCTCTCTGCAGGCCCCATGTCCCCCTCTCCACTGGCTCCCCGATAGGACCTCCTGGCACACAGCACCCTAGCGTGTGCCCCTCACTGCTGCCTCTCCTCACAGGTACTGCCATCCTCCCGGGTGCTGCCACGGCCTGATGCCACTGTGCTGACCCTGCACCCTCTCGAGGGGGTCAAGCCTGGGTCTGTGATCGGCTCAGTGGCACCCCCAGATGCCCCTGCACGAGGACAGCTGACTTACACAGTGGTAGGAGGTGGTGGGGACGGCACCTTTGTGGTTGACAGTGTGACAGGGGAGATTTACGCTGCCCGGGAGTTGGACTATGAAGCTGGGGCACGACATGTGCTTCAGGTGAGTGCTGAGGACATGCAGCATGGCTATCCCTCCAGCCGACTGGTGCTGGTACAGATCCATGTGCAAGACTGCAATGACCAGGCGCCCACCTTCCCTGAAGATCCCATCACCATCGTGGTGCCCGAGAATGCCCAGGCTGGCTCATCCGTCTTCACCTTCCAGGCACTGGACGGGGATGGTGTGGGTCCCAATAGCCAGGTGCGCTACACCCTGCTGCACCAGGAGCCCCCCGGGGCTCCCTTCCAGCTTGACAGCCGCTCAGGGCTGCTGACCCTTCGCCAGGGCCTTGATCGGGAGGCTGCTGCCTCCTTCCTCTTGGTGGTGGAGGCCACGGACCAGGCCCGCAACATCAGCCAGCGCCGCTCGGCAGCTGTCACAGCCCGTGTGTTTGTGACTGATGAGAATGACAACGTGCCTGTGTTCCTCTCACCTGCTGCTGTCAGCGTCATGGAGGACCAGCCGACGGGGTTCGTGGCTCTGCATGTGGTGGCCCAGGACAACGATTTGGGAGAGAACGGGCGTGTGAGCTACTCGTTGCGAGCAGGCAACAGTGACGGCCGCTTCCACCTTAACCCCAGCACTGGTGAGGGCCCAGGAGGATGCAGGGTGGGCGGCAGGGTCACTGGAAACCCTGGGAAACCCTCCTGGGCTGAGGAGGGTACAGGGATACATGGGGATGTAGCATGGTGCACAGGAGGAGGGTGTGGGCTGGGGAACCTGGAGGAGGGAGACTTGTAGGGTGCAGAGAGCCCCAAGCATAGCACCTGGTTGGAATGATACTGCTGTCTCTCTTGAGACCTGGCGGTCCCTGGCTCACCCCAGTGCCTGCAGCCTTGTGATAGCTCTGTCCTGGGAACAGTCGGCCCTGGTGCCATGCAGTCCCAGCTCACCCCTCTCCCTGTGTCTGCAGGTGCACTCTCCATTGTGCGGGCCCTGAACCGGGAGGAGGTGGTGCAGCACAACCTGACAGTGGTAGCCATGGATCATGGTTTCCCACGCCGCTCTGCCACACAGCTACTGTCCGTGATGGTGCTGGATGTCAACGATGAGGCTCCCACTTTTGAGAAACCTGAGTATGAAGCACACATCATGGAGAACTTGCCAGCTGGCAGCCCTGTGCTGCAGGTGCTGGCCATGGACCGGGACCTGGGTGAGAATGCAGGGCGAGGGTGAGCTGCCCAGTTTGGTCAGGGGCTCTTCTGGAGATGCAGCACCCTGGACTGGGTGAACTCTGCTCCCTCCCACCTGGTTTGGAGAGCCTGGCTGACCATGGAGGGAAGGATCATCACCTGGCCTGGAGATAAGAGATGGGCTGAATCCTGGGAGAAGCTGAGAATGAGAACAGGGACTGTGATTCCCTCTGCTCCCCAGGACAATGGCCTTTGTTCCCTGGAGGTTCCTTGGCCCATCTTCCCTTCCACAAGCTGGGCTGGGACCTCCCTCCACCACACATCTCTGCCCCAGCTTTACTTGCCAGGGAGTGAGATCATCCTCTCCCACAGCCTGTGTGACCCCTGGGTGGGAAGCCTGGGAGGAGGGAGGTGCAGGGCTGTGAGCCAAATGAGAGGCTCCTGGGGTTGCTGCTGGGCTGCCCTGAAACCATGTTCCTCCCTGCAGGTGCCAATGGGCAGGTGTCCTACGGGGGTCTCTTTGGGGGGCCGTTCTCCATCCACCCACAGACGGGGCTTATTGTCACCACACATGGCCTGGACCGTGAGGAGCAGGAGCAACACGTGCTGATGGGTAGGGCTGTGCTGGTGCATGAGAGGGGTGCAGCAGACGTGGGGGTAGGGAGCACAGGGGAGGCAGATGGGTGCTCCCTGCTGCTGGGGTAGGGCAATATTGCAGGGAGGGCAGGCCATGAGAAGTGATGGGGGTTTGTGGGGCATGCAGGGTTGTTGGGTGGTTTGAGCATGCAGGAATGCCAGTGATACCATGCCTGGCTGCCCCTGTGAATGTCTGGGCATTTGCATATGACAGCCTTGACAGTTGCTCCCAGTCAGCAGGGTAGCCTGCAGTGCTCTTGCTGTGTTCCTGCAGTCTATGCACGGGATGGTGGCCTGCCCCCCAACCTCTCCAAGACAACTGTGCGGGTAACAGTAGGGGATGAAAATGACCACGCACCACACCTAGAGAGTGAGTCCTGCTCTGTGGAGGTCCCTGAGAACCAAAGCCGTGTGGCACTCTACACCCTGCGGGCCACTGATCCTGATGGAGGCGAGAACGGGCGCTTGGAATACCATGTGGCAGGTGAGGTGCACAGGGAGCTCTGAAGCTTCTTTCTTGGCAGAAGGTAAGGGCTGTTCACCCTGGTTGCCCATGGCTCTGGGAAGCATCACCTGTGGCAGTTCCTGTTCCACTTCAGTTCTCTCCTGCTCCAAACCACGTGTAGCTGTTGCCACCTCTCAGCCCTCTAGTTTCTCTGCCCCCAGTAAAGAGCATCCCAAGGTCTGGACAGGCTGCACTTCCTCATTCCCAAGGCTCTTGTCTGGTAACCCAGGCTTGGACTAGTTCCATACCTCTCTTGGCTGCTCTGACCTGTTGAATTTACAGGTTGCTAAGTGAGATCTCTTTGCTGTTATCATGCCATGCATTATATGGGGGCTCCCTGTGGCAGCAACACTGGCCTGTAAGCTGTTGGAGCCAGTTCATACACACACACACACAGCTGGACCAAGGAGGGTCAATCCCACTGGGGCCTTACAGAGAACAGCTCACTCTACCCTCCCCGCCAGGCCACGCTGGGATGGACTTCATGCTGTCCTCTCTGGGCAGCACAGGGCAGGTCCTTCCTTGTACCAGTTATAGTCATGCTGTCTTGTTATTCCCTCTCTTCTTTTCCAGATGGAGACCCTGGGCAGGATTTCAGCCTAGACCCAGTCTCTGGTGTCCTCTCCACTGCACGTGCCCTTGACCGGGAGCAAGTTGCTTCCTACAGCCTCACAGTGGTGGTGCAAGACCACGGCACCCCCCCACGCAGTGCCACCATGTCAGTGAACGTGCGGGTGTTGGACCTAAATGACAATGCACCTGGTTTTGCTCAGGCCACCTATGTGGTGGAGGTGCCAGAGGACTTGCCTGTTGGTGCCCTGGTGCTGCAGCTAGTGGCTGAGGACCCTGACGAGGGCACCAATGGGCAGGTCTCTTACTACCTGGGCAATGAGTCACTTGGCATGTTCCAGGTTGAGCCGCAGAGTGGGCGCATCAGAAGTGCCCAGGCGCTGGACCGGGAACGCCACCCCAGTTACAGCTTCCTGGCCAAGGCTGTGGACTCAGCACCATGGGAGCCCAAGAGCGCAGCTGTGCGTGTCACAGTCACGGTGCAAGATGTCAATGACCATGCCCCTGCCTTCCTGCACAGCCCACTCATTGTCAACTTGTCCCGCCACACACCACTCAAGCAGGTTGTGGCCACCATGAGGGCAGAGGACAGGGATGCAGGTGCCAATGCCTCCATCCTGTATCGCCTTGCCACCCCCAACTCTGCCTTCGCAATCAACTCCTACACAGGGGATATCCAACTGCTGCAGCCCCTGGGCTCACTCAACCAGCGCCAGCGGACGCTCTTCATCCTGGCCACAGACCTGGGGCAACCGGCACTCTCCTCTACTGGTGTGGTGGTGATCCATTTGCAGGAAGAGCCCTACCGGGGGCTGCGCTTTCCCCGGAGCACCAGTGATGTGGCCCTGCCAGAAAATGCTGCCCCAGGTATCAACCGGGCAGAGTGACCAGCAAGTGCTGGGATGAAATGGGACAGGACAGGAGGGGAGGTGGCTGCTGGGCTGGCAAAGCTGCGGGAGACTCAAACCAGGGAGCACTGCAGAGCACTGGAGCCCCATTACGCTTTGGGTAGACCCAAGGGACTGCAGGGTCTGACTGGTGCCCAGACTGTTCAGGGTGGTAATCCCTGTGGGTTTGCCTCAGGGTGTTCAGATCAGTGCCCAGTGGCTCCTGGAAGGTCTCCAGGGGTCACAGTGAGATCATAGAGGGGCCGTGGATGGGGCCCATGAATCCTGGCTCCCAGCCCGAAGATCTCACTTCCTCTGGCAGCAGCGTCCTCGGGCAGAGCTGTGTTCCTGTGGTACAGCATGTGCTGCCCACACACCACCCTGACCCGCTCTGCCACCTGCCCCGAGACTCTGCTGCCCCTTCACACTGTTTCACTCTCTTCCAGGCACTGCCGTGGCAAGCATCCAAGCTATGCACACAGGGGGCTCTTCTGGACGCATCACATACAGCATCGTCAGCGGCAATGAGAAGAATGCTTTCCTTATCCAGCCCAGTTCAGGTACAGCACCAAGACCACCTGGGGAAGCAGCAAGTGGGAGGCCACCTGTGCTCTGCCAATGTCTGCTCAGATATCAGAAGGGTCAGAGCCCCCCCAAAGGCACAGGAACACAGGAGCACACACAGGAACACCTCTATACCAGTAAATTAAATAGTGTTGGTATTTGGATGTGGACACTAACTTGTCATTGTCCAGAGGTTGTTAGCACAGCTCCCAGCACAATTTTGGTCCCTCCGAACTGGACCTTTCCCCAAAAACTGCTAGGCCCAGTTCAGGAGTTAGCAGAGGCCAGGACCATCGCTAAGATGCCATCTGGGTGCAGCCCCTGCCTTAGATGGCAAGTTCAGCCAAATGACACATCCTACTTTGGGGCCTCAGAGCCAGGCACCTGGACTGCCGCCCTTTATTGTCTGGTGTGCATGAAGCTGCTGTGACTGCAGCACTGCTGTGGATTCATGGCTGTCTCTCTGCAGTCCCAAAGGTGACAATAAATGGGGAACCACTCACTGTCCAGTGGGCATTCTAAGAGAGCCCTCCCTCTGCACCAGACTGTTCTCTGAGCCGTCAGCAGGTGCTGAACATAGCAGTGGTGCTTGTGAGTGGCTGATAACCCAGGCAGAGCAGTGAGGCAGGTTGCAGGGTGCTGCCCAGTGACACTGGGCAAGCTGGCATTGTTTGCACCACATGCTTCAAAGGGCAGCCTTCGAAGGGCTGCACATCCCTTGGCGTCAGAGAAGGCCTGGCTGAGGGTAGGGTGAGGAGTGCCTTGCTGTGAGGTTGGTGCTTGCCCTGTAGTTTGGAAGAGACTGGCATATCACAACCCCCTGGTATCAATACAGGCTGGGGGGTGAAGGGATTGAGAGCAGCCCTGCCGAGAAGGACTTGGGGGTACTGGTGGATGAAAAGCTGGACGTGAGCCGGCAATGTGTGCTCACAGCCCAGAAAGCCAACCATATCCTGAGCTGCATCAAAAGAAGTGTGGCCAGCAGGTCGAGGGAGGGGATTCTGCCCCTCTGCTCTGGTGAGACCCCACCTGGAGTACTGCATCCAGCTCTGGAGTCCTCAGCACAGGAAAGGACTTTATTGTGGCCTTTCAGTACTTAAAGGGGGCTTATAAGAAAGATGGGGACAGACTTTTTAGCAGGGCCTGTAGTGGTAGAACAAGGGTTAATAGTTTTAAACTAAAAGAAGGTAGATTTAGACCAGATATAAGGAAGAAATTTTTTACTATGAGGGTGGTGAGACACTGGCACAGGTTGCCCAGAGAGGTGGTGGATGCCCCATCCCTGGAAACATTGAAGGTCAGGTTGGCCAGGGCTCTGAGCAACCTGATCTAGTTGAAGATGTCCCTGCTCATTGCAGGGGGGGGTTGGACTAGATGACCTTTAGAGGTCTCTTCCAACCCAAACTATTCTACGATTCTATGACTCTATGATATGAGAAAGTCAGTCCTCGGAGCCCAGATATCAAGCTGGAGCTTCTTGTTAAAACCCCATTCTCTTGTGCTTGCTAGATGGCTGGGTTTGGGACAGGCTCCCACGCTGACAGAGATCTTTCTGACACTGTGCTTGTGTCCTCTGCAGCCCATGGCCACTGTGCACGTCCTTGCGAGCCACCCATGGTACAGCACAGCATGCAATCCGTTGGCACCATGATTAAGTACTGGCCACTGCAAGTTGCCCATGGGCATGGCAGGAAATGCTCAACCATGCAAAAGTACCCATCTGAAATCACAGTGCCCGTGGCATCCCACTGTCACCACTGTGGCACCTCAGGCTCTGCTGCTTCTGTCCCAGGCAGGAACAACCCTTCAGAAAGCGGACTGCTGCTGACTGCTTTCCTTGTATTTTCTCTGGGCCAAGCCAGCCCTGGAGGCAAGGCTTGCTCTGGCAGCCAAATGGTGCCAGAGGGGCAAGGAAGCACAGCCAGCCCCTAGCCCTTGGGTTGCGGGAGGTGAGGACACAGCCATTCTCCAAACCAGGCCGCCATGCTGGTAGCTGTAATAGGTGAGGATCCCCTCAACCGCCATAGAGGCTTCTCAGCACTTTGGTGTCACTGCGAGCCACTCACTGCACTGTGCTGCTGCTGCAAGCAAGCCACAGCATGGGCACTGATAGCACTGTGGAGAGGCCAGACCAGCACACCATATCTCATGATGGGGGTCCCAACCCCATTGGGGCATGGCCCCACGGAGTCCTGAGGAACCTGAGCTGCAGGTTTCCTGCTGCAGCCTTGCATCATGGCAGCCAGCCAGCACCATGATGAGCTACCCCTGCAGACCTGCCTGCACCCTGGCTGTCCCGGGCGGCCTCATTCCACCTTGCAACGAAGCCATGTGCACAGCCTGGCCGCAATTGCTGTCACCTAGTGCATGCCAGCACCCAGAGTAACCCACAACCCCAAACTGAGCTCAGGGGTTGGTACTCTGCAGTTCCTGAAACCCAAAGTTAACGGGCAGGTGTACTAAAACCCCAGGCAGGCTCACAGAGGTCTTCGACTGTGGTGAGCTGCTGTGCCCAGGGCTTCCCTGCATGCTCTCAGTCCCAGGGATTGCTGCCTGTGAAGGAACAGCTTTCACACATTGCCATAGGAGTATGTCTGTCTGAAGCTGCCGTTCAGAAGTGAGCATTTCATAGCTATGGAGCTGGACTAAAGCTGATATGTCCATGAAGGAGGGGCTGACAGGGTGGGACCCTGGCCAATTCTGTCTGGTCCTTGAGCTAGCACCCAGGTCTGTGAGCCAGCGGTCACCATGCTCCTATGTGTACCCAGGTCTCTCAGCCAAAGCCTACATGGCTGCCATTATAGCCTGGGGGTGAAAGCAACCCCAAGTGACTCCCAGGCTGCCTATGGGGCTGCCAGAGCCGTGCCTTGTCCCATCCGTCCAGTTCAGAGAACAGAGAACAGTGACTGCTCAGTTCTGCCCAGTGGTCTGCCCTTGAGCAGACCTGGTGCAGCACTGCACCGCTGCAGCAGCTCACAACTGAAACCATACACAGCTGGAACAGACCTCACAGAGCCCTTCTCCTCCTGCTTGTTTTTCCACCCAGGTCTGCAGCCAGACCCTTCACACAGGGACTGTGCTCCCCAGTGTGGGAGGCTGAGACCTGTGAGGTCAGTCGTGCAGAGAGGTCCCCTCTCCCTGCTGTCCTGGGTAGTATAAGCAGGGCTCTGCTACACCATGTGTGGCTGTGACACTGGTCTGCATGGCAAGCTGCCATGCTGTGCTGCAGCAAGGCCTGATGGGGTCACAGAATCACATCCTCCCCCTGTGATCCCTGTCCCTTCACATCCCTTCATCTTGTCTCTGCTTGAGCCATGTGTGCCAGTGGTTCTCAGAACACCCTGGAGATGTCCTAGCTGCACCTCAGTGGCACCTTGGTTGCTGTGGCAATACCACTTCATCTCAATGAGGAAACATTTCCCTTGGGCAAAGTGCCCAGAATACAAGATTTTTCTGTTAAAACATGTCCCTCCTTGAGTCCTGTTTGTCTATCTGTGAGACACTGCCCTGCTTTCTCCCAGGGCAAGAGGCTGCATGCTGCAACCAGATACGGGATACTGGAGCACCACAGTGAGGGAGGCCAAGGGGGGGTTGGCACAGTGCTGCTCTCCTGCCCTGTGCCAGCTGCCAAGCAGTGTTACATTGGGCCCCTGTCCTTCAGCTCTGCTGTGACAATGGGCCAGTGCATGGGCACCAGTCCATGACTGTCGTCAGCCATCCCCAGGATTATCTCCTTTCTAGGGAGGACCAGAGGTGATGTCCACAGGAGCTGTGTAAGAGCTTTGCATTGGAGAGCATACTAAACTGCCTGCTGTGGACAAGACTAGAGCAGGGGAAAGTCACAGGAGCATCCTCAGCCCCATACTGTGGCACCTCAGGCTCTGCTGCTTCTGTCCCAGGCAGGAACAACCCTTCAGAAAGCGGACTGCTGCTGACTGCTTTCCTTGTATTTTCTCTGGGCCAAGCCAGCCCTGGAGGCAGGGCCTGCTCTGGCAGCCAAATGGTGCCAGAGGGGCAAGGAAGCACAGCCAGCCCCTAGCCCTTGGGTTGCGGGAGGTGAGGACACAGCCATTCTCCAAACCAGGCCGCCATGCTGGTAGCTGTAATCTGTGCTTTCCATTCCTGAATGTATGGCCTGGTTTCAGCTGTGTGCATTGGAACTCATGTTATCATGCAAAGCTTGTCTAAGGCCACATAGCTGTTCTAGATGCCTGATACTGCATCCCTGTCGCCTGACCAGTTCACCTGGTGGTTGCATGTAGATGCTGAAACAGGCTGCAGGGAGAGTGAGGCTCTGCAGGACTCCCCAAGCTGGGAATTCAGCCACAGGAGCACAGTTCCTCCTCATTACATTTGAATGCATGTCTGCTGACTGCTTCCTTGTATTTTCTCTGGGCCAAGCCAGCCCTGGAGGCAGGGCCTGCTCCGGCAGCCAAATGGTGCCAGAGGGGCAAGGAAGCACAGCCAGCCCCTAGCCCTTGGGTTGCGGGGGGTGAGGACACAGCCATTCTCCAAACCAGGCCGCCATGCTGGTAGCTGTAATCTGTGCTTTCCATTCCTGAATGTATGGCCTGGTTTCAGCTGTGTGCATTGGAACTCATGTTATCATGCAAAGCTTGTCTAAGGCCACATAGCTGTTCTAGATGCCTGATACTGCATCCCTGTCGCCTGACCAGTTCACCTGGTGGTTGCATGTAGATGCTGAAACAGGCTGCAGGGAGAGTGAGGCTCTGCAGGACTCCCCAAGCTGGGAATTCAGCCACAGGAGCACAGTTCCTCCTCATTACATTTGAATGCATGTCTGTAGGAATGCTGCCAGTCATTTTAGTATATTTTGGATGCCCTCCACCTTCTTGGGTGGGACAGCAATACCTTGTCATTACGAAAGCCCAGGTACACTGGCTCAGGAGGATAAGAATGGATATCTGTCCTCAGACCCCTAGCAGGAGAACTGCTGGCAGCTCCTACAGTGTCTTTGTAAGGATTTGACCTAGACTAATAGCTCCAATTAGGTGACTTTGGCTTGGAGCTTGATGAGCTTGTGTAGCAGTATGGGGCTTGACTTTTTAAAGTCAATGGAGCAGGTCTTTTTCAAACTGGCCATACCTCAGATGGTGTCTTCATAGTGGCAGGACTATGCATGCTTTAATGTAAGCGGAAGCTGTCTGTCCTGAGTGAGGTGCAGGATTTATCACCCAGGGCAGCTCACTGGGACTGATGAGAAGGCTGTCAGTTTGGAGAGGGCTCAGAAGAGCTCGGTGTGTTATTTGAGAATGGGTGGATGAGCAGAGGGATGGACTGAGTGCAAGGGAACAAAAGAGAAGATGAGGGATGGACGTGCTGGTGCATCACTCAACCCCTCTTCACCCACCCCATCCTGCTGTTTCACTGCTCTTAGGTGCCATCTCAGTTCAGGACTCCAGCAGCCTGGATTTCGAGGCCAGCCCCCGGATGCGCCTTGTGGTCCAGGCAGAGACAGCAGCTTCCTTCGGCTTTATGGCCATAAACCTTAACCTGCAAGATGTGAATGACAACTTGCCACGCTTCCAGCTGCAGAACTATGTGGCATTCATCTGGGAGTCACAAAGCTATGACTCGCCAGTCATCCAGGTATCACTGGGGGCACAAACAGGGATATCCGGGCCCCTGGCTTGCCTCTCTGCTGAGGTGAGGGGGTGGGGGGCTGTGCCATGGGCCTGGGGCTGGCACCTATGGATAGGTCTAGCCTTCAAGGGCTGTGGTTTGCAGGGCTCCACAACTGCACTACTGAATCTCTCATGTGGCTTTGCAGGTCCTGGCAGATGATCTGGATCAGGGAGCGAATGGGCAGGTGACTTACGCCATCAACCAGTCCCTACCAATGACAGGCTTGTACCACATTGATCCTCAGACTGGCACTATCACTACTGCTGCCATCCTGGACAGGGAGATCTGGTCCCAGACCCGGTGAGTGGAGCCAGACTTAACTTGTGCCACAGATATGAGGGGGGCATAGCTGTAGAGCAGCATCCCCAAGGCTGCGGAGGATACTTGGCTACTTGGTGCCACCCAAAGCTGTCTCAGACCTGTCTGTAAGGTGTTTCTGCCAAACTGCAGGAACTTAGGCTTAGTGTTAACATGGGGAGCAAATGGTATCGAAGGCATGACAGATGGCCATGAGATGAGCCAGTGCTCTGTTCAGCCTGGTCTCTGCAAATCTGAGAAGATTGTGAGGGGGACAGTGGACTCTTTTCAGTGGCTGCATCCATTCCCTTTCCTGCCTGTTTAATCCAGACCATATATGCTCAGTCCCTTCCCACTCCCATGCATTGCACCTTTCTGCCCTGCCACGCACGCTCCAGGCGCTATGCACTGCCCTGAACCCTCTTGCAAGTCCTCCTGCATTCAGCCCAGGTCCTCTGGGCCCCTCACCATGTGCACACACTCTAGACATCGTCCAGCCAGTCTAGCCACACGTATATAAGATAATGGCAAACACTACACGTGGTGAATTTAAGTCTTCCCCTACCTTTTTACACATGCATGGTTCAGATGCAAGGAACAACTTCTGCCACCCCACCAAGGCTATGCTCTCTTGCCTGTATGCATGCTCCAATGGCTACATGTCTCTCTTCCCTCTTCCCAGGCATGGGGAGGCCTAGGGCATTCATTCCATTCACATACCCATCACCATTCCACAAAGAGGCTCCATGCATTCCCCAACACCCAGATATGCTCCAAATGCCTGTCTCCCTGCACCCCACAACATGCTTTGCCTGCATCATCTCCCACACACATTCCAGACACCTGCCCCTTGCACAGACTGAAAATGCTATAAGTGCATCCACTACCTCCCCTTGCAAAAGCCTCCAACCGTGCATGCATCTTTTGTCCCATGTGCCCATGCCAGGGCTGTGCATGAATCCACTGCCCACCACATGCTCCAAACACTTGTGCCCACGTTCACTGCCTGCTCGTATGTTCCAGGTGCTGGACACAAACACACTGCCTTCCCAACACGCACCTCAGATGTGCATCCATCTGCTGCCCTGCCCACCCCAATGTACACACATCCACTGCCCCACACATGCACTCCAGATGCTCTGCACATATCCATTGCCCCAGACACTCCAGATGCTGTGCACAGTTCCACTACCACATGTGCCCACATGCAGTACCGCCCCCCGACTGTTCCAGATGCTGTGCATGCATGCATTGCTACCTCACACATATGGCCACATGTCTGTGAACCTTGTGCTGTGCCCTTGTGCTTGCCCACAGTTTGGTGGTAACGGCAATGGACAGAGGGACGCCGCCTCTTGTGGGCTCTGCCACGCTGACCGTTGTGGTGATGGACATCAATGACAATAGCCCCACCATCCCGTTTCCCTGGGAGGTGCGGGTCCCAGAGAGTAAGTGCAGCTCAGCCCCATGAGGTAATGCGTCACCGATGGCAGGAGCTGAGGTGCGATGGACACCTGTGGGTCAGGGAGAAGCCCCCAGAAAGGCCTGTCCGTTCCCTTGCCAAGGGCTGGCTTGTGCTGACCCGCTGGCTGAGCTCCCCTTGAGCTCTTCGGCACTGCCCTGTCTGTGACGGCCTGGGGCTGGGGGTTGTACAGCCCCTACGCTACAGCTGTGTCCTGAGGGAACCAGCTGAATTCCCAACTCATCCCTGGCCCCTGCCCGCACTGTAGGCTCTCTGGCTGCACACACCTGCCCTGCCTGCTCTCTGTCCTCGGCCTGTGTGCCCTTGTGCCTGTGCCAGCCTTGACCTGCCCTGCCTAGCTCCCAGGACCTTCCCCTTCACCCCTAGCATCTCCCCCTTGTCCCCGGTGCTCAGGCTCTGGACTGAGCTGGCTTCCCACCACATGGGCCAGGTCTTCTCCAAGGAGATGGGGCTGCTTGCTCATGCCTCGCCTCTCCACAGACACGCTGCTGGGCACCCAGATAGCCCACCTGACCGGGAACGATGTGGACTCAGGCCCCACACTCTCCTACACGCTCATGCTGGATGGTGATGCCGTGGGCACGTTCAGTGTGCTACGGTATGGGGGACGCATTGCCCTGACAGGGCCACTGGACTATGAACAGCGCAGCCACTACACCCTCACCCTGCGTGCCTCTGACACCCGCCATGAGACCGAGGCCAACCTTACAGTTGTTGTGGAGGATGTGAATGACAACGCACCGACTTTCAGCCAGGGCTTCTATCAGGTACTGTGCACACAGGTGTGCCAGGCAGTGTGGGCCATCCTGCACAAGCCCCTCTGCTGCTCCTGCCTGGCTCACCTGGCCTTACAAGGCATAGAGATCCCCTTGAGGATGGGTCTGAGCCTCTCCTGGCCCCTCTCTTCCTGGGCTCCCATCTGCATCCTGACACCCCTTGTGCTGTCACTGTGGCGTGGACAGGAGGCTGAAACCAGGCATGTAGCACTGGGATCAGCAACTGTGGGCCTGCACAGCTGCCTGCAGACAGTGCGTGCTGGAATAGGTGGGAACAGTGGGAAGGCCAGAAGTGGTGGGAGATGGGTCACAACCTGGACAAGTGTTTCTGGCAAGACCTGGCCTGGGGCCCCGTAGACAGATCACTGGATGAAAGCTGACTCGTGCAATGTGCTGCATCTCTGGAGCAGAGATGCAAGAAGCTGTGAAGCCACAGAAATGCTTGAAGGTTGTGAGAGCACAGACCAATGGAACCGTCTGTTTGTACATACGGTTTGGCACACCAAAACGACAAGAGCTGTTTTGATTTGTGTAAAATACCTTTTGTGGAGAAAATACCAGCTATTAAAGCGTTCTTCAGAATAGCAGAGCGAAGTAGAGAAAAGGATCAGGAACTGGATGCTGAAGCTGGTTGGGAGTCCACTAACAAGGCTAGGTGCTGTGCACATGGGACAGGCCCCCTCAGTGTGCCAGCCTGGTGCAGAGGTGGGGAAGGCCCTGGCCAGCGATGAGCTGGGCCACCTTGGCTATCGCTGCCCTGGCCAGCCCCAGACCTTCTCCCAGCCCTGCTGGCTGGCTCCAGGCAAGGGGGAACAGGCACCTGCATGGGGGACCCGGCGGTGACTGGGGCTTCCTCCTCTTCCAGGTGACATTGCCGGAGCACACACCTGCAGGCAGCATCATTCTCACCGTGAGCGCAACTGACCCAGACTCGGGGAGCAACGGGGATGTCACTTTCCACCTGGCCGTGCCCAGCCCTGACATCGCCATCAACCCCAGCAATGGTGCGTGAGGCTGGCTGCTGTGTGGGGCCCATCTTGTGGGTTGCTCTGACAGTGCCTGCAGGGGGAGGTGCCGCCATGCTGGCCCAGGCTCAGCCCCTCACCAGGTCGCTGTCTGAGGTGGCCAGTGAGGCAGACATGGTGGTGTGGCCATCGAGTGCTCCCACCGCAGCATCCTGGACGCCTGTTCCTCCAGCCAATAACCCTAACACCCTTCCCGGCTCCCTGTTGGCCCCCATGCTGACTCTGGCTTTGTGCCCTCACAGGGACCCTCTTCACCATCCGGCGGGTGGAATTCAACGCCAGCCAGCCCACCCTGGACCTGGTGGTGGAGGCCCGTGACCGTGGCTCGCCCAGCCTCTCATCCTGGGCCACAGTGCAGCTCCAGGTGCTGGATGTGAATGACCACAGCCCGAGCTTCCAGGTGCCATTCTACAATGCCAGTGTCCCCGAGGACCTGCACCCAGGAACCACCGTGCTGACACTAGAGGCAGGTGATGCCGACCTCTCCCGGGAGAATGCTGGCTTTGACTACACCATCGTCAGTGGCAATGGCGGCAATGCCTTCCAGGTGGAGAGCCGGGTGGCCTGGTCAGGGGGGCATCTCCGCACGCAGGGTGCCTTAGTGCTTGTGGAGCCCTTAGACTTTGAGGCCATCCCAGTCTACAACCTCACTGTGGCGGCCTCAGACCGGGGCCTGCCGCAGCGCAGCACCACAGTGCCTGTGCTCATCACTGTGCGGGATGTCAACGACAACCCACCCGTGTTCACCCGAGCTGAGTACCGCACAGCGGTGAGCGAGAGCGCACCCCCCGGCACAGAGCTGCTGCGTGTGGTGGCTCATGATGCTGACTCGGGGCCCCACGGCCACGTTCACTACACCATCAGCTCAGGTGACCAGCATGGGCTCTTCCAGCTTCATGAGAGCACAGGGGCCCTGTGCCTGGCACGGCCCCTGGACCGGGAGGCCCAGGCGCTGCACGCACTCGTGGTGCAGGCAACAGACATGCCAGGTGGGCACTTTGCACTGGTACCTGTAGCCATCGAGGTGAAGGACGTCAATGATAACAAGCCATACTTCCCGGTGGAGGTGCTGAGTGCCAGCATGCGGGAGAACCTGCCTCCTGGCACACTGGTCACCACACTGCGTGCCATCGACGCAGACACTGGTGTCTTCGGGGAACTGCAATACACAGTGCTGGAGCAGCCAGTGGGGGAGCCCGGCATGGCAGAGGGCCGGGACGCCTTTGCCATCAACAGCAGCTCTGGGGAGCTGCGCTCCCGACTTACCTTTGACTATGAACGAGCCAAAGCCTTCCAGCTCCTAGTCAGGGCCACTGATGCTGGCAACGCCTCTGCCACGGTGACCGTGCGGGTGCTGGTAACAGGGGAGGACGAATATGATCCTATCTTCCTGAGCCCCTCCTTCAACTTTGAGGTCCCTGAGGGCGCCCGCAAAGGGCAGAGCATTGGGCGGGTGCTGGCAACAGATGAGGACGAGGGGGCTGATGGCATTGTACTATACTCCCTGGCAAAGCCCTCACCGTACTTTGCCATCAACCAAACCACAGGCACCATCTACCTGCGTGTGGACAGCCAACCCCAGGCTGGGGCTGGGCGTGCCAAGAGGGAGCCACGCGAGATGAGCCTGGAGGTGCAGGCACGCAGCCCCCTGCCTGCCTCCCGCTCGGCCTCTGCGCAGGTCACTATCGACGTCACGCACACCTCCTTCGGCCTGGCTCCAGACCTCAACCTGCTGCTGGTGGCCGTGGCTGCGTCACTGGGGGTTGTGGTGGTGCTGGCCGCCGTGGCCATTGTGCTGGCACTGGTCCGCTCTCGTCACCGCCGGGGCCGTGAGAAGCCAGAGGGGGATGGGCCACTGGGCCGTGTGCAGAGCGGCTCCCTGCAGAAGTTGGGCCACGAGGAGCCGGCACTTCCCGGGGGCGAGCACATTTACCACCAGGCCCTGCCAGGGTATGGGGGCGAGCCGGCAGGGCCCTACACACGGGGCGGCTCGCTGGACCCCTCACACTCCAGCGGCCGAGGCTCCGCTGAAGCCGCTGAGGATGATGAGATCCGGATGATCAACGAGTACCCGCGCGTGGCCAGCATCACGGCCTCCATGCAAGAGCACATCTCCGCCCGTGGCCCTGACTCTGGCATCCAGCAAGACGCTGACCAGCTCTCCGACATCTCCTGCGAGCCGGCCGCCCTGGAGAGCGCCCAGTGGTTCAAGAGCAAGAAGGGCTCCGGGCTGCTGCTGCCAGGGCCACCCCCACAGCTGTACCGCGAGGATGGGGGAGGCAGCGCCTTCCTCGGCGTGCGCTGTGGCCTCAGTGTCTCCTCCCAGCCCCAGGACTATGCCTTCCCAGAGGACGGCAAGCCCTCCGTAGAGGGCTCGCTCACCGCCATCGTGGCCAGTGATGAGGAGCTCCGTGGCAGCTACAACTGGGATTACCTGCTGAACTGGTGCCCCCAGTTCCAGCCACTGGCCAGCGTCTTCACAGAGATTGCCCGCCTCAAGGATGAGAGCTCCCTGCGCAAGCCCTTCCCAACCAAGCCCAAGGCAGAGCCCAAGCCCCGCATCGACCCCCCACCCCTCATCACCTCAGTGGCCCACCCGGGTGCCAAGTCTGTGCCCCCCAAGCCGCCGGCGGGCAGGACCTTCCCGCACCCGTCCTCCCTGCGCCGTTCGCCCATCAGCCATGAGGGCTCCATCTCATCCTCTGCCATGTCGCCCAGCTTCTCCCCCTCACTGTCCCCACTGGCCGCCCGCTCCCCCGTAGTCTCACCCTTTGGCATCTCACAGGGGCCTTCTGCCTCTGCCATCAGTGCCGAGCACTCGCTGGAGCCCCCTGAGGAGGCCGAGCTCAGGATTTAGACCTGGGCCCGTGGACTCCTCCACCCCACCCCGCAGCCGTGGGGTCAGGAGTGGGGTCAAGCCCAGGGCTGCTCTGCATGGGTGCTAATCCTGCTCTCCCAGCACCTTGCCTGGCCCGGGGCCCCCGTGGGCTGTGGGTTCCTGTGTCCTTTGGGGCTGCTGGCTCCTGTCACTCCCTGTGGTCTGGCAGATTCAGTGCTGGTTTTGATGCCCTATGGACTGCTGATCCTAGTGCCAGCACCCCAGGGCGATGGTTCCTTGTACTGCTCATGGTGTCTCAGATCGGCACCTGGCAGGATGGTGCTTCATGGTACTCTGTGCTCTGAGAGAGGCTGGGAGCAGACGGGTGCTCCCTGCCCTGCTGGGCCAGGGTACTGCAGAGTGCAGACCCTGCCCTTCCCCAGCCACTTACCCAAGCTACACAGCAGCCTGGGTGCAGCAGGATGCTGAGCCATCCCCGCTGGACCCTTCCTCGCAGGAGCTCACAGGTCTGGGGAGGAATGCTCCCAGGGCAGGGATGCACTGCTCAGCAGGCACAGCCGCAGCAGCCTGCTGGTCTGCCCATGCTGCTTGCGGGGATGGGGATGGCTGAACCTGCTTCCTGATAGTGAGGGGAGACCCATCCCAGGCCAAGCTGGAGTGGGAGGAGAAGGCAGTGCCTGTTTTCTGCTTGCCTATCCATGGCTGGTGGGGGGGAAAGGGGATCCTTTGGGGTCTCTCGAGCCCTTCCACCTCCCACCACTGCTTGTGACCCTTTTAAGGGATCTCCTTCCCAGAGCTGCTGGAGAGCCCTATTCCTTGGGGCCTGGGCTGAGAGGCAGGTGCCCTGCTCAAGCATGGGAGCCCCATTCCTGGAGAAGCTGCTCCAGGGGCCAGGTACCTCTCTGGGCTGTGGGCTGGCTGGGGCACCGGACACGGATGCTTCCCAGGCACCAGGGGGGCTGTGTGGCGGGGCTGGCAGGAGCAGCAGCGTGAGCTGCAGCAGAGCTGACCCCGAGATGGCCTGGCTCCAGGAAAGGCAGCAATGTGGCCGCTCAGCAACACAAGCCAGTGACCTCCTCCTGCTTCATCTGCCCCAGGCCTGGTGGCCAGCCTGCAGCTGCAGGGGAGCAGGTGGGAGGGGGTATCCCAAAGAGCCACGTGGCCTGAAGCTGGCATGGTGGCAGCCAGCATGTTATCTTACAGCCACAAGGTGGGACACTGGGCAGCTGGCCTCCCCCAGGGCCCTGCAGTGCAACATGCTCACCAGGACAGTGTGGGCCACCAGGCACACCTCCAAAATGTGGATAGGTGCCAGAACCCCCAGCCCCTGGGCCCCAGCCCTCTGTGCAGGGGCTGCTCTGCACCACTCCTTCATGCCATGTTGTGAGCATGGGATAGAGCCACAATTCAATGGGGCTGGTCCCCATCCTCACTCCAGCACCACTCACACAGTTGGCCTTGCAGCTGGTGTCACGCTCACACTGGGGTCAGCCCCCACCCAGTGCTCACCCCACAGCCCATGGCTGCTCACGGTGGAGCAGGCATGCATCGTGTGGCCCTATGCCCTGAGAGTGCAGTCCTAGGGCCTGCTGCTGCGGCCCTGGGCCCTGCATGCTCACAGTCTCACGGTCGCTGTGACCCACACACAGACATGGGTGCAGAGCGAGGGCCGGGAACAGGGCACGTGGAGCACCGTGGCAGCCGCACACAGTCAGCCTGGGCATGAGCATGTTTGTGGTGTCAGGGAGGACACCCAGCCATCTGAGAAGGGGGTCTGCGGGAATTTCCTTCCTATCACACTTCCTAAACCTGCTCTGTAGCCTCAGCCTGAAGCATGTCAGCACCATGGCTGCAACCCCAGCCCCAAATGTTTTTATCACAGCAGCCAAAACCCATTACTTTTGCCTACTCCCTCCCCATGTCCCACTAAGAACCATCTGTGACTGCAGCCCCATCTCTGTCATTGTCTCAGCCCTAAACCTCCCCCTTTGTGCCACAGGTCCCAGCCCAGCCTGCACTGTGGGTGTCCCCACGCCACAGGCACAGTGCTGCACCCTGGTCCCCACGATGCACATGTGAGTGGGTCCCTGGTGCCAGCAGCCCTGGGAGCTGTCCTGGGCACAGGGCAGCGACACAGAACAGGGATCTGCAGCAGTGATGGTGGCACCAAGGGGGCTGCAGGGCCATGCCTGCACTGCCTGGGAACCACAAGAGGACCCAAGGCAGCTCTGGGAGGGGAGGATGGGTTCTGCCTCACTCAGCACAGGGACAGCCCATGGAGGCTTTTGGGGCAGGCACCCCTCGTCCCTTCTTTCCTGCCAGGGCTGTCCTGCTCACGGGCACTGTGGGGAGCATGCCGAGGGTGCCATGTGCTCCCTGAACCCTGCAGAGGCCAGGGTGGCCAAGCAGCCCTGCTTCCCCCTGCATGTTTGGGACAGGGGACACGAACGGGTCACCCCCGCTGCACGCCACGTAGAAGGGTCAGACACACAGCAGCCCCACTTTGGTCTGGGGGACACAGCCATGGGCTGCTGAGCCCAGCCAGGAGCCAAGCCTCCAGTTATTTATTTTTACACATTGTACTACGATTCCTGTTTTCTACTTTGTTTGTACCTTTTGTATCGTGTCTTGCTGAGCTGCATGTATTGAGCGCTGCTCATCGGCCTGCACACTGGGCCGTTCCAGCACAGCCTGGACCCAAGTGCCAACTTCTCAAAGAAATGCCTTAATAAACCACACTTGTTTGTACAGAGATGGACATCGTCACTGCTGCTCTGGGCTCATGTTGTGCTGGCACCATGGCCCCGCCACATGCTGGGGAGAAGCACCAGCAGGGCTGGCAGGCGGGAGAGAGACCGGAGGCACAATGGGGCTCAGTACATGGCTTGGCTGCCGGCAATGTGCCATGGGCCACAGGCACCCAGGTAGGACCTGTACCGTGCACTTGGCTCTGGGCAGCTCCTTGGGTGGGAGAGCTGGGACTAGCTGGGGCATGTGGGCTGTGCTGTGGCCACTTCTGGCCCCTGGGGCAGACACTGCCAGCTCCAGGCAGCCCTGCTGCCTCGCCACAGCTGCCTGCCTCCTGGCCTTAACAATAGGGCAGGCCAGCACATGAGGTGCAGGTATTTCAGCCTGAGCACAGCACTGTGGGCCTGGCCTGGGTGCCCCTGACTCCTCCAGTGGTGCATGGTGTGGCTGTGCATGTCCTGGCATCGCTGCACACGTGGCCCTGGCATGGCTGTTGCCCTGGCCAGGCCACCGGCACCCATGTACATGACTATATCATGCAAGTCCCTTCTATGAGAGGTTGCCGAATCTGGCAGGTGAGGCTGCCACCGTGCCACGGCCTCAGGTCTAACCAGTAGTGAGGTTGGACATGTCTTCCCGATAGGCACACACACAAACACGCGTGTACAAGACATGTCTACATGTGTGCACGCAGCTGGCCATACAGAGCAACACAGACAGACACAAACAGCACCAACAGCCTCATCCTGCTCCCCTCACTGGCTGATGAAGGTCTGTTAGTGGGAATATACGTGTACAGTGTGGAGCTCTCCAGTAGCTGGGGTTAGACAGTCTGCCCAGTAGATGCCCCCAGATTCCCAGCCTCCCCAATTGCTGACACCTAGACATACGAGTCCCTGAGGCCACGGCCCCACTCCAGCTGCTACAGACCCCCCCCCCCATTACAGACACCAACACATGCAGAGACACACACACTGTGGATCCTTGTGGTAAGTGGGCTTAGAAAATCAGTCTACCCAGTAGTTTGCCTTTGGATCTCCTCACCTCCTGTTGCCTAACACACAGACACACAGAGACACACAAGTGGTTCTCAGTCGATCTCCAGACCCTATGGTCTCTCTGGCAGTTGGCTAGGACTCCCCCAATCTCTCTGGCAGCCTTCTCCCATGTGGTCCCACCACACACACACTCTCACTCACTCCTCTCCCTCCCAGGCCACTTCACCTACTCACTGCCTAGTCCGGATTGCTATTTGCTAGCAATGGCACACTCACTCATGTGCCTATGCTCCCTCTCTCTAGTTGCTGGCACCATGGGCACACTGGCCCTGTGACCTGTGACCTGACTCCACACACATCTGACGCACACACATGCACACAGAATAGAGTCCCCCTGACCCAGGAAAATAGTTAGAAATTGAGTTTAAGAAGAAGACAGGACAGGCTGTGCAGTCATCAGATGCAGGACATAGCCAGACAAATGTACTGACCATCAATCCATTTACATGCGACCAGCCACTTTTATCCCTTTTTCCCTGTTTTCCCATTTTTTGTTCCTCCCCTAACCACCTTGATCCCTCTCTTTCCTCACCTTTTAGTTCCTCTGCTAAACATCCCATAAGTCTTGCACAAACCTAAAATGCTCTGCATTTTGCCTCTCATAACGTGTTCCAGACTCCCAGGCAGTGCCCCTTCAGTCTGTGGCATGACTGGGAGAGCAGCTCCCATTCACTCATCTGATGAGTGCCACCCTCAGACCATGGGGTTGATCATGAGCCAGTGACAGCTTGGGCAGAGCTGGGGAAGGGTGTCCCCTTCTCTGACTAGGTTATTTGGGTTCCTCTGCCTGCCACTGTTTCTCTGTGCTACTTTATCACATAACCTAACACCTTCCAGCTCCCTGACTGGTAGCAACAGCAATGCCAGTGCATGCCAGGCATGCTCACTGCTCTGTGGCTGAGACTAAGGGGGTCTTTGGCCAGCAGGAAGGACCTTGATGTTAGTGTTCTCCCCTGGCATTGCCTGACCTCAGGTAATCCCAGCTGTCCAGAGGAGGGGGCACACTTGCATCCATCTGCAGGAACAGCACACAAGCATACCCAGGGCAAGCAGAACTCCACCCAGAACACCTTGACAGCTTCATTGGATGCTCAGGCTCTCTTGTCCCCTGTCTGCTGCAGACCAGCTAGTCAGACTAGCAGCAGATGCTTGTTAGAGTAATTAGCTCTGTCAGGGCAACCTAATCTTTGCTGGCCAGACGGATCCAGGAAATAATCTCCTGCAAATCTCATCCCACTTAAAGTCCTGCCCAAAGCTGTAACCAGCTGGACAGCTGGGTGGGCTGCAGCTCTCTGGCAGCACGCACTGCCCAGCACCCCAGGCCCCCAGCCAATGTGCGTCAAGGCTAAGCATTGGCGAGTCCCTCCAGGCTGCAGCTGTAGCTGCTGGGTTGGTGCCACACAGGCTGGGGCATCTGGCTGGGTCTGGGGCAGCAGGGAACTAGGAATGGGAAGGCAGGCCACCCCATATGTGGTGGGACAGGGTGAGGGCTGGGACACAGGAAGGGCTGCATACCCGGGTGCAGAACAAGGAAGCGGCAAGGGCTGCATGGCTGGGAGCACAGTGCAGCAGACTAGGAACAGCCAGATGTGGCCTGGGTGCAGGGACCGCGCTCTGCCCTGCAGCTGCTCATTCTGGTGCCATCAGGGCCCCACATACCTCCCTGCATATCCCGAGTCTTTGTTTCCTCACACAGGGTCCTGGGAAGGGGCAGCAACCAGGGCCACCTCCAGCTGGGCAGACCCATGCTTCGGCACCACCCTCACACATAGGACAGGTGATTCCCAGCCCTGACAGGCAGCTACCTCTGTGTGGTTCAGGAGCCTTCCTGTGGCATAGCAGAAAGCTCTTCCCACCAGCAAGACTGGGGGGACAGGGCTTGGCTGGGTGTGAGGGGATGCTGGGCTGTTCCCCTTCTCTGCTGCACTGGGCCCCATGTCCCCTGGCCCCCAATCCCTAATGGCTGCCCTGCACCATGCCCAGCCGTTTCCCCTGTGTTCCCTGGCCACAGCCTCCCCACACACAGCTCCCCTGCTCACCCCCCTGGCCCCGCAGGGTGCAACTCCACAGCTTCGGGCAGGCAACCAGCTCCAGCTGCTGCAAACCACACAGCGCTGCATGCATGGAAACTCTACATGTGCTTCCAATTGCAGGGACTAGAAGTGCCCTAGGGCTTTGCACAGACACTCACGCTATGGGCAGCACCCACAGAGGAGTGTTGGCATCCCACAAGGAACGGAGGTGGAAGCAGTGGGTTCCTAGAAGACACAAGAACTAGCCTCAAGGTGGCAGGGGAAGTACCTTGGAGGCCAGATAGGGGCTTGGGTGTGCCTGAGGAATGCGGGCTGAGGTCCCAGCATCAATGAGATGCTGAGTGGTGTTCTGTGAACAGGAAAGATTAAGGCCCACTGGGTTTCCTGGCTGCCTCTCTTCACCCAAAGGGAGCCGGGCCAAACGTCTGCAGCAGGCACTGCCTGCCCGGGCACGTGGCATCTCCACCTCTCAGCTGCACACATGACGCAGCTGAAAAAGCACTGCCTGCACAGCAGGGCGAAAAGCAGGAAGAACAGTAGGACTGCTACAGCCCTGGCCTTTCCTAGGAAAGGACCTTCACCTACCCCACAACAATCTAAGCATCAGCCCACTTCTTTAGTGATGCCTCGTGCTGCTACCGAGGCAAGAGAGATCCTCCGGGCCTCTCTCCCCCTGGCAGCTGCTGCTCTGGATGGCCACAGTGCGGCTCTGGCGTGGGAGACATGGCAGTCTGGGCCAGGCAGGTGGTTTTCCCATTGTCCGTCTCTTCCTGGCTTGGACTCTGCTCTGCAGAAGCAGGAAAGCAACTGGGAACTGCTGGAGCCACGGTATGCAGGATGTCTGCGCATGTGACCAGCACTGGGACAAGGACTAGGCTAGCTGAGCCAAACTGGCCTGTGGCAGATGGGGTCACAGCACCCTCTGTCTCACCAGCCACCTCCGAAACACCCCCTACAGTACTGCCCTTGGGCTCGTGGGCAGGGGGACAAGCTCCATGGTGTCTGAGGCACCGTTTCCAGAGCTCCCTTGCAAAAATTGCTTGAACCTTCCACAACCCCGAGATCTTCAAGTATCATAATACCACTTTTGTGATCCTAATTAGGAGAGCTCCTAGTGTGGGAATGAATATCTGAGAGAACAAGCACAGGAAGCCGAGAGCTGCAGCTCAGCAGCTGTAGGAGCCAAGTGGCTGCCTGTGACAGTGCCAGCTGGACAACATGCTGCCCTAGTTGCTGGGCAGTGCGGTGTGGACATGACTCCTGCCACATGGCCCATCACCACCTCACAGCCCACTCCCACAACCAAGCAAGAACATGTGCTCATAGTCCCCTGAGCCTCCCCCACACCCCTGTTCCCCCGTGCTCCTGACTGACCAAGACACCCAGTGCCCACAGCTTCCCCACGTCCCTGCATGCAGCCCCAGGTGGCTGTGGTGTGAATGCCAGCAGGGCCAGGCTATGGCAGCCCTGGACACGCAGGGTACGCAGACATGCTCTGCCACCAACTCCATGCCTCCTGGCTTGTGCTGGACTCACTGGTGATGCCCAGTCTCTGTGCACAGAGGACAGCCTGGGCACTCATGCCCTGGGCTGCAGTCTGCTCATATGGCTTGCTGCCCCAAGCCCTGGGGTAGGCACAGAGGGGCAGGCCCCAAGGGGAGCTCAGACCTTCCAGTCACTTCCCTGCAGCCACCCCTCGGAGCAAGGTTCCAGCGAGGTGCCAGCCTCATGGAATGGGGACCTCCAGCCCTACCCTCTCTGTGCAGGCCCTGCTGCTCCCAAGCACCCCTCCCTTGCCAGGGCCTGCTTCCCCCAACAAACATCCCATCCCTGGTGGGGGTGCTGGGCAGGACCCCTGCCCCTCCCCAGCTGGCCCCCAGCCTGGGCTCCTCAGCCCAGGACCCACACAGGACCACCAGCCCTACATTGACCCCTGCACCCCCAGCCCGGGACCCCTACACGGACCCTCGGCCCAGGGCAGCAGCCGCGGCCGCCTCTCCCGCCCGGGCG
>NW_008795525.1:138175-144204 GCF_000699145.1 Aptenodytes forsteri
TGGCCCCGGGGCTGCGAGCCCCTGACCCGCTCTCCCCTGACCGCCTGTTGCAGGTGTCGGGGGGTCCCCGCTGTGCTGGCGCTGTGTGCGGCCGCCTGGAGCTGCGCCGCGGGCCTGGCCCTGGAGCAGGACCAGCCATTCCGGTAGGTGCCGGGGTCGGTGGGACAGGACGGGGTGCTGGTGCCCGCCTGCCGCTCACAGCCTGCCCTCAGCGTGCCCCCCGGCTGGACCCATATTGGCCACGTGAACCCCAGCCACGAAGTGCAGCTGACCTTCGCCCTCCGGCAGCAAGGCATGGTGCGCCTTGCCCGGTTCGTTGATGCCGTCTCAGACCCCCACTCGCCACGATACGGTAATGACTGTGTGCATGAGCTCTGCCAGGCCCCATCAGGCCCTGCAAGCAGGGTGCTCTGACCCTCTCTGTGCCTCACAGGCCAGTACCTGTCCCTGGAGCAGGTGCGGGACCTTGTCCAGCCGTCCCCAGCCACACTCATGGCAGTGCTGAAGTGGCTGCAAGGCCATGGTGTTGAGAACTGCAGGAGCGTTACCACCCTCGATTTCCTGGCGTGCCGCATGCCAGTGAGGTGAGCCCTGGGGCCCACTGTGGTGGCTCTGCCATTCCCGCAAAGACAGGAGAAGCCAGACCCTGCCCCTGCCTGCTGCGACTTCCCCTTCCCCAGGGCTCTGCAGTGCAGGCCGGGTGACAGAGGGCTGAGCTGCATTTCTGCCTGGGCTATGAGGGCTCCGCAGCCAAGAGCTGGCTGCTTATGTGCCCGGTCCCAGTGCTGGGGCGAGTCAAAACCGGCAATCTGGAGTACTGGAAACAAGGCATGCATATCTGTTAAGTGCTTGGCCAGCCCTGTGCCTCCTCTTGCCTTCTGTGGGGCCGCAGAGTCCCCACTGGAGGACTGAGGATAGAGTTGCAGGGGACCCTGCAGCGTCAGAGCTCTGGTTCAGTTTGGTGATGGGAATTGGTCAGGTATGGAAGGTGCTCTTTGCTTTATGAGATCAGCTGTGCTGGTGGGAAATGGAGCTCATCCCTGACTCGTCCCAGCAGCAAGCAGGGTGGAAAGGGTGTGGGAGGCAGGGCAGAGAATGGGCATGCTGCTGGACAGGCACGCTGATGGCTGTCCCAGCGGTGCGAACACTCGTGTGGTGGCTGTCCCTGTGTTGCAGCACGGCCGAGCGCCTCCTGCCAGGGGCTGAGTTCCACCGCTACATGAAGGGTCAGCGCAGTGTTGTGCGCTCCCCGCTCCCCTACGCTGTCCCCGAGGAGCTGGCTGAGCACGTTGACTTTGGTATGTCCTACACAGGGGAGCTGAGGCTGCCCAGAGCTCTCGCTGCCTGGGGTGTGGGTGGGACGTTAAGCATTGAGCAGCCAGGACCGGCCATCTCGGTCTCCCAGAGGACGGTGTGGCAGGCCCTCCAGCCATGGTCCCGGCTGCCCCTAGGCCCTCCTGAGGAGCTTTGTGCATAGGATGTAGATGCCCCATCCCTGGAAACGTTCAAGGTCAGGTTGGACGGGGCTCTGAGCAACCTGATCTAGTTCAAAATGTCCCTGCTCATTGCAGGGAGGTTGGACTAGATGACCTTTAAAGGTCCCTTCCAACCCAAACCATTCTATGATTCTATGATGTGGACAGGCATCATCCAAAGTAAGTGTTTCTTACTGGTGCTCTCGGGCCTGGATGCTCAGTGCGGAGAGTTCAGGTGCAGCCTGTCTCTGTGGATGTGCAGCTGCTTCTGAGGTGGAAAAACTCCCTCCTGTGAGTCCCTTTTGTGTGGACTCCCATGACCGTTCCATGAGGAGAGCAGAGGGGTGCCAAGCTGCGGTAGTGGCCTGGCAGTGGGGAGCCTGAGCTGTGCAGCCTGGGAGTGCCTGTGAGGACTGGCGAGGAAGCTGAGGGAATACTTCCCCACCTCCTGTGCAGTGTTTGGGGCAGGTGCTGCAGGGGATGGGCTCCCCTGAGCCCTGCTGCAGGCCAGCCCTCTTGGACATGAAGCCTGAGTGAGGATGGTGAAGGGGGAACCGAGGGGCCATAATACTGTCCTCCCAGAGCTCTGGGCCCTAGCAGCTGCCTCTTTTCTTGCTTGTGCACCAGTGGGTGGTCTGCACCGCTTCCCTGCGGAGAGAAAGGTGATCAGCAGAGCCTGGGCCAAGAAGGAAACGGAGTCAAGGCAGCACTATGGAGGGAGGGCGGCTTTCCACCTGGGCGTGACGCCTTCCATCATTCGTAAGAGATACAACATGACAGGAGGAGACATCGGGCTACTGCCAAACAACAGCCAGGCCTGTGCCCAGGTAACTGGTGGAGCCGGTCCAGGTCAGAGGCCCATAGGCTGTGAGAATTCCTCACGTTAGTGCTTCTCCAACACTTTGCTGCTCTGGTGGTCCCAGGACAGCTGTGGGGATTCCTCAGTGGCTGGTGGGAGCACCTGGTGGGCTAGCATTTCACAGACCCGTGCTGGGCCAACTTTCTAAGTCAGGAGAAAAAACTGACCTTGTTTTTTCAAGAGAAAATGAGAAAAAATTTGTCCACTCCTTGTCCCCCCAGTTCTTGGAACAGTATTTCCACCAGGCTGACCTGGCTGAGTTTATGCAGCTCTTTGGCAGCAGCTTTGGCCACCGCTCTCAGGTTGACCAAGTGGTTGGGCACCAGGGCAAGGGCAAGGCTGGGCTGGAGGCCAGTCTGGACGTGGAATACATCATGAGCACGGGTGCCAACATCTCCACATGGGTCTTCAGCAATGCAGGTACTGAATCCCCTCCAGAGTTGCCCTGTGACTGCTTCCATGCATCCCACTTGCTGTAGCACCAACACACCTGCCTGCTGTTAAGGGAAACACTTGCTCTCTGCATAAAAAATGGCTGTACTGAGTCTATCTGGTATCTATCAAAGGGGAACACTTGGAGGAGCATACACGAATGGTGGGCTTCCAAAGTTGGAGCTGATGCTGGTTTCTAATAGTTCATAGGGAAATCATCTTCCATTGATTTGTGTAGTTGCTTTTGAACCCATGTGAACTTTCAGCATCCAGAGTATCCTGTAACAGGGACTTCCATGCCTTGACTACACAATGTAAAGCATTCACCCCACTCTGCTGCCTTTCCATGGAGGGAGAGCACAGCAACTGTGTCTTTTTATTTTTTTCCTCCTTCTTTGGGGCTGAAGCTGATCTCTCACCCATGAATCTACCAGTAGAATGAATAAAGGAGAGTAAGGCAATTTGAGAAAACAAGGTTGCAAAACAGCCTGCACAAACATGGCTGCGGTGCTGTAGGACAAAGTGTGATCTGTCCTAGATCACAAACTGGCCGAACAGGAGACGGAGTCCCCTTAGGACTACCAGTTCTGTCTTCCTGATGGTGAAGGCAGGCACAGCTCTGCATTAACTTCCACCTCCTCTGTGCAGTTAGTGATGTGGAAAGGGTGCAGAGACAGGCAGTTACATGAGCAACTGAGAGTGAGAAGGGGTGGCTGGGGATCTACTCTCCCCACCTCATGGAGAGGGATGAGGGGCAGGAATGGGCCTTGGCAGATGGAAGTGGAACGTACATCAAACTGCTCTGGGACCCATTGTTACAGGTACAGGGGCCAAGGCTTGGGTGAGTCTCAGAAGGGCTGCATGGCTGGCTGAATGTCAAGGGTGGCTACAGTCCTGTGACAGATGCTCAGAGAAGGAGGATGAGTGTAGACCCCCTGCTCTAGGGTTCAGGGCGACCCTTTCACCAGAGCCTCTGGCAGAGCTGTAGCCTGGTGCCATCCACCATGACAATCCCTGAGATCAGCTGTGCTGCCAGCAAGAGCTCACAGGAGAGCTCCAAACCACTTGTGCTGTGAATCTGCTCTCTGTAGGCAGAGCAGGAGCTGGAGGACCTTCAGCTCCTGGTGTGAGTGGTGCTGTTGAGGCATGGTCCCCCCCTATGCTATCCCCCACTTTCCCTCAAGCCTGGTGTCCTAGGAGGAGCTGAACCTGCCCCGCCTCTGTCTCTGCAGGGAGGCACGAGAGCCAGGAGCCCTTCCTGGCATGGCTGCTGCTGCTCAGCAACATGTCATCACTGCCTTCGGTGCACTCCGTGAGCTACGGGGATGATGAGGACAGCCTATCACTAGCCTACATGGAGCGTGTAAACATGGAGTTCATGAAGGCAGCTGCCCGGGGCTTGACCATCCTGTTTGCCTCAGGTACGTGCTGTTGCTGGTACGGTGCGGGTGCATCTGAGGGTCCCAGCACAGTGGGGAACCTCCGTGCTGAACACCAAACGGGGATGCTCTGCTTCTGGGCAGCCAGGATCCCCTGCCTGGGAATCCCAGCCTGGGAGGTGGAGAGAGCCCTTCCCCCAGGTCGCTCCTGGGAGCATTTGGTGGAGGAGGGGCAGCTCGGATGCTGCCCGGACTACCCCGTCCGTCTCTGTCGGCAGGTGACGATGGTGCTGGGTGCAGAAGGGTGCCCGGTGGGAACCACACTTTCCGGCCCAGCTTTCCAGCCTCAAGGTAGATGTGGGGAGGTCCTGTGGAGACATGAGGCTCTGCACAGAGCTGGCTGCTGCAGCTCGCCCACAGCCGAGGCTAGCTGAAAGCTGCTGCTGGCACTTCGAGCCCTGGCCCATGGCCAGCTGCTGCCTCGAGCTGGTTTTGAGCCCCTTTGGGGGACTCCTGAGGGTCAGCCCCACCAGTGTGCCTGGGGACACTCGCAGACCTCAGAGTTGGGGGGGACCTGTGCAGCTCCTTGGGAGGGGGCTGGTGTGTGGGATGCCGCTGAGGCCCCAGGCAGTTGCCTGCCCACCTGCAGTGCCAACCTGTCCCCCCAGTCCCTATGTCACCACCGTGGGCGGAACATCCTTCAAGAACCCCTTCCTGGTGACTGCAGAGGTGACGGACTACATTAGTGGGGGGGGCTTCAGCAATGTCTTCCCCATGCCCGATTACCAGGTGAGGAGCTGCCTGCTCTGCCGGACCCAGGGGCTGTGGCTGGGGCCAGGGGGCTGCATGGCGCTTGGCGGGGGTGACCATGGGCAGTGGTTGGCACAAGCAGCCCTGAGGCTAGGCTGCAGGCCAGGGGCAGGAGGGGTGGAGGTGGGCAGGGGCAGGGTCCTGCTGCCAGGCATCCTGCTCCTTATCTTGTGCTCTCCCCAGGCTGCTGCAGTCAGGCGTTTCTTGCGCTCGGCCTCGAAGCTGCCTCCCAGTTCCTACTACAACAGCAGTGGCCGTGCCTACCCTGACCTGTCTGCTCTCTCTGACAACTACTGGGTGGTGACAAACCGCATCCCGCTGCCCTGGGTGTCAGGGACGTCGGTAAGGAGGACAGCCCTGTGCCGGTCCGCAGTGGCTGAGCTGCCAGGTGCTGAGGCGCTCGTGTCTCTGGCAGGCATCCACGCCCGTGGTGGGGGGCATGGTGGCGCTCATCAACGACCGGCGCCTGCAGCGGGGGCTCGCACCCCTGGGCTTCCTCAACCCTGCGCTCTACCAGCTGCAGGAGCAGGGGCACGATGCTGCGCTTTATGACGTAAGCTGGGCAGGGGGCTGGGGCTGCCGCAGGGCTGGGGCAGCTGTCCCGGGTGTCCTGGAGTGGCTGGGCCGGCGCCTGTGGCTGTTGGTGGGGAAGCCTGGGTCTCCTGCTCCCGAGGCTGTGCTTGGGGCAGGGCAGGGCCAACAACGTCCTGCTGGGGGGCGGGTGCGGAGGGGTGATGCTGCCTTCCCGCAGGAGGCGTGTCCTGGGGGGGGTCTCCACGGCCTTCCCGCGGGCTACGTGGGCGGGGTCCCCTTCCGCTGCTGGGCGTGTTTGGGGGGGGTCCCCGTGCTGCGCAGGGACGTGTGTCCTGGGGTGGAGCCGTTGCTGCCTGGGGAGGGGACGGCCCTTGCCTCTGGGGGTTCCCACGCCCTCCCACGGGGTGCGTTCCCGGGGGTTCCTGTCCCACCGTGGCCTGCGGGGGGGGTCCTGTTTTCCCGCTGGGCGTTGGGGGGGGTGTCCCTGAGTCCTCCCAGGGGCCGTGGGCAGGGGGAGCCTGTTCCGCGCGGGCCGGCTGC
>NW_008795525.1:145155-155273 GCF_000699145.1 Aptenodytes forsteri
GGGGCGCCGTGACCGCGGGGGTCCTGGGTGCCGGCCCGTGGGGGATCGGCGTCCCGGCAGGTGGGGGGCCGGGGCTGCACCTGGGGAGAGCTGCCCACTGAGTGCCCTGTGCCCACAGTGCCCGTCTCTGCAGCAGTGGCTGCAGCTCCCCCTGAGGGGGCTATGTCCAATGGGGTCTACGTGCCACCCAGTGCGGCCAACGGGGACGTGAAGCCGGTGGTCTCCACAACACCGCTGGTGGACTTCCTCATGCAGCTGGAGGATTACACGCCTACGGTACATGGGATGCGCTGGGGGCAGGCTGCACGCAGGTCACGGGCTGCCACAGGGAAGCAGACTTCCTCCAAGTTTTCTCTTGTACAGATCCCAGATGCCGTCACGGGCTATTACCTCAACAGAGCAGGATTCGAGGCCTCTGATCCACGCATGTAAGTGGCAGCAGGTGTGGTAGAGTGTGGCCTCAAAGACCCCATATGGGGTCTGATAGCTGGGGGCCCCAACAGAAATTCCTTGATCCCAGTGGTGCTCTGTGCTGTCTGTCTGAAATTATCCCTTCTCTTTCTCTGCTGGGTAGCATTCGTTTGATCTCTTTGGCCGCACAGAAGTTTATTTCTGATATTGCCAATGATGCGCTGCAGCACTGCAAGATGAAGGGAACAGCTTCAGGTAGCTCCCGCAATAAGAGCAAGGTGAGAGAAGGACAGAATGGCTGCTTGGATGAGGGGAAATGTCCTCTCCTGGGGCTGTAGCAAGCTAAACTTGCTGCCATTGAATGAGGGGATGTGGGTTGTAGGAAGTCTTAAACCTGTTGTGCTCCTGAAGGTCAGAACGCTTACTAATAAGCTAGGGCTCTGCTGGCGGAAAAGGGACGCTGGTGGGAAAATGAGGTGGGCAGTGGAATTTGAGGAATATGCTTTGATGGCTTCACAGGAATGTGTGAGTAGCTGCACCTCATCAGACCGAGGGCCATCTGGCCCTGCGTCCTCCCTCTGACAGCAACCAAAATTCAGATGCTTGGGGGAAAAACACAAATGGGGAGCAAGCGTGTAGCTGTAGTTTCTGGGAATTCTCCCAGTCATCATCTGTTTGTGGTTCGGGGGCCTCATGAGGGCGATGTAATTTATCTTTGTAGCGTTGAGTAATGCTCAGTGTCTTTCTGTCCATTGAGCAGTTGAGGGCACAGAGCAAACAAAACGTGCAGTACTTAAGAGCTGGTTAATGCCCCAAACACTGCTCTGCAGCTGCTTCTGGGAATTGTGCACATGCAGGTCACTACAGCTTGTAGGGGAAAAATCCTAAACCCACAAGGTTTTGAGGAATGCCTGGCAGCTTAGATTGTCCTTGCTGTGACTGACGCTACTCCTTGTCCCTTCAGGATAAGAAGTACACGCTGACCATGGAAGACCTGACACCAGCACTTGCAGAATATGGCATCAATGTGAAAAAGCCACATTACTTCACATAAAGTCTGAGGGATTGTCACTGGGAACTTTTTTAGGGTCGCTTCTGTGCCATTAAACAGCTGGGTAGGTTTTTTTGTGGAAAGGCATCTTGTTTCCTGCCCATGTGCTAATGCCCTGTCTACAAGTAAAACAGCACACAAGCTGGCCTGCTAGGGCCTCTGTTCTTGCTACACCAACAGAAGTTGGTCCCATGCCTTTGAAAGGCCAGTGCAGAGAAGGGTTGGTTGTAGGGCTTGCAACTGGTGGACTATAGTTGCGCCTTCTGCCGTTCCCAGGAGGGCTTAGCCCTACCCCAGGAAGCTGAAGGAAAGTGGGCGTAGTGGGAATAGGACTGCCCAACCCTCTTCTTCATTTCTTCCTCCCAAGCATACCTGTTGTCTTTCAAGAGGAACGCTCAGGGGCCTGCACAGACAGCACTGCGGACAGCATGGGCCCTTCTCTCAAAAGAGGGGGTGCTGTTAGCCCACCTGCCTTCCTTGTTCCAGTCACTGGAGGAGGGTTGGTCCAGGCGCAGATCCAGAGTCTAGGACTCAGCAGGCTGTTGGCCAGCCCCCAAGTCAGTCCCCCTTTCTGTGGACAATGCCCTGTGCACGCACACACCCCTCCACCAGCAGCCCGTTTTCATAACAAATGTTTATTTCAGATGCTGGCGGCTTTTCCACATGGCCTGGATGGAAATGATAGAGAGTGAAGCGCGAAGCTGGGGTGGTGCTGGGCGCAACAGGCAAGCTTCACCCCACTGTCCTTAGTAGGGAAGAGCACCAGGACTGGGCATTGCCTAACGTGAAACTGTTAAGTGGGTGAGCTGCTCTGGGCATGGGGACGAGGAGGACAGGGTGGCTCCACAGCCCCATCCCAGCCTCACAGGTAGCAGAGCCCAGCCATGCTCTGTGTCGTGGGCCAGGCCTGCTCAGTCTCTGCCCATAGCTGCCAGGGAGGATGGAGGTGCTGCCATAGATGTGGTGCTACAGTGTCTGAAGCCTGCAGAGCAGCTCCAGAGAAGGCAGCGTTGTCTGTACCGTGTGTCCGTGGCTGGCTCAGGGTGAGGGGGCATTCCCTGCTCCCCCTTGGCTCTGGGGTTAAAGAAGGCACTTGGGGGTGGCGGGGAGGGAAGCGTGGCAGCATCAGCTGGCTGGGAGGCACCCCCCTCTCTACTTCTCCTGCATCTTCTCCAGGATGGGCACGATCATGTCAAACTTGGGGCGCTTGGCTGGGTCCTCGTTCATGCAGATCTTCATCAGCTTGCAGATGTGTGGGGATATGCCAGGTGGGATGGTTGGACGTAGCCCCTCCAGTGCCACCTGGTAGCATGGGAGAGCAGGGCAGGATCAGAAATCTGGACCCAGCCCTGCATTTGACAGGCACAGCCCATACCTCTGGGAGGAGTGTCAGTGGGCTCTCCTTCGGTGGGCCTTGCTTCCCCTCCCTGCTGGCTGCTTAGGCCCTGTTATGCCCTGGCTGATCTAGTCTGGACTGGTGCATTTTGCCCAGCCCTCTCCTCACCTTCATGCCTATCTCCATGTTGGACAAGTCTGCAAACGGCACCTCACGGGTCACCAGCTCCCACAGCAGCACTGCGAAGCTCCACATGTCAGCTGAGCGCCTGTTAATTTCCTCTGGTTTCTTCTGCAAGGCTGTAGGGAATCCAGCATGGGGGGCTGAGTGGGGCTGAGGGTGAGGAAGGGGCCAAGCAGCAGGAGGGGCCTGGCTACAGGGCACTCACCTTCTGGTGCCACCCAGGCTGGTGCATACATCCTCCCTGGGCACTGGAAGGAGAACTTCACATCAGCCATGCTGATCCGTGCTGTCATGTCCTCGTCGATCTGAGGAGAGAGGGGTGGTCAGAGGGGAGCCTGCCCTGCCCCAGTCTGCGGGAGGAAGGGCTGGGCTATGCAACACCGACACTCACCATGATGCTGCGGCTGTTGAGGTGATGGCGTGGAATGAGGGGCTCCAACGTGTGCAGGAAGGCCATGCCCCGTGCAATGTCAAAGGCGAATTTCACTGCCTGCATCTGGTCCACCACAAAGTCTGCAGGGAGGGAGGTGGCATGAGGGTAAAGGGGGTGTGTGTGTGTGTGTGTGTGTGTGTGTGCCGTGTCACTTGCAGTGTGCGTGGGACAGAGGTGATGTTGGCAGACACACTGCACACAGGGTGTGGGGAAGGCGTGCAGACTGGAGACTGAGCTCACCCTGGGTCCACCCTGGTGTTGCATCTGGAGAGGCCCCCTGCCACCCCCCAAACACATGGAGAAGCAACTTCTTGAGGGAGGATGGGGAGACTAGCCTCAACCCCCGGCTCTGTCACCCCTATCAGCACTCACTTGTCCCCTCATGTAACACGTTGTAGAGGGAACCATAGGGCATCCAGTGGCTGATGACAATGGGATGGGGTGCTGGGGGGGACTGGCAGGCGCCCAGCACTGGTAGCACGTTGGGGTGAGAAAAGATCCTGCAAGAGAAGTGACAGGCCTGAGAACAGTGGGTGCTGCCCACACCCCCTCATCACCTCCCTGCCCTTCGCATTGCTGCCAGCGTGCCATCCTCCCAGGGCCTCCTCGTGTCCTCTGGGCACCACTCTGGAGCACTACCACCCGACCCTGCAGACCTGGTTGGCTCCTGCCTATCTCGTACTCCTCTGGAGGTAACGCCTGCCCTCGAGAGCCACGGCTGCCTTGGGGAAGGATGTTGGCACTCACCGCAGCTTTGGGTATTCCTCATTGAAGTCTCGACTCTTCCGAGTTGTCCAGTCCCGGATTTTCAGCATTTTGATGACAATGTCATTGCCTTGCCAGCGCCCTTTCCACAACTGCAGGGAGACAGGTGGAGACAGTTGCTGTGAGAGGACACACGGTCCCCAAGCACCTCCCAGCCCCTTGCACAGGGCTGTGGGGCCCACGGAGCCCACAGGACCGACAGGTCCACAGCAACATGGAGTGACTACGACAAAGCGTGAGAGTGAACCCTGGCCTTTCAGTCCCGGGCAGGTGCCTTCTCTCTGCGTGGGCTGGCCCCACGCCTGGATGTGGAAACCCAGCAAGCAGTTGTGCTCCAGTTCTGCAGTCTGCAGCCACCCAGGGGCTGGGAAGAGTGCAGCGGTCTGCATGGGTGCAGCTACCCTGTCCCAGGGGGCAACAGGCCTACGTACCTCTCCTGACTGGTTCTCATTGAGTTTTTGGCTCAAGCTCAGCTGTTTGAAGTCTATTCCAGCAAGTTTGTTGAGAGTCCCGTTTCCTGTAAGAAAAGGAGGAGATGCAGCCTGTGGCTGCACAAACCTTCCTCCTAACGTCCACCTGGGACTGCAGAGAGAGGCAGTACCAGTGGGACACCTCACTCCTGTGAGGAGCCACCTTCAGCGAGGGGATTTCCATCTCCAAAATGAGCCATTTGCAGTGCACACTGCCGCCCCCTCCCCAGAAGCCTGCCCTGCCATGCTGGAGAGCTGTGCTCTCCCCTGCCACAGTATCCCCATTAGGGAAGGCTCTGTCCTTACTGGGACGCGTACGGGTCGTGCCCTTCCAGAAGGTATCCTTGTAGGGGATCTTGGTGAGGCTCTGGCCCAGCTTCTCAGCACGCTCTGGAGGGACAAGGAGTTTGGCAGCACAAGCAGAGAGCTTGCTGATGCTGAGCACAGGGGCTGCAGCAGGAGCCAGAGGCAGGTTGTGGGGTCAGGACGAGAACCTCCTACCTTTCAAGACCTCTCGCAAAGGTGTCTTGGCTTTGTCAATGGGCGTCTCACCATATTTGTTAGCAATGCTGACCAAGGCCCCATTGCCCACCAGGTCCTGAGGGAGGAGAAAGCAAGCATCTGCAGTTTGCTGTCCTCTTCTCAGCCTCTTTATACACACACAGCCTCCTGCCTTGTCCCTCCTCTCCCTCCCCGTGCCCCCCTCAGCCACCTCCCTCATCCTGGGCTGTGTCCAAGTGCTTCCACTCACCTCTGCCACCTGGTCATGTCCCCAGAAGCAGGCATAGTGCAGAGGCGTGTTCCCATGCTCATTCACGGCATTGATGTCTGCTTTGAACTGGATCAGCTGGGGGCAGGAGGACAGTCCCTGTAAATCTAGAGCAGGTCCCCTTCCCCCCCAGCACTTTGCCCTGGGATAGGGCAGGAGCACCAACAGCAGCGCATTTGCTGCCTTGGTGCTGGCAAGGTCTGCTGTTCGGAGGGGGCTGAGGCTGGATGCAGGGCTTTTGTGGGGAGGATGGAGGTGCTCAGAGACACCAAGGTGGGGATGCAGTAAGCTCACGGCAAGGAAGCCGGTAGATGATTGGGGAGCGAGTCCTGGGTAGACAGGGCGGAGGGCTGCACAGAGTCCAGCTCAGTTTGCCACGGGGCTGTGCAAGGCACGAGGTTGGTGCCTGGAAAACGGTGGGGAGAGGGCAGGGTGCTGGCCACAGGAGGCAGGTACCTTCTGCACGATGTCACGGTGGCCGTGGCTGGCAGCCAGGTGCAGCGGGGTGTCGTCACCACGGTTCATGACGTTGATGCGTGCTCCCCGCATGATGAGCATGTCGACCACGTTGGAGCGGCCCTCACGGCAGGCCCAGTGCAAGGGGCTGAAGCCGTGGTCATCCCTGCGGAGACAGCAGGGACAGCTCTGCTGAGCAGCTGCAGCCTGCCAGCTGTGTCCTCCCCTGGCCCAGGCAGGGAGAAAAGGGCCGAGCATGGCCAGGATGCTGCCGACAGCACCACAGCCAGGCAGGCATCGCCATGTGCGCCCACACATGGGCCGCAGAGGCAAAGGGGACAGGCTGAGCGGCTCTCCTGCTCTCTCCCATCCCCATGAGGGCCCCAGAGGCCCTGGCCAAATCCCATCTTCTCCAGGGCTGAATCACTGAGATGCTGGCAAGAGCCAGATCCCCTCCCCTGTCCCCCCTCGGCTCTGGTGGTGCCTGGCCAAGTAAGGGAGGAGGAGACCAGCCAGGCCTTAAAAGGAGATTGGGGCCTGGCAGGCAGGGGCCACTGCATCCCCGGCTTCCCTCCAGCTCCCCGGCACAGCAGACCCCATCTGCCCCCCACCCCTCCTGCACCACCCTGGCAGGCAGGCAGGCAGGCAGACAGGACAGCCAGCCTCGCAGGCAGAGGGTACCCCAGCACAGGCACCCGGGACCAAAATGCCCCAGTGAGTGCCAGCCAGCCCCCAGTCCCTCAGGCACGACCTGTGGGATTGGGACAGCTCTGTGTCACTGGGACCCCTGGGAGGGACTGAAAGACACGGCCAAAGGCCAAAGGAAGGCCCCTTGCCCAGAATGAGTTCAGCAAAGACGCCATGGCCTGACAAGGGATCTTTGGTGTGCGGGCAGAAGGCTGTGCCTGCCCACAGGCAATGGAGACATCTGCTCTAAACCTTGCACCTGGCCTAAACGCTGCTCCTGAAAGGCAGGTGGGCAGCATGTCGGACTGCGCAATCCCGCGGGAGCTCCTGGAGCAGGAGATGTGCTGGGAGGAGGAGAGATCTGGGGCAGGGCGCACAGGGGCAGGGCGCAGGTCAGCCCCATGCAGCTCCTGGCCCCGGGGTAGTTCCCAGCCCTCCTGTTAGACCCCAGATGTGCTTCCACACATCAGCTGCAGTGCTCCCAGGAGAGGGGACAGGGGAAGTGGTCACCCAGACACACCAGCCACCCTGGGGATGGGGAGATTCTCCTCAGCACCCCCAGCCCAACCCGTGGCCGAGATGCATCCCGTCCCATGGCCGGGAGCAGTGGCGGCCGAGGAAGCGGCTGGAGGATGTGCAGCCCTCATGCCTCAGCGATGCGGTAACTTCCTCCCGGCGGGGAGGAGCTGAATCCCACCCCCTCCCCAGGACACAGAGCAGAGCGGAAACAAACCCCGGCCCTGGTCCAGCGCCCTCGGCCCCAGTCCAGCGCCCTCGGCCCGTGTTGCAGCTGAGCCGGGGACAGCACCCCAACAGGTCCAGCCCAGGCCAGGTCCCTCCTGCTCACCCCTGGTTGAGGTCGTTCTCGGTGTTGTCCAGCCAGAGGCGCACGGCCACTGCGTTGCCCTCTCGGCACTGCGTGAAGATGTCGTCCATTGTGGTTCTTGCTGTGGGGAGGGGTGTGTAAGGACATGGGGCCATGCTGTGGAGACGGGCTCTCTGCCCCTCTTTCCCACACGCAGCCCTGGGACCTGGACATCGCCTCCCACAGCCCCTCTGCTCCTGGCAGCCCCTCAGCTGGGGCATCTCCCTGGGGGAGCGAGGATGGGAGCCTCGAGTCCCCCTCCTCATCAGCCCTGTGGAAGACCGCAGGGACTGCCAAAGGCTGGGGACAGAGCTGAACTCGCAGCTGAAGGGGAAGTTCACGACTGATTCCAGCGTCATGGGTGCCTGCAGCAGCTTGCAGGAAGCAGATTTGGCATCCACGGGCTTATCTGCAGGCCCAGCCAGACCCGGGTGCCTGCATCTCCCAGGAGGGGTTCAGGGAGCAGAGCTGGAGGAGGTCCAGCACCACCCTGCAGGGATCCCAATAGCTCCACGGACCCTCCCGATCCCCACCTCCGACCCAGGCTTGGCTGAACTTGGCACAGCATCACGCTCAAGAAACTGGGGCTCCAAAGATCCACAAGCTCCCCTTCTCTCCACTCTAATCACCAGACACCCCAGCCCAAAGCCAGGCAAAGACCACGCATCCTCGTTCCATTTTTAACCCCTTGACAGCAGCAGGTTCACTGAGACCCAGGGCTGCGTTGCCCCAAGCTTCCCAGCAGCACGGGGACGTGCCTGGCAGGTACTTTCCTGCCTGGGGGTCTGCTGCATCAAGCAGGGAAGTGGGGCTGCCCTCGGCAAGTCCCACAGTGAAGGTGCAGGGACAGACCGAGCACAATGTCCCTGACAAACACCCCTGAGGGCTTAAACCTGATGCCCCTCAGGGCCCCCACAGGACCTGGCACTTGCCCAGCTGCAGTGGGACTCCCGCCCACTCTGTGCAGGCAGGACGGGCCCCGACATGCTCCCTGCACCTGGCAGCTGGACCCCCAGGACAGCCGCTCTGCCTGTGTTGCATGCTCCAGGCAGCTACATGAGGCGAGGGACGCAGAAGACCGGCCTCATGGCCTGAACCCTCAAAGGGGCCCCACAGGCACCAAATGGGCTCTGGACCCCCCCGCCCAGCCGCTCTGCCTGTGTTGCATGCTCCAGGCAGCTACATGAGGCGAGGGACGCAGAAGACCGGCCTCATGGCCTGAACCCTCAAAGGGGCCCCACAGGCACCAAATGGGCTCTGGAACTTCCAGGGCAGCGCCGGTCCTGCTCCTGGCTCACCGGCTGCAGAGGACGGAGCAGCTCTGCCTGCGAGCTGCAAGGAGCCAGTGCCGTACCCTGACCTGACGTCCTGCAGGGCAGCTACATGAGGCGAGGGACGCAGAAGACCGGCCTCATGGCCTGAACCCTCAAAGGGGCCCCACAGGCACCAAATGGGCTCTGGAACTTCCAGGGCAGCGCCGGTCCTGCTCCTGGCTCACCGGCTGCAGAGGACGGAGCAGCTCTGCCTGCGAGCTGCAAGGAGCCAGTGCCGTACCCTGACCTGACGTCCTGCAGGTCCTGCCAGCCCCAGAGCCCCAGGGCTGATGGCGCTGCCCCCAGGCTGGATTTTCCACCCACCCATCTGGGATGGGACCAGGGAAGGGGCACTGCAGCAACACCTCATCCCCATCTCAGCCCTGTGGGACTTGCATCACACTGTCACCGCCACCTCTCCTCCACCAGCCATTACTCCTGCTCAGCCCAGGGCTGCCGCACTCCTGTCTGTCATCGCACCAGCTCCTGCCTCAGTCCTGGCCAGGCTGCCAGGCCTCCCCCAGCCCCTGCCCTGCCTGAAACGAGGGGCCCTTTACTCCCCCATTGCCCACTCTCCACAAGTGGCTGTGTCAGTCCTGCTGAGCCCCCTGTGGCCCCTTTCCTCACCACTCAGGCCATGGCACCATGATGCGGAGACCCAGGCTGCCCCGTGCCGTCCCCTTCGTTCCTCATCAGCCCTGACCCAAGACCTTTCCCCAAGACCAGCTGCAAGGGCCCCACTCTTCCCTGCAGCCCCCCCAACCCCTTCCAGCGCAGCCCCAGCCCCATCCCGCCCCATGGACCCCAGGGCTTGACCCAGTTGTGGGCCCCAGCCTGCCCTGTCCCATCCCAGCAGCACTGACCCCACACCAGCCAGCGGCACAGGAGCCCCAGGGCAGCCCTGAGGGCGCCTGCCTGTCCTCAGTCAGCCCCTGCCCCTTGCCCCTGCCTGCCCACCCAGCCACACTCCAAACACAGCTGCCACCAGCCAGCCTCTGCCCACGCCAGCACAGCCCAGTCCCCCCGACCCCCCTTTTTTGTTTCCTGCCCTGGACCGGCCCCAGCCCCATCCTTTGCCCATCACCCAGCCCAAGGCCAGTCCCAGCCCCTGCCCAACTCTAACTCCATCCCAACCCAGCCATACCTGGGCCCAGCCCAGCCTGCATGAACCCCAACCCCAGCCCGTCCTAACCCAGGCCGACCCCAGCCCCAATTGCAGCCCACTCAAACCCACACCGACCCCGACCCGTCCCAGCCTGGGCTGACCCCGACCTGGATCCGTCCTGTCCCCATCGCGTTCGTTCCAGGCCCCCGCCTGTCCCAGCCCGATCCCGACCCAGTCCCGGTTCAGCCTGACTCAGCCCGACCCCGGCCCGGCC
>NW_008795525.1:156489-158144 GCF_000699145.1 Aptenodytes forsteri
CGCGGAGCCCGGGGCGCTGGGGACGGGGGCTGCGGCCGGGGAGCCGGTGCAGAGGCTGAGCAGGAGGCAGTGGAGAAACAAGCAGAAGAATAAGCGGCGCCAGAAGAGCAAGCTCCAGGCGGGACCTGGAGGGGAGCAGGGCGTGGATGGGCAGGCGGGCACGGGACCGAGCGCCCCGGAGCTTCCCAGCCTGGAAGCGGCTCCTTTGGGACGGTCGGCAGCCCTGCGTGCACGGATGGAGGAGCGGCTCCTGGCCGCCCGGTTCCGGTACATCAACCAGCAACTCTACACATCCACCAGCCAGGAAGCAGCACAGCTCTTCCAGAGCGACCCTGAAGCATTCGAAATCTACCACCGTGGCTTTGCTCAGCAAGTGGGGCGCTGGCCGGAGAACCCTGTGCATCGCATCGTCCGCTACCTGCGGCGGCGGTGAGCGGGCAGAACCGGGGAGTGCTGGAGAGCTGAGCCCAGGGCCACCTCTGGGTGCGGGGACCCGCTGAGGTGGTGGGGCGAGGGGGAAGGGGTGTTCTGAGCCTGCTGAGCCTCCGCTCCCCCCCCCCAGGCCAGCCTCACTGGTGGTGGCGGATTTTGGGTGTGGTGACTGCAAGATTGCAAGCAGCATCAAGAACAAGGTTCACTCCTTTGACCTGGTGCCTCTCAGCCCACTGGTCACCGTCTGCGACATGGCCAAGGTAGGGGGGACGGGCGGCGCATGGAGGGGATGGGGGGAGGGGCGGCAACGGGAGGGGGGGGCATCGGCAATGCGCGCACCGCACCCACCAGGATGTTGGTGGGGGCTGGTGGGGTGGGCTTGATGCTGCCTGGCAGGTTGCAGGGGCGTGGGTTGGGGTGGCGATTGAGGGGGCAGGGGAGGGTGGTCAGGGATCCTGAGGGTCCTGTGTGTGGGAGGGAGCACATGTCTGCGGGCTCCCCAGAGAAGATGCTTAGTTGAATCCAAGAGCCTGGGGAGCGGCGAAGCGTGGAAGGGCTGCCCCAGCCCCATCGCCATCCTCCTCCTGGGGCGGGCGTCCTGGTTGGTGTCTGGCAGGTGCCTTTGGCGGCTGAGTCGGTGGACGTTGCGGTGTTCTGCCTGGCACTGATGGGCACCAACCTGCAGGAGATCCTGGAAGAGGCCAACCGCGTGCTGAAGCAGGGGTAGGCAGAGACGTGTGTGCCAGGCTGGTGAGGGGCAGGAGGCATCGGGGTGAGACTGGGAGGCGTGCGCTGGCCTTTGGGTGGGCAGTGAGGAGCGGAGGTGCCTGCGCTGCCGCCGCTCAGGGCTGGGGTGTTCCGCAGGGGTACCCTGATGGTGGCTGAGGTGGCCAGCCGCTTCGAGGACATCCGAGCCTTCGTGAATGCCATGGCTCAACTGGGCTTCAAAAGTGTCTCCAAGGTGTGTCCTCAGGTGTGCCCTGTGCTGGGTGCACTGGGCCCCCGGGAACCAGGGAGCCCCGAGAAGGAGCCCGTGGTCCCTGGCAGCCAGAGACCACCCTTCCTGCTCTGGCAGCAGGGCAGGGCAGTACAGCTCAGCCTGGTGCTGGCGGGGAGCTGGCCTGGGGGTGGTGACAGCATATGGGGGTTTGGGGGACCTGGGGGCTGTGGAGCTGGGGTCTGTGGAGCTGGGGTCTGAAACGGGGTCTGGGGGACCTAGGGCC
>NW_008795525.1:159349-168365 GCF_000699145.1 Aptenodytes forsteri
GGGGCGGGTGGCAGGCTGTGCGAACGCTGGGACAGCAGCGCTGTTTTTCCTCGGTTTCCACAGGTGTGCTCGGGGCCTTGCCCGGGGGCACAAGGGCTGCCTCTGGGCGCAGCGTCTGGGGCCAGCGGGGCCCTGGCTTGGGCTGCCGCTGGGAAACGGGCTGAGGGAGCCTTTTGTTCGCATGCCACGTAAAGAGCTCGTTGTGTCGAGGTCTGCAGGCTGTCACGGAGCGAGGGCAGTTGCCTCCCTGGCACGGGTGCCTCCCGGCACAGATTGGGTCAGCATTCTCCTTGGGGAGAACTCTTCGCTTCTGCAGGCAGACCAACCCAGTTCTGCAGTTTCCTTGTTTCTGGGATCTGGGGCAGAGCCTCAGGGGCTGGTGGCAGATGACGTTGCATGCTAAGATCAGAAAAAAATGAGTTCCTGGGTGGAATGGGCAGGAGCAGGAAGGGGTAGAAGCCCATCTGCTATGATCACGATGGGCTGGAAATCCTGCCGCTCCCCCTTGATTGACTGTTTAGCTCTGTCATTTGAAAATGACAGTGTAGGAGAAAAGCCTGTGTGTGGTAGTCACTCACAGGATGACTGAGCTGCCAGTGTGACACAGCCGTGAAAAAGGTAAGCATGGTCTTAGGCTGTATCTGCCGTGGTGCTTTTAGCAGAGACGGGAAGATTAATGCCACCTTTTTGCCATTAATGCCATGAAGAACTGGTGAGATCGTGGCTGGAATATGGCATCTGTGTTGAAGCAGGCAGAGGAGCAAGGCAGGAGAAATCGGGGAAAGGGGAGGCTGGCTTGACAGGGCAAGACTAGAAGAGCTTGACTTTTTTTGGCCTGGAAAAGAGGAGGCTGAGAGGGGCAGGGTCACCAGCTATAAATACAGCAGGAATGTAAACACCGTGGAGGCGGAAGAGCAAGAGCCATTTAAACAAAAGAACTGCTGGTATGAGAGCAGGTGAGGATGGATTTACAGGAATGGGATTTATCACTAGAGCTGTGCTTTTGGGTAAAACCGTTTATAGGGGAGAAGCAGCAGAAGTGCCTTGAAATGTTGCATGATGAATTTGAAAGGATGATCAGAACCTTGTCTTAGCCCCGATGTCTGTGTTAGCCGGAAAGGGTGGATGCTTTCCACCCTGGGATCCTGCCCCCTTGGTAACAGCCAGACCGTCCCTGTTGGATTTACGCCCTTTAGGCTTGTGGCAGAAGCTGCCTGGAGTCCGTACGGGGTGTAGGTATGACCGGTGGTAACCCATGGTTCTGAGTGCAGGGCTGGGCAGTACTTGACCTGGTGTTTTGCAGGATGGTGGGTGCCTTGCACACACACACCCACACCCACACACGTGTGTGTGTGTGTGTGTGTGTGTGTGTCTGCGTGTGCCTGGCAGGAGGCAGGGGCTGTTTCCATTCCTTGGAGCTGCAGACAAGGGAGATTGACTGTGTGGGCCAGGGAATGCTCCCAGTCTTGGAACTAGTCAGCTGGAAGGCACAATTCCCCTTTCTGAGCTTTTAGCATTTGCTTTTGGGCCACTGCTCGCCTTGTTAGTAGTAGCTCTGGTGCTGTTGCTTGTTCCTTGCAGGCATTGCAGTTGTCACTCAGGGCAGGGAAAGTTTGTGGAAACAGGGGGGATTACATGGGAACGGCTGTTTTGGGCAGAAAGCATCCCTTACCTTGGATGGGAGCAGTAGTGAGGACTTGCAGTACAAAGGTATCGCCCTGCTGTGGCACCCTGACCATCTTTCCCCTGAAGGCCTAAAGGGAGCTGGTGGTTGTAAGTGAGATGCAAGCTGGTAGGTCTGGACTGGCCAGGAAGGAGAGCTGTCTGAGGAGGGTGTGAGTAAGCTTGGTCCTGCTTTGAGGCTGGTCCCTGGGTTTCTCAGCTCCATATCAAATCTTACTTCTCTTCTCACAGGAACTGAAGGGCTTCAACTCACTCGATGATCTTCTCCATGTCAAAGGCATCACCACCCGCATCTTGGAGCTGAACAGTCAGCGGATGACTTGCAGGAGGAGGCCAAGCAGCGAAGAAGCTGCGAGGGTGAGCCCTGGTCTGCAGGGGGACAGTAAAGCTCCTGTGCCTCAGGTAGGAAAAGAAAGGTAGGGTTCCCCTGCCTACCTGGTATGGCGGTGATCCTCCCTCCAGCAGAGCAGGAGTTAGGGAGGGAGATCTCATGCTGGGAGAGGTGGTAGCTGGTAGAGGGACAGAGGAGGTTTACGGGGGAGGAGACATATCTGCTTTGGGCACTGGAACAGGGAGGCCCAAGGAAAGGTGCCCTTTCAAACGGCCTGTCTACAATCTCCCTGTAAGGTGGCAGCTTGCTTCAGGGAGCATCCTGACAGGGAGGCTGAGCTACTCTGGGCCCAGCTGGCTTTGTGGTGTCCTGCTGGAGGCTGGAGTAGCCCCCTGAGCCTTGCCGGGAGCTGCTCTGGCTGCCGTGATGCGTCTGCCCCAGCGTCCCTGATAGAAACAATGCTCTGACCCCAGAGGACACTCGTGGCTTCCTGCTGCCTCCCCTGCCCCAGAGCAGCTAGCCATCTGTAGGTCTCCTGCAGACAGTTGTTAAATTCCACTAATTGTTCATTGCTGGAGTCCAGAACAGGGTGTGGAGAGAGATTCTTCCCCTGGACCGACAGCTGAGGAGGCCAGAGTCCGTGTCTTTGCCAAGCTCTCTACCCTGTCATCCGCCTTGTGTGCGGAGAGTGGTGGCCAGCGTGCTGCCTGCTTGGGCTGGCATGCACCCAGCTCGGCTCTGGGGACTTCTTCAGGAGTGCATCTTCCTGCGGTGCTGTCTGTGGGGCTGAGGAAATTCACTTGCCTAAGAGCAGCTCTGCCCTGCCAAGCTCTCGAGCGCGCTGTGTGGGCAGGGGAGGATGGTTGTTGGAAGGTGTTTTACTGCCTGGGAGATGTCAGCGACTGTTCTGCCCCCGTGCTGCCCCAGGAGCATCGTCCCGAGGTTTGTTATCATCCAAGACCTAGATGTGACCCCCAATTCTAGATGCCAGAGGAAGTGCTTGAGAAGCCCGGGTTCAGTGCTCCCCCCTGAAAAGGTGTGTCCAGATGGGCTGTTGTGTCGTGCTTTCTCACCTGGCCATTGCCTCTCTGCCCGAGAGTCCAACCCTGTTCCAAGCCCACCTGCCAAACAGGGTCCAGTCTGAGTGGTGTGAAGAAATGACCCATCTGCCTCTGATCTGGGGAATCTGTCTAGGGCTAGGCACTTAAGCACATGTCCACTGAGGCCTAACTTCTAAATGTACATAAACCCAGCCCTAACTGCAGTAAACATTGCAGTGCTTGGTAGGAGCCCTATAAAGCAGCAGGATTTTTCCTTCCCCAGGTGTATTTTTGTGTTGTGACCAAATCACCTCTCCGTTTCTTTTCTTTTCCTACAAAATATTTTCTCCAGATTTTGAATCATTTGGGGGAGGAGTTTGAGCAATATTTTCAAGTTTTAAGCATTCTGTTTAAAAACGTGGATTGGGCATTGCAGGACTCGAGCATATAGGGCAGCACAGGGGGTAGTACTGCTTTCCTGCTTGCAATTCTTCCCTGTTCAGATTTTTGAGCCTGAAGCTTGTGCTGAATGCAACCCCTCAATCCTTTTCAGTTACTGCTTTACATGATGCGCAGTCCCTGGTGCCTAGCTGGCCCTGCTCTCCCTGTCTTTAGATGGAGAACATTGCCTCTGGGTGTATTGAAATTCATTTAATTTGGGTGAGCCCAGCTTACCAACTGATGCAGATCACACCGTGTGACTGTCCTGTCCTTGCTACCTACCCAAGTGTCAGTCTTAAAATGTAATCAGAAAAGATTTTATCTACTTCCATATTATGAATAAAACAAATACTGACTACTGTGGTTTTACACACGCACCCCCCCTTATGGGTCTGCATTAGGCCCGTCAGCAGAAAATCTGCAGTTTTCCATTAACAGGTACGTTTTGAGATCTGTTCACTGGCTCTTTCTTCATCTATGCCATCTTGCCCAACAACCCGTTAGAGGCTGTGGCATGCCAGTGTTTTCATCAGAATCCTGTGCCCTGGTCAAACGCTTAGAAGTGTGTAAGTACCTCTCATCGATGTGATTTATGTAATTGGTTTTTTTAACCAAATGTAACACTTCAAGGAATAAAGTCAACTTTATTGGAAAAGACCTATTTTCATAAAGTCTCATCAGCTGTTACAAAGCATGTTCCTGTCACTTATCTTTTCTCGTTGAATCCTGCACCGGCCTCTCTGTTGCCAGATGTCAAAGACTCGTTTTTCTCCTGCCTTCCTCAGTTTTAGTACAACTTCCACACTCTCCTGGTCTTTGCAGTTTCTTCTGTATTCCAAGGTTTACCAAAAATAATTGCTGTGGGCCAATGATCTCCTGTACTACTCTCTAGGACTCTTAGGTGCAAATTATCCTGGGCTGCTGATTGAGATGTTTTATTGGTGTATTGGAAAACAGTTCCTCATTCCCATGTGATACAGGGACGTTGTTCTGCTTCCTCCAAGTAATTACTGAATGCTTCTGCTTTTTTTTTTTTTTTTTTTTGTGGTGTTATTCACAGCACTGCTTTCTTTGGGGAGGAAGGGTGCAGGTGGCATTAGATGGGCACACACTACTCACGACCTCTTGAGTAATCGTTGCTCCTGGTCAGATTGGCTGGAGGGCGAAGGGACCTCTGCACCATGCTGAAGGCTGAAATGCAGCATGTGCCTCCTTTCTGATGCTGGGGTCCTGCCTGGGCATGGCAGCCCACACGTGCAGCAGCTCTGCTCCCTGCTTTGACACACAAAGGGCAGAAGGCTGTTCCCAGCTGCAGGCAGGGAGGTGGAGCTGGTGCTAGTGGGTTTGTATTGTTCAGCACTGCTGATGCTCCTGCAGTATTTGTGTTTTCTGCTCAGTCACAGAGTTGCTGGCTGCCACGTAATTTGGTCACGTTGCAGCTGTGCTTCCCTGTGGGGCTGGGAAGTGACCTGCCTCCAGATTGTGCTTGGCCGTAGGTGCCCCGTGACCTCAGAGAGCACTTTAGCTCAGTAGTCTGCTCCCCTCTTACCATCTTTGGCTCTGCTTAGCTCATCACCCCCTCTTTCGTACTGCAGAGGGAAGCCTTTGTATTCCTTGGGCCATTGCTCTGACTGGCAGCCCCCTCAGCTCCCCAGCATGTCCCCCAGCCTGGGCCCCAGGGCACCCTGAGAGCTGGGACGCAGAGCTGCAGCAGACAGACCTGACCCTGCCTCTCCCTGTATTGTAGGTGGTGGCTGAGGAGGAGGATGTTTCGGGCCCCTGGGAGCCGGAGCGCTCTGGGAAAGGGAGCCCAGGGTCAGGACCGGAGACTGACAGCTCCAGTGGGCGAGGGACGCAGGAGCCAGTCAGCTCCACAGTCTGCAGGGAGCAGGAGGAGGAGGAGGAGGAAGAAGAGGAAGAGGGGAGCTGCTACAGTGAGGAAGGGGAGGATGGCAGCAACGTCTACTTCTATTACACCATTGGAGAGCGCTGGATAGACTACCTGCAGCGGACAGAGGATGGTGGCCTCCTCCATCACGTGCGGCCCAAGGTAACCCTGCTGGGAGCGCAGCCTCAGGCAAGGGCTTTGCCCCAAAGAGCAGGGCTGCCCGTGCAGTTGGTGGCTCTCCGGCAGGAGCTGACACTGGCATGTTGCCTGTGGTCCTGTCCTGGTAGCTGGTGGCCTCAGAGCCTACGGGCACCCACTGCTTGCCGTGGCGGTGGTGCCAGAGTGGGCCATGGGGTGCCGTAGCACTTAAAGCTCCTGCTGCATGGGGTGTGTGTCTGTCTGTCATTGCCGCTGCAGACCCCCAAGACATGCCGGGGTGCTGCGGGCCAGCCAGGGAGCTCGGGGCTGTCAGCTGGGTGCTGGCTGGGCTGGGAGTTCCGCAGTGCAGATCATGCTCGGCCGTTGTCGGCCTGCCTGGCTGTTAGGGCTGGGGGAAGGAGGCACTGTCCCAGTCTGTGCGAGCGCTGCTGGCTGTCCCCAGCCGTGCCCGTCCCCAGTGGAGCCACCCTGCTCTGCACTGGGGTCCCTGTGTCATAGAGCAGAGCCTGAATTGGGGCAGCAGGAGTCTGCTGGGAGGGTCAGGCAAAGGCCTCAGGGAGGTTTCTGCAGGATGTGGGCACTGTGGTGAGAAGCCCTGGCCAGCCCTGAGCGCAGGACTGCAACTAGTGCCCAGGTCAGTTACTGGAGGGAAAGAGCCTCCAGCTTCCTACCTGGGTTGGAGGAGCCCCGTGCTCACCTTTTGGTGGCTGCCAGCACTGTCTGGTAGCCACCCTGCTCTCCCCCGTGTTTCCTGTTAACCCTGCACCTCTTGTACGGAGTTAGAAGGATGTAGATTCCCTTTGATGCAAGCATGTCAGGGTACAGTCTGCCACACATCCCAGCACAGCTCTCCCTGTAGCTGTCAAGTTTAGTGGGGTATGCTGAGCAGCTCTAGGGCCCGGTTGTAGGGCTGGTCTGCTAGGAGGCTTCCACATGCCGAGTTCCCTGCTCAGGCTGCAGGTCTGCCTGCTCCGTGTTGAACTGTGCCTAGAGAAGGGCCAAGCAGACGTACCAATAGGTTTTCTTAGCCACTGTTTTTGTCCCTGTGCAGCTGTTTTGCTGACTTTTCCCCATCAGGTCTATCTGATTAGTCCCCTTGGAAGGACCAAGTTCCATTTCTCCCACAGAAGTTAACTCTTCTGCCAGCTCTAGAGCTCAGGTGGCCTTCAGCTTCCCTCTGCAGGTCCCCAACATGAGCATGGACTCAGAAGACTTGCTAGGCTGGGTGTCCTACTCTGTTACTTTTGGCAGAAAATCAGTGACCCAGAATGTGCACAGAGGGCTCTGCTCCAGCCTGCTTTAACTTGCCTTCTCCTTGCAGATGAAGCGCAAGTCGGAGAACGGCCTGGATGGCAGGGCCCTTTCCCCCGGTAAAAAGCTGTGCAAGGGCTCTGAGTACAGCAGGTAAGATGACTGCTCTGCATGCTGAGCAACAAGTTGACCTGCGGGGTGGGAAGACCTCCTTTGACCAGTCCCATCCCTCAGTCATCTAGATGTCCTGCTGAGATTGTGGAGTCTCCATCCTTGGAGAGATACAAAAGCCATCTGGGTAGTCCTGCTTGAGCAAGGGATTGGACCAGATGACCTCCGGAGGTGCCTCCAGCCTCAACCAGTGTGTGATTCTGTCATTCCGTAGAGCAGGCTGGGCTAAGGGGACTGCATGTGTAGCTGTGGTCCTGGTGGAAGTGATGGGGAAGGGGGGTAGCTTGGCTGGAGGCTCATAGCTAGTGGTTTATGGGGACCTCTGTTCTGAGAACTGTTTGCACAGTGTGGCCCAGGGTAGCATTGGCATGTCTCACCTTTGCTTTGGTCTCTCCACGGCTGTGGTCCAGGACACTGGGTCCCTGCATGCCCAGTCCCACCACCACCTTTGGCGACCTGCGCAACGCCAAAGCAGGCCAGGCACGGCGCCGCCGCATCCCCTCAGTTGCCCCTCCTCCCGAGCTGCAGGACTGGCTCCGCACCTTCCAGGTAGGCTCGTGAGCCTTGCCAAAGGGCTCACCTAGGAGGGCACTGAGAAGCTTTGGGTTTGACGGGCAGGCAGGAGGAGAGCCAAGCCCTAGGGAGTCTGTCTGCATGAAACCCACCACAGGCAGGGGTTTGGGTCCCACGGTAGATTTTTAGTGAGTTTTTGCCTCAGGTAAAGGAGCACAGAAGTGGCGTTAGCCCCCCTCTTGCTCCCTTTCGTCCTGGAGTGGTGTTGCTTTGTCCACCATCACACAGCACCTGTGTTCCATCTTATGTGACTCATGGAGCTCCCAACCCCGTCTCTGTGGCTCCTCTCTATCTTGGGATCTAGGTAGCAGAGCCCTGGTCTGCTCCAGAGGCCCGGCTAGCCTGTCTTGCCCGTGCTGGTTGGTGTCTCTGCTAGGGTTGGGGTGGGGGCATAGGCACTGCACAGAGCCACAGGGGAGCCTGTGAGGGCCTGCCATGTGTGCAGGCATCGTGACTGATGTCCCTGTCCTCAGCGGTGGAGTGGCCCAGAGAAGCTTCTTGCTCTGGATGAGCTCATTGATCGCTGCGAGCCCTCCCAAATCAAGTACATGATGCAGGTCATTGAACCCCAGTTCCAGAGAGACTTCATTTCCCTGCTGCCCAAGGAGGTGAGTTGAGGCAAGGGACAGGCTGGCCCTGGTGCTGGGCACCAGTTACCAGCCACGGGAGCCCACTGTGCCCTTGTGACTTGGCTTCCATTCCTGCAGCTGGCACTCTATGTCCTCTCATTCCTGGAGCCTCGGGACCTGCTCCGTGCTGCCCAGACCTGTCGCTACTGGAGGGTCTTGGCTGAAGATAACCTGCTTTGGAGAGAGAAATGCCGTGAAGAAGGTAAAGACCCCTCCTCCATATAGCACGTGGCACATTGAGGCTGGGATCTGCAGTGGGGTAGCCCACAGCTCCCACGGATGGGCATCATTTTAGCTCCCCAGTAGGGTGAGGGCATGGACCACCTGTGTACCGTCAGGCATCCTGCTGTGTTTTCCTCCTGCAGGCATCGAGGAGCCCTTGAACCTGCGGAAGCGGCGCCTGCTGAGCCCTGGATTCATGTACAGCCCCTGGAAATTTGCCTTCATGCGGCAGCACAAAATTGACATGAATTGGCGCAGCGGGGAGCTTAAAGCCCCCAAGGTGGGTGCTTTCAGGAGTCCTTGCTGAGAACCAGGCTCTAGAGCTTTGATGTGTAGGAAGCTGGTACAGGAAGGAAATAGCAGAGAAATATTCATGACCAATAGGATGAGAACAACACTAAGAATTTTAAAAGTGCCTCGAGAAAAGATTCACAAGTCTGGCCTGTCTTCAGGAGGCACAGGCCAGAGGCATTCACCTGGAAATATTTGAATTTAAAGGTCCTTGAAGCTGTAGGTCCTGCCAGCTTCCTGCAACTCCTGTCCCTGCCTGTAGAGAGCAGATCCACAGCACAGCTTGCTTGGAGCTTTCCCATGTGCTCTGCCTGGCAGCACAGCCGATCCCGGGGAT
>NW_008795525.1:168527-186043 GCF_000699145.1 Aptenodytes forsteri
ATATTTGAATAGGTCCTTGAAGCTGTAGGTCCTGCCAGCTTCCTGCAACTCCTGTCCCTGCCTGTAGAGAGCAGATCCACAGCACAGCTTGCTTGGAGCTTTCCCATGTGCTCTGCCTGGCAGCACAGCCGATCTCGGGGATTGCCACAGTGGGTGGTACAGGGCTGCAGTTCTGCAGCAGAAAAAGGGCCACCCTCGACCCCAGAGAAGGGGGTTTCCGTCCCTTCACCCCTTCTCTGAGCACCTGTGGCAGGGCTGTAGCCAACCTTGGCACCCAGGGAGTGGTACAGCCCTTCTGGGGCTCAGCCAAGCCTTGTCCCTGGTACGAGGTTCCAGAACACTTGGGTGTTGGTTTTGTCTCTCCCTGCCAAGGTCCCAGCCTGCCCCTTGTCCCTGTCCAGGAGGCAGGGAGAGCAGAGCCCCCGTCACCCCTTCTCTCGGTCTCTCAGGTAACAGTCTCAGTCCTGCTGCTCTCCACCTCCGGAGACATTTTCCGGGCCCTCGGTGTTCCCAGCCCCTTCTCCAAGCCCCTGCCTCAGTGGCACCCGAGGTGAGCAGCAGTGCTCTGCACGGTGCCGTTGCTGCAGGGACTGCACCCCCCAGCAGCAAATTGGCACCAGGCAGCCCTTTCCTGAGACCTCCAACACCCTGGTCTCTGCACCCCCCGTGAGCAGAGCTCTCCAGGGCGCTGCCTGCAGGGATGTCGGCCCACAGGGACGTCCGCCCTGTACCCTGCAGCTGAGGGGAAGTTTAATACGTTCCCTGCAAAGGGTGGCTCTGGGCTTGTTTTCACACTGAGCTGCCGCTTGCCCTCATGCTGCCCCTCCCTGTGGCTTGGCCAGGTCTGTCTGGTGTGCCTCCTCGTTCCCTGGGGTCCTGCCTAACCTGCCTGATCTCTGCCTGCCTGCAGATGTTGCTTGGTCATTGCCCACCGTTGCTGCCCTCCTTCTACATCACCATGTTGGTGGCAGCTGGTGCACAGCTGTTTCCATGTTGCGTGCCTTCCATCATGTGGAAAATGGAGCTGGTGGTCCTAAATGTGCTCTGGCTGATGGCCACATTTTTGATCTAGGACAGAATGTCAGCTCTGAGCTTGATAGCTTGTGCGGCCTTAATAGCCACAAGGGTCCATCCATGTTTTGGAGTCCTGGGGTAGCCCACTGTCCCCCAGCAGTAGCTGCCAAATGCCCCCCCTGACTCCTACTGTAGCTGTTGCCCCGCAGAGAAGCAGCAGGGAGGTGGCAGGCGTTACAGGGACCCATCTGTTCTTCCTCCCCTCGGCACTTACTGCTTCCCCACCGTTCTCAAAGGCTGTTTTTGAGGCCCGAGGTTCCGCAGGCTTCGGGGCTCTGAGCTGCCCTCACCTCCCTCCTTACTCATGTTGTTTTCCACGCAGGTGCTGAAGGGACACGATGACCATGTCATTACCTGCCTGCAGTTCTGTGGCAACCGGATAGTCAGTGGCTCAGATGACAATACACTCAAAGTGTGGTCAGCTGTCACTGGGGAGGTGAGCTGTTGTCCATAGTCACGTCATAGGCCTGCTCCGTCGGCACGCTGAGAGTCATGCTGATCCTCTGCATTGCTGCAGGAATGGGTGGAGGTGTGAGAGGCATAGTGGCCTTTTAGGTGGGTTTATCTTGTCTCTGGCAAAGTACAGCTGGGGAAAGGATTTGATAAATCCTGTGGCTGCAGGAGCAGTGGGAAGAGCTGTCTTAAGCTACAAGTCTGTTGGTGCAGTAACAAATGAGCAAGAGTTGGCCACACATGTTTTCACTGGCAGTCAGCAAGTGTGGACTACTATCCTGGAGATCCAGGAAGGACAAGAAACTTGATTGGGTTTAGAATAGCAAGTGATCATTATCATGGAGAGGACTCTCTGGTGGGCGCCTGAGTCTGTCTGCAGGCAGGTGGATTGCTGACCTGAAGAGCCTTACCAGTCCCTTGCCTGGAGGAAGTCCTACGCTTTGCTTTTCCTTTTTGCTGTGTTGTTCAGCCTTTCCCAAACCAATGTCTCACATCTTGTTCTTTGCAGTGTGTGCAGACACTGGTTGGCCACACAGGGGGTGTGTGGTCTTCCCAGATGAGGGACAGCATTGTCATCAGCGGCTCCACAGACCGGACACTCAAAGTGTGGAATGCAGACACAGGCGAATGCGTGCACACACTGTATGGGCACACGTCCACAGTGCGCTGCATGCATTTGCATGGGAACAGGTATGGGCATGATGGTGTTCGGGGCCTGGTCTGGTCTCTGGAATGGGGCAGGTAGAGGTGTAGAAGCATTAGGGGCCTGGGCCAGTCCCTGGCGTGGGATATAGGGCAGGTGAAAGTGCAGAGGTGGTCAGGGCTTGGGCTGATCTGTAGCTGAAAGGTGCTGTGTGGGAAGAGGTATCCCTGGGGAGGGTAAGCTGGGGCTACTCCTCGGGGAAGCTCGTGTGTCTGGGGTTATCTCAGTTGGGCAAGGTCCAAAGTCGACACAGTCAGGCTCCAAGCGCACCCTTGCCCACAGGGTTGTAAGTGGCTCACGGGACGCCACTCTGCGCCTCTGGGACATTGAGACTGGGCAATGTCTGCATGTGCTGATGGGGCACGTGGCTGCCGTGCGCTGCGTGCAGTACGACGGGCACAAGGTGGTGAGCGGTGCATACGACTACACAGTGAAAGTGTGGGACCCCGAGAGCGAGAGCTGCACTCATACGCTGCAGGGACACACGAACCGCGTCTACTCCTTGCAGGTAATACCCTGGCTCCCCCTTCCCTCCCGCTCATGTGCTGCAGGGACATGAGCCATGCCTGTTTCAGCAAGTAAGAGGCTGTCTCCCCACCCCATGCGTGTGCTGCAGGGACACACAGGCCATGTCTGTTCCCTGCAGGTGAGACATTCTCTGCCCCTCCACCCTGACCCCCACACACGCATGCACTGTGGGAACACACACGCCGTGTCTGTTTCCTGGAGGGAAGACGGTGCCAAACACACATGCACCCTGATTAGCCAAAGGGTGCGTGAGCACATCACTTAATCTGCTGTGCCCCAAGTCTCTGACACCAGACTGCGAAGAACATTCCTCCCCATTCTGGGCAGGCTGTGCTGATCTGTGTTTCTCTGGGCAGTTTGATGGGACACACATCGTGAGTGGCTCTCTGGACACGTCGATTCGAGTGTGGGACGTAGAGAGTGGAAACTGCCTACACACCCTCATGGGGCACCAGTCACTCACGAGTGGCATGGAGTTACGTGACAATATCCTTGTATCTGGCAATGCTGACTCCACAGTCAAGATCTGGGACATCAAGACAGGCCAGTGCCTGCAAACACTGCAGGGTGAGTGCAGGAGGATGGAACAGCTCCCCTCACTAGGGGTGTTGGAGAAGGGTCATGTTGCTCCTAGCTGCCAGACATGGCAGGGCAGATGTTGCCCAGCAGTGGGTGCTCCTGAAGAGCCTGGGGTTGGAGGTGGGAGCACAGGAGGACTAACGGATACCCTCTTCTTCCAGGGCCTAGCAAGCACCAGAGTGCTGTGACCTGCCTACAGTTCAGCTCCAAGTTTGTGGTGACCAGCTCAGATGATGGTACCGTCAAGCTCTGGGACCTCAAGACGGGCGAGTTTGTGCGCAACCTGGTTGCACTGGAGAGTGGGGGCAGTGGGGGTGTAGTGTGGCGCATCCGCGCCTCTAACACCAAGCTCGTGTGTGCGGTGGGCAGCCGCAATGGCACGGAGGAGACCAAGCTGCTGGTGCTGGACTTTGATGTGGACCTGAAATGAACCTGGCCAGTCCAGGCTGGGATGGAGGATCCCGCGGGCTGGGCATAGCAGCTGGTCTTGGTGGGGCTGGCCCCAGAGCAGGCACTAGCTCCCCGCGGGCTGTAAATACTGTTTGCATCTGTCTGGGCCTTATTTATATATGTGTGAACTCCCTGTGGGGAGCCTGCTCCTGGCTGGGGCACTGTACAGAGGAAGCAGCATGTTTTGTACACACTAATATATCGATTTATTTCTGTACCTAGGGCCTTCTTCTCCACCCCTGATGTTCCCTGAGCCCTTCCTTCCTGGAGTTTGTCTCTTCTGGGGGGAAGCAGTTGGTGGCTGCAGCCCGTCCTGTTTGATTACAGGCAGAAGTAGGGAGGGTACAGGCTTTCCTTAGTTACCGACCTTGGAGACCAGCTCTCTCTTCCTGCATACACATGCCCTTGTCTGGTGGAGTGCCCTCTGGCTGGAGTCCCATAATCTGTGCCCTCCAGCTTCTTTATTTTGGGCATGGTAGCGGGTTGGCAGTGTGCATGAGGCGCTGAGCACACAGTGTTGGGGAGATCTTGCAGGGCAGTACCACAGGTAGCACAGCCTGATGGCTAGCCAGGCATGTAGGCTCACGAAGCTGTCCTGGGAAGATGTAGCCCCAATATTGTGCCTGAGAGGGAGCAGTGCTGTGAGCAGACATGTTTTTTTTCTTCTGCACTGCTCTGATCCAGCCAGAGGGAAGCAGACAGGGCTAGGCAGAGTGAGAGCTGGTGCAGCAGGCAGCAAACGACTGGGCAGCACCTGGAAGTGGAGCACAGGGAGATGAGATGGGGCCTGAGCTCTGCTGCAGCGGGAGGTATGTCTGTGGTGGGGAGGGTAGCACTACCTGCTGGCCCAGTTGGTGCTGGCCCAGCTCTTGTGATCTGCCAGGGCTGCCCCCTGGAGCAGCCAGGGTGCTGGAAGGCAGAGAGGTGAGAAGGCAGCACAGTCTGCCCTGTCATTGCACCCAGGTAGGTGTATACAGGCTGGCACTGGCTGTAGCATTTCCAGCCGCTTCCCTGGGACCTGTGGCCCTACAGGGTACAGCGCAGCCACAGCCATGGCAGACATCCTTGCTCCTTGCTGCAGTGCTCACAGGACAGCAGAGCAGCAGGGTGACTGGCAGGCCCCCCTCCCTTCAGGCCATCCTGCAGACAGCTGAGGACCTTTTCCACTTGGTGCAGTGGAGCCAGGAAACTGCCACGCTCCTCCAGCAGGAGCTGATGCAAGAGTCAGGGCTTGGGCCAAGATTGTCTGTGGGAGATGGCTTCTGCCTCCTGTCCTTATGTCTGTAGCTCCTGCTGCAGCCCCAATAGCAGCGCAAGGCCCCATTCTGCTAGAAGCCTTGGGGCTGCTTGCTGGCTGACCAGGGACTGGTGGGGCTGCCAGGTGTGCTGGGAACAGAGGAGATGGGAGAGTGTGGCACAGCTCTGGGCTACCAGCAGCTCTTCCTGCAAGCCCTGGACTGCTCTGGAGGAGGGTGGCTCTGCTGGGCTGCGGAGGTGCCGGATGCGTGTCTGGATCTCTAAAGTCACCTCATCCTTGGGCAGACCTGGAGGCAGGTGGGTGCAGCCCTGTGGCCCTGTGTCTTCCCTCCAGCCTGCAGAGGATGGCTCGCTGTCACTCTGCCATGAAGGGCCATTGGTGCTAGGAGAGCACACATTTTCCCAGCCTTCTCTTTCCCCAAATATACGTGCTGCCCAGCTTCCCTAGGTAAGTGCTCATTCTTACCTGTGTTGAGGCAGCCCGGAGAGGGATAAGGAGGCTCTGGGATTCAGAGAGGAGCTGGGCTGCAGTGTCCAGGCAATGCTGAGCCAGGCTCTGTGTGGCTGCTGCATCTCCATCCAGAATACAGCCTCCATAAAGAATTGACCCTGAAAGAAGAAGGGACTGTCAGCCCAAACGGTTTGTAGCATCCTGGGCCCAGTCTTCCCAGCCCCCAAAGGCACAGTTTGTGCTGTGTGCTGCTGCATGATGGTCGAACTGGGAGAGCTGCCGTGAGGCTGCATGGGGGCAGCCTGCAGCAGGCGTGGGCTCAGGCCAGGGGAGGCAGCGCTGGCGGAGCTCGGGGCTCACCACTGGCACTGTGCGACAGCATGGTGCGCGGCACCAGGAGCACCCTGCAGTGCCTTGCCGCATGTGCTGGCTCAGTGCCTGGCTGTGGGTGTGCAACAGGAGCACTGTCGGGTCCAGGGTGTCTCGCAGAAGATGGTGGCGGCACATGGGCGCTGCATGGTGCAGGCTGTTGGTCCTGCCTCTGCCCCAGGCAGGGAAGGTGTGCAGGGGTGGGTTGTGCCATGGCCCCAGGTGACTATACCACCAGACACCCACAATGGTCCCCCACCCATCTGCAGCAATGCAGTAATGTACTCAGTGCATCATGGAGCAGAGTGAAAGCCCTCACTAGCACACTGTCCCTCAAACATTGCCATGCCACCCCATAGCTTAGCAGCAGTAAACCTGATTTTATCCCTTTCACCCCCTTTGAACCTAGTTTGAAGCTCTTCCAAGTCATGAGCAAAAATTACTTTTCCCCATTGAGAAAGGTGAACCCCTCAGGCCCTAGCAGTCCTGGTGTCACCTAGACCATCCTGTGAGACCATACCCTGAGCGGTTTAAGTGGTAGCCTATGGGTGCATGCACTGGGTCAACCTCCATGCAAACCATGATGGTAGGCTTGCTTCACTGATCATTTCTCCAAGCCTCTGCAATAGCAGCTGCTTGTGAGGTATGAACCGAGCCACATATGGCTGCCTGGCATGGAAAACAAGCCTACCTGGACCTGCTGTACAGCAGTCATCTGTACCTTTATGCAAAGCATTACTGTCCAGAAAATTTACCCATCAGACCATTTCATATATACTGCACCAGCCATAAAAAGCCAGAGTTTGCCCTTTCTGCTCAGTTCCTTCCAGCCAGCAATCCCCGATTCTATAGGGCCAATGAAAGACAGGGACAGGACAGAAGTTTTACCTCACCAGCACGCCCCCAAAAGCCTCTCAGCATTTCACACAAACATTGTCCTAGTGCCTGTGGAATGCAGAAAGCCCCAGGGGCTCTCGGCTAGCATAAACCAGCAAACCGACTCAAAGAAAGCGTGAGTGGAATGGCACACCATGGGCCATGAGAGGGTGAGGGGTGCTTGGGGTGGTAGGCTGGGGCGGGGGCTGAGTAAAACAGCTTGTTGACAGATCTGGAAATGTAGTGATGTAAGTATGGCCAGAACTTTACCTGTGTCACTCTGCTGGCAGTAAAAGGGAGTGTGTGCACACATGCACACACATAGACACATGTAAACCCATGTGTGCACACCTGCAACAGGCTCACAGAGCCTCTGGGGACAGTGCAGGGGTTAACTCGTGCTGCTCTACAGTGATGCCTTTGAGGTTCCAGCTTTGAGCTCTCTGCAGGAATGACCAAGACCGGAGCTGCAAAAAGGCCACGTCTCATTTTCCTGGGAGCAGATAGTTTGTCCAGTGAAGGATGCTGGCATTGTGGCAGAGACTGAAGAAACTCCACTGCCAGAATCTCAGTTATTTTTTGCCAATGATACAAAACTGGAAGAAGTGGCTGATATACCATAGGGTATATCAGTATAGGGTATTGTGCTGCCATCCAGAGGGACCTCGACAGGCTGGAGAACTGGGCTGACAGGAACTTCATGAAGTTCAACAATGGGAAGTGCAAAGTCCTGCACCTGGGGAGGAATAGCAAGAATATATGCTGGGGACCACCCAGTTGGAAATCAGCAATCAGCAAAAAGACCTGGGGGTCCTGGTGGACACCAAGTTGAAGATGAGACAACAATGTGCCCTTGCTGCAAAGAAGGTGAATGGTATCCTTTGCATCAGGAGGAGTGCTGCCAGCAGGTCGAGGGAGGTGATCCTTCCCCTCTGCTCAGCACTGGTGAGGCCACAGCTGGAGTGCTGGGAACAGTGCTGGGCTCCCCAGTACAGAAGAGAGTCCACTGAAGGGCCACAAAGATGATGAAGGGACTGGAGCATCTCTCCAATGAGGAAAGGCTGAGAGAGCTGGGACTGTTCAGCCTGGAGAAGAGAAGGCTCAAGGTGTTCACATCTATTTGTATAAATACCTGAAGGGAAGGTGTAGACTCTTCTCAGTAGCAACCAGTGAAAGCACAAAAGGCAATGGGCACACACACACACACACAAAAAAAAACCCCAAACGTTGTTCCATTTAAAAAACATTTTTACTGTGAGGATGGTCAAGCACTGGCACAGGTTGCCCAGAGAGGTTGTGGAGTCTCTCTCTGTGGAGCTTTTCAAAACCTAACTGGACATGGTCCTGGACAACCAGCTCAGGCTGACCCTGCTTGAGCAGGGGGTTGGACTGGATGATCTCCAGAGCTCCCTGCCACCCGCAGCCATTCTGGGATTCTGTGCTTGTGCTTCAGCAACAAGCTGGCAGCTTGGAGTGCAGACTGGACAATAAAGATGATGGCTATCTCAGAAAATGCAGAGCTGTCTATAAAACCACAGAGAAGTCTGTAAATGTTTGTGTCCATGTCTGTGTGTGTGCATTGTATACAGGCCTTCAACAATATAAAAAGAGGCCCTTCATGGGGCATGGGCAGGTGAGAGAAGAAGGTGGCTATAAAAAGCATCTAGTACAGGAACAAGTGCTTTACTGGAAAGGGCACGTCCCACTTTTTTTAAGACAATATAAATGCAAAGGGAGAATAGAGTTTAGAGCATGACATGCTAGACATTGGTGCAGTAAAATACTGCAGTCAGTGGTGCTTGTCTGCAGACACACAGTGAAGGTGCATGTACAGACAGTTAAAACTCCACCCAAGGAAGGTCCAGACCCTTCAGCCAGTACAAAGGGGATGACAGTAGCGCCACAGTCCGGCACTACAGGCATGCAGTCTTGGACACGGACAGTGCCACAGGCAGCAAGAGCAGGTAGGGCTGCAGCAAGGGAAGACTGGAGTGAGCCAGGTGCTTCAGCAGGTAGGCTTTGACTCAGCTTTACCTTTCACGGTTTTACACACATATGCAATATAGTGATTTGCTCTCAGACAAGCAAACTGCACTGCTCGGGTGGTGGTTAGCATCTCACCAAGTGAGGTATGCTCTCTGTTTCCCAGGTTTGAGAGCTGGATAAGCTGTGCACACTGTATGACAGGGGACTTTGCAGTTTGGTGTGTATGGGAAGTAGCTTCCAGGTGAAATCCAGTGCAAAAGGGGTAACCAGCTACCATAAGATATGCTGAGCCAAAAACCTGGGGAGATGAGACATGCTGTGATCTGGAGGACAGGAAAGAAACAGAGCAGAAAGCCTTGCCAAGAAACCCACCGGTCTACACAGCAGGATGAGACCTGGCATCTCTGGGTAGGTCACAAGTTCAGAATTGCCATAACAAGCCATCACCAGCTGTGCTGTGAGGGTCCACTTATGCTTGTGAGCTCCTGTTGCACTAATCAGCTGCACAAAACCTCAAGCAGTTGTGCAAGCTGCAGTGCACAAAGATGTGTCATCAGCTGCTGTACACTGCCCTCGTCCCACTCATTACAGTAAGCAATTTGGCAGCGATTGGCCAAAAAAATCTGCCTGCTTGCCTTTAGGATAAATTATTTCCCCAAAATAATATAAATCACCAGGGCCCCTATTTTAAACTGTTCTGGATCATTTTGCCTTTTCAAAGACAGCTGCAAAATGTCAGTGACGAAGGAATAGAGTTCAAGAAAAGAATCTTAGTTCTTGTCCCACACATACGCTATCTTCTTGAAAGTCTAGGCAGATGCCACTGCACTGGTTGAATTTTCTGCGACATAGTTTATGGGCAAAACACATCTTTCCCAGTGGAGAATGCTCCTCCCAGTGAAGGAGTTTGTCAGAGACCTCTGCAATGGTTCCAACTCCTCTTTTTCATAGAATCATACAATACCAGGTTGGAAGGGACTTCGGGGATCATCTGGTCCAACCTTTCTTGGCAAAAGCAGGGTCTAAACAAGATGGCCCAGCACCCTGTCCAGCTGAATCTTAAAAGTGTCCAGTGTTGGGGAATCCACCACTTTCCTGGGGAGATCGTTTCAATGGCTGATTGTTCTCATTGTGAAAAATTTTCCTCTTGTGTTCCATCGGAATCTCCCCAGGAGTAACTTTTACCCATCATCCCTCATCTTTTCCATGTGACTCCTTGTAAAAAGGAAGTCTCCATCATCTTTGTAGCCACCCTTTAAATGCTGGAACATGGTGATAAGGTCTCCCCTAAGCTTTCTTTTCTCAAGGCTGAACAAACCCAGTTCTCCCAGCCTTTCCTCATATGGCCAGCTTCTCAGTCCTTTGATTATCTTTGTGGCCCTTCTCTGGACCCTCTCCAGCCTGTCCACATCTTTTTTGCATAGTGGGGACCAAAACTGAACACAGTATTCCAGGTGTGGCCTGACAAGCGCTGGGTAGAGTAGGATAATGACTTCTTTATCTCTGCTGGTGATGCCCTTGTTGATGCAACACCGCATCCTGTTGGCTTTCTTTGCCACAGAAGCACGCTGTTAGCTCATATCGAGCTTGTTCTCCACCAGGACCCCGGATCCCTTTCCACAGCTGCTCCCCAGCCGGGTAGATCCCAGCCTGTGCTGCACTCCTGGATTATGTTTTCCCGGGTGCAAGACCTTACACTTGTCCTTGTTGAGCTTCATCAGGTTCTTGTTAGCCCACTCTTCCAGCCTATCCAAGTCTTCCTGCAGGGTGGCTCTCCCTTCCAAAGTGTCCACTTCCAAACTTCATCAGGGTACACTTGATCTCCCATCATCGATCACTTATGAAGATATTTTGTTATATATGGAAGCAATTAGGAACCCTCTTCAGCACCCCCTGGAAGAACACCTGGTTATCCATATGATGAACGGTCCACAAAACTGGTAAGCTATGCTCTTTGTGTAAGAGTCCTGGTCTATACACTTCTATCCTGATAGAGAAACACCTCCAGTAACACAACCACCAATAAATGAGGCTCTAAAAGGTTTTACTCTCACGCAAAAGTGGCATGAGATGTGTAAGCACCGGGCAGAGCAATGAGCAGGGACAAGAGGACCTGTGCTGACAGCTTTGCAGGTCCCTGACTGCAACGTAACATGTCAGAGCTGATTCCGCACTGGGGACACACTAGGAATCAGATCCAACACCACTGAGATCCTTGTAGCTGTATCTTGGCAGCGGGGCTCAAAGCTGCCCAGCACGATGTCAGGCCATGGGAACCACTGCAGTCTGGGGAGGCTCAGACTGAGGGAGCTGGGGCAGCAGAAGAGAAAAGCAACCAGGAGAAAAGTAACGCCAAACAGCAGGACTGACAGCAGTTCTGCCACGTGATGGCTAGCCTGGGGAGGCAAATGAGCAGCCCTCTGGAAGAGGAATTTCTGGCGCCTGAAGCTGTTCCATGCAAGCCTGGAACCTGTAAAAATGACAGATACCCTGAAGGTCTTTTCCTCTGTTGCTGCCAGACATTGAGCTGCCAGGTTACAGCAAGGATTCTCGCATCAGTCTCTCAGTGCATGGCTTCACACTCACCTGCTTACACACACAGACAGGCCTGCCAAGACTTTCTGTCTACAATCTGATTAGGAGCAATAACATGGATTAAAATAACTGCATGTGTGTGAGGAAAATGATGTAATTGCTATTAAAGACACCAGCGTTTCTTTTACAGCCAACAGCTCGGCACCACACTTCTGTCAGAGGTGTCTTGGGACCGCGCTCTCCAAGGAAGAGAACTGGGTGTTTGCTGCAAACATCGGTTTGCAACATGTAGGAGAAAAGCTGTCTCATAATGGGAGGACTCAGTTTGGGAGATGGATGCTGGAGCCACTAGGTAGCCCAGAGTAAATCATCACTGGAGTGCCTGGAACATTTTGATCCATAAATTTTAGCACAAAAGGTGCTGCAGATAAATCTTTGAGCAAGACTACCTGACTGCCAGGTGGCCGTGTGGCCAGCGCCTGCACTCCACTGCGTTCCACTCTAGCGAGCAGAGGACAGTCATAGCAAGCGACAGGTGTAACTGATCTGCAAAAAGGTTCATTTGCCACAGCTGAGGAAAGCCCACATTAAACTTAATCAGGAGGAAATTTTTCAGACAGAAGAAACTTGTGAGATTTTTTTCAGTTTCTTCAACTGTGAAGCTGTCAGTTCTTGGCAAGCAAGGAAGAATAAGAAATTTAGAAGGATGTCAAGCATTTGCTAGAACATAACAATTCTTTGAAATCAACAGACCTTTGCATTGCGCAAAGCAGTTTTTGTTAAAGCCATATTCTGAGACAGACTGAAAGAGCAACTGCTGCCCCACTTGGCAACTGCTTTTGGTCAGACCAGGATCCAGTACAGGAATGGAGTGAGCATCTTTTCCCACCAAGAATGCACAGCCTGCTTGCCTGCTCCAGCCCTTTGACCACCCTTGCTGCCACTTTCTGGACCTTTTCCAGTTTGAGAAGGGGACCGTAAGGATGTTCTGTTTTGTCCTCCACTATTGCTTTTGCTCCTTTTCCTAGCACTTGATTTGCTTTTTGACCACTCCTGAGCGCTGAACTGCCATTTGCATAGAAATAGCTATCATTCCCTAGAGATCTAACTCCCAAGTGGCAGTGGTCAGCTCAGAACTCATCGTTTCACACGCAAAATGTGAAACGGGTCCCTTTCCATTTATTTACACTGAGTTGATCCTGCCCCTGTATTGCACAGTACTGCTATGTCCTGCTGCAGCTCCTCAGAGCCTAATTAGCTGCATTAGTTAACTCAGTGCTGTGAACAGACTTCCTCGCCTCACTCTGCCACTGTGCCAGATGCACAGGCTGAGCAGCAGCAGCCCCCGTGGGGGTCTCCGTGGGATTCCCCTGCGGACCTCCTTCAACAGGGAAAAATGCCCCTTCTCCCCTGCTCCCGTTCTTTACTTGGTCACTTCCCAGCAAAGGACCTGCCCTCTTCTCAACGGTATCTGTGGCTCCTTGGCAGCCTTTGCCGAGGGACCTTGCCAAGGCCAAGCAGACAGTCTGCCAGGCACCCTGTGCATACGCTGCGCGGCTGCTTTGGGGACCTCTCCCGGCTGCCGGCTGGCAGCAAGACTGAACCTCACTGACAGCACTGCTCACAGCTGGCCACTGCCACAGCACAGCTGGATTTGCCATCTAAGGGTGGCCTTGCCAGGTGTCCCACATGCCAAAACAGGCCAACCTGGGGAGCCTATGCATGTGACAGCCAGCTTTGCCCTTGGTTGCCAGACCTCCTACCTGCCAGGACTGGCCGTACCAGGCAGTCTGACCCAGACATTTCTGCAGCAGAGAGCAGCCGTTGCAGTCACCCCTGCACAGACTCTACACTCTGTGGCAGCTTTTTAACGTCTAAGCATTGGTGTATGCATGGGGCAGCCTGCAAATGGCATTGCCTGCCTGCTCCGGCTGCACGCCAGCAGAGTCTGTCCCTGAGCACGGGGAGGGAGCAAGTGTCGGCTGGATTTTGGACAGGGTTCATATTCCTGCCCTGTCCACTGCCAGCAGCAGCCAGGGGCTTCTGCTCCAGGCTGGGGTCTGTACCTGATGGCACTTGAAAATTTTTCTCAGGTGACTCCGTACTGCTTGTTGGGTCCTTGTCACTGAGGAGGAGGTCTGGGCTGATAGAGGACTTAACTGGAGGGAGAGAGGAGACCATCTCTACACAGAGCCCTCTTCCTCAGGGCTTCTGAAAGCTTCAGGGAGAAGCGGAAAGGAGAATGTCATCTGCTATCCCAATTTTTACCTTTCCCAGAACCCTGTGTGGTAAAGGAGCTTTTCAAGGAAACACCATAGTCCAAATAATTGTGGCATTTGGAAGAAAATGTGATCACAGGAACCTGCCAGGACTCTGTGTTTGGGGACATCATCCCCGTGGCCCGCAGCAGGCTGGGCTCTCCTCGCCCTCCCTTCAGGGTGCTGGGCTCCTTGTGCAGTCCCTGCCCTACCTGCTTCGCCAGTCATGTCCCTCTGCCCACTGTCTGCCCTCTGGGGAGCCGGGCAAGGGGCTGCTGGTCTGGGTCAAGGAGTCGAGGCCAGACATGAGAGTGATGACACCTGTTCTGTGCCTGCCGGTGACCTGTGGCTCTCACCTGCTACCAGGCACAGGCAGGAGATGAGAGCCGTGTCGTGCAGACAGCAAAACTGGATTGCAGGAGCTCAACCAGGGCAAGATGGCACCATTCTGAGCAGCCATTGTGTGTCATCGGGCTCCAGGGGACTGCAGCAGCCAGCACACGGTCCTGCCATCTCTCCAGCAGCTCTTGATGCCACATGGGAGGGAAGGCTCCAGGCAGGAGAGCGCAGCTCCAGGAAAGAGAGGATCTCCTTGGACTGTACTAAGTCTCTGCTCCAGGTGCTGTTAAGACATGAGAGGCAGTCAGGAGGCAGCTGCCCGCAGCAGCCCCCACAAAGAGACCATCCTTCCCACCCCACATGGGAGACCTCTCAGCCAGCCAAGGAGAAAGACCAGAGAGAGAGAGGGGAGGGGGAACAAGACACACAGATGGGAAAACGACGTCTTCCCAGGGAGCCGCCTGCAGGGTCTGCTGAGGCTGGGGGGGGGCAGCGGGGCCGCTGTGAGTCTTGCTGCAGCAGCCCCTGCATGGATGGCCCCGTGCTCCACTATGGAGGTCTCCAGGCCATGTCTCCTCATCCTCCCTGTCCCTCCCCAGCTCCACACTCCGGCCACTGCCGAGCACCCCGAGCCTCCCACCCGCAGGCATGGGACCAGGGGCTGCCGGATGCAGAGCGCAGGGAGCTGGGCAGCAGCGGGCAAGGGAGGGGGCGCTGGGGGGGCAATGGGGATGTTGAGGGGATGCGGACCAGGAGGCAAACAGAGCTGCCGTCCTGAGCAAAGCATTACCCTGGCTACCAGGGGATGGTGAAATCAAGGGAAAAATATGAAGGCTTGCCCAGGGATTTACATCTGATATGGCAGAAGAGGAAAAGTCTGTGGAGCAGCTCACAGCATGGCCTGGCCTTGGATGGAGCTGTAGTCAGAGGCGCAGTCTGGGAGATGAGCTAAGGAAGGCTTGGCTGGCACTGGGGGCAGCAGCTGGGCTGGGGCACAGCACGGATGGGGCAGGGTCCTGCCAGGGAGAGGAAATGCCCTGAGGAAGGGTCTGAGGAACAGGGCTCGAGTCCAGCTGCAGGAGAGGGAAGAAAGCATCAAATGTTAGTCTGGGCCATAAGCTGGCAGCAGGACATACGGCAAGAAAGGCCCTCGAAAAATATCAGAGGGGCTGCTGTTATGTGACAAGGCTTCAATGGGCTTCAATTTTCCGCATCTGCAATAGCTTAGTCCCTTAAATGTGGCAGACAGGAGATCCGTGGTAACTACATGCCAAAGAGAAACTGCACTGCAGTGATCCCCTTCCCTTCCCTTCCCTTCCCTTCCCTTCCCTTCCCTTCCCTTCCCTTCCCTTCCCTTCCCTTCCCCTGGTGAAGGCAAGGGCAGATGATGCACCATGCCAAGAACAGCATCTGGTGACTGGAGTTTATGAGTATTTGAAAGGAACGATAAACAAAATGAGACGAATGGCCAGAGTTCCCTCTTTATTTGTCAAATCCATCTATTTTCACACAAAGTTGTCCCAGCAGCTTCTCCTGACCCTCACCAACTCAGAGCAGCGCTACGGCATGAAGCAGCCGTGGGCTGTGCCGGCACAGGGTGCAGTGGCCGGCAGGAGCAGCCGTTGGCACGCAGGATCAGCAGGAGACAGACACCAGCATGGGTTTTGTGTCAGCATGGTAAGAGATAAGTTAAACCAATACTCGGTCACTGAGAATTCAGAAAATGCACCAAAGTTTACTTAATCGTGGCCAGAACTAGAGCCTGACACCAAACATATCTTAAGTTTATGCTCTTTTATTTTTACGTTGCATAAATGTTTTCAGTCTCTGCAACACAAAATCCAAACAGTTGCTGAACCAGAAGCAAGAGTGCTGCTTTCATGTGAGCCCGTCTCTTGCCCATGACAGCTCTGGGCCGGCCGATGCCGGGACATGCCGTGCCCTGCGCTGCCCAGTGGTGCCCAAACAGGTGATGCCGTGTCGGGGGCTCCATGGCAGCACCGCACCCGAGCAGCGATGGCTGCTCTGCACTGGCCCTGCTCGTGCGCTGGCAGGGGAGAGCTGGTGAGGCCACATCTGGGCCACACACGGGGCTGTGGCCCCCGGCCCACGCCAGCGCTGAGCCCCTCAGCAGCAGCGCCGCCGTGGCAGCCCCCGAGCCCCCCAGCCTCCCCAGCCCCCAGCTGTGGCAGGGGGTCCTGGTGTGCAGTAAGCGGGGTCACCAGCCTCCCCAGGCTGGGCTGCCAGCCCCAGGAGAGGCCGCGGCCCCAGGGAGAGGGTGAAGGAGTCTCAGCCGGTGCCGAGGTGGCCAAGAAGATGCCAGTCCTGCTGCGTCAGGGCAGCCGGGAAGGTGCTGACCCCAGTCCCGGATCGTCCGTGATGAGAGACTCCCCGTTGGCCGCCCTGCTCCTGGGTGGTTTGGTGAGAGCCAGCCCAGCAGCACCTCAGAACAACCCATCTGCATGCCCATGAGTGAATAACCGTAAGTGTGCACTTGCTTTACCACCAGTAATTTGTACCAAAGACGTTCAAGGAACCCCCCCGTGTCCTGGTGCACGTGGGGGTTGTGCGGCCCCACCATGGCAACCCTGGCCTAGCGTCGGGTGGTGGCACCGGCCATGACTGCTGGTGGCTTTAACCTGAGCACAACCCAGCTCCCGATGACAGCGCCAGCTCCATGACGTCCTGTGCCGGGGGCCTCATCCTGCTGCCTCTGGGCTGCAGGGTGGAAATCCCTCACCGCTGTCAGCCTGGGGCGTGGTGGGGTGGCGCAGGGCCAGGGTCAGGGAGCAGCGCAAGGGGACGTCGGGTACCGAGGGTCCATGGGTGGGAGTGTAGGGATTAACGGCACGGACTCTGGCAAACAGCAACCAAAGACCTTTATTGCTCTTTGTTAGCAATCTTTATAGCAAGCAGAAGTGTACACGCGCTACCTGCAGCTTGCAGATAGGTTATAGCCTTGTGTTCACGCGCATCTATGCTCTAGTGGATTGGCCCGTTATTCCTGATCACACGACATGCCTTCATGGCCCTTATCTTGTTTTCTCCTTTTCAGCAGCACATTCCTTTCTCCGTTATCTTCTGCTTATGTGCCTTCTCGTGCCTGGCTTGGGAAAAAAGCTTGCTCATCAAAATCAAATTCAGTAATGTCTGTTGTTGAAATTCCCATCCCCACATCTCCCCCTTTTTGTTTTACTAGAAACACTGCTGAAACTGATCTCTCAATCATTTTTCGCATAGGGTTCTCAGGACATTGCCGTTTAAAATGTCCCGACTTTCCACAGCGGAAACACGCTTTGTTACCGGGACGCAAGGCAGCGGCTAAACAGGCTGCAAAAGCCTCATTCTTATGTGTAATTGAACCCACACGATTGCACGCGTCAAGCATGTCCACTATGGTCGGGTTTTGCAATGTCTGCAAGACTCTTTTACAGTCCTCATTGGCATTTTCTATAGCCAATTTCATAAGCAATGCCTCTTTGGCTTCAGGATTTTGTATTTGTTTTTGAATAGCTTCTTGGAGCTTGTCGATAAAATCCATATAAGGTTCGTTGCTCCCTTGCTTAATGTTAGTAAAAGACTTTACTGGTCGTCCTGTATCAGGGACCTTTACCATTGCTTGAAACGCAAGGTCTGCTGATTGTCTTAAAATTTCAGG
>NW_008795525.1:186076-186374 GCF_000699145.1 Aptenodytes forsteri
GCTGACAGGGTCCTCCCCCATTAACTGAGCGATTCCCACGCCCACGAGCGGGTCTCCCGCTCGCCGCTCCAGGGTCGCAATAGCTGCCTGCTGACAGAGTTCCCTCCAATGAGCTTGCCAGAGCACTCTTTGCGTAGGGGAGAATATTAAATCAGCCAACGCTTTGGTATCGAAAGGGGTTAACAAGTGTCCCTTCACAATATTTTGCAATAGGCTCTGTGTAAAAGGCGCTCCCAATCCACATTGCATGATGGTCCGCCTTAACTCCTTAACCAAATCCCATTGAAGGGGCTGCCAA
>NW_008795525.1:187172-188766 GCF_000699145.1 Aptenodytes forsteri
GTCTGGGGGTTAACGGCACGGACTCTGGCAGACAGTAACCAAAGGCCTTTATTGCTCTTTGTTAGCGATCTTTATAGCAAGCAGAAGTGTTCACGCGCTACCTGCAGCTTGCAGATAGGTTATAGCCTTGTGTTCACGCGCATCTATGCTCTAGTGGATTGGCCCGTTATTCCTGATCACACGACATGCCTTCATGGCCCTTATCTTGTTTTCTCCTTTTCAGCAGCACATTCCTTTCTCCGTTATCTTCTGCTTATGTGCCTTCTCGCGCCTGGCTTGGGAAAAAAGCTTGCTCATAAAATCAAATTCAGTAATGTCCGTTGTTGAAATTCCCATCCCCACACGGGAGCCCAGCGCAGCCTGCGTGTGGTGGGGCCAGAGCCCGTGTTTGGGACGTTGAGAAGCCCCTGAGCTGCGTGGCACCCCCCCTGCTTTCAGGGACCAAGTGCCTCTGCAGGAGGGAGCCACTCCAAGGCTTATCTGCTGCAGTGTCCATTGGGGTCTGTGCAGCTGGAACCCCCCGTCCCGCTCTGTTTGGAGAACAACTGGAACTGTGACATAGTTAAACCCCTCGAGGAATGTCCTGCAGGCAGTAGCTTGCAAAGCCAGGGAGCTGCACAGAGATCTGCTTGCCCAGAGGCTAGCAGCGATGCCATTCCAGCCCAAGGGTGGTCTGCCCACGTGGCATCAGCCTCATCTACCCGAGGAGGGGACTACAGCCCCTGCTCCGGACGGCACTCGGACCCCCCTGCTTCTTCAGCAGGAGCCAGTCCTGGCCGAAGTCACCTCCCGCAACCTTTGGAGCCTTCCCGTGTCCTGGGCAGGACTCACCAGGTGAGACACATGCGCCCTGTCCTTGAAGATGTGTTCTTGCTTGGTGTGGTTGGTGGCAGACTGACCGGAGCGCTCGGGGACTCATCCCTTCGGATGGACTTGATCGGGCAGAAACACTTCTCAGTCCGGCTCTGCCGCACCGGGCACAGCAGCGGGGAGCGGTGGTGTGCAGGAACATGCCTGCTCTGCTGACCAGACCTGGAGGCATGGAGCAGACAGTGCTCAGAGAAGCTAGGCAGGATCGCAGCCCAGCCCTGGGGAGCATGGCAGGGACGCTCCCAGGCATCGCATCTCCCTGCTCAGCTCGAGGGGCTGTGCACATGAAGCTGACGCACCTCTCTCAGTCCTCCCACCCTGCTGTAGCATCGGGGATTGCTATAGCCCTGGGCAGTCCCTGGGGAGTTTCAACTCAGATCTGGCTTCTGCAACTTTCTCCTCGTGTGCCCGACAGCAGTGCCTGAGCAGGAACAGAAAACAAAGTGACCCAGGCTGAGCTCAAAGTTTAGCCAGGCTGTGATGAAGAGCCAGGCCCAGCAGAGGCCACAGGGCTGGAGCACAGGAGGTACCAGGAGTGGCCGAGAGAGCCGGGCTTGTTCAGCCTGAAGAGAAGGCAAAGGGAGAGCCCACCAGTGCCTGCAGCTCTCCAGTGGCAGTGTGTGGAGAAGACAGTCAGACTTCCTGGAGGTGCCCAGTGACAGGAGAAGCCATGAACATGAACTGCAACATGGAAAATTGCTGCTAGACCCCCCCCCCCCCCCCA
>NW_008795525.1:189242-194549 GCF_000699145.1 Aptenodytes forsteri
AAAATTGCTGCTAACCCCCCCCCCCCCCCAAGAATAACTTCTTCAACATAAGGGTGGTCACACATTATAGCTGGGTCAGAGTAAGGGGAATTTCCATCCTTTGAGATATTTAATGCCTGTCTGGACACTGCCTTGGGCAACCTGCTCTACCTAGACCTGCTTTGAGCTGGGGTGGACCACAGAGCTCTAGAGATCCCTCCCTGCATACACAGCCCTGTGATATCCAGGGCTCCTTGTGACGAGCAACCCACCACTGTCCTGCATAAGTTGTTCACACAGTTCATCCTCCTTCCTGCTGAAAATATCTATTGCATTTCTGTTTGACATGTCTGCCCTCAGTTCCCAAACGCTGCGTTTCATCAGACCTCAAATCATTTCTGTACTCCTCTCTAGTCTGTGAATATGGACAGCAATAGTCTCACTGGTGCCATACACTGGAGCGTCCATCCCTTGGGCACTGATAGGTATGATGCTGTTTCGCCCAGAACTTGGCTCCCCGGTAGTTCCCACAGTCACTCCCGTGGCCCTCTTCAGCACAGCTGTTTATCAGGACACAACCTGCCAGACCACAACCTTGACTTGCATTCTTTGTAGCTTAGGGTATGCTCTTGCATAGATAGCTGTGCAAACACAGGTAATCTCTTGCAAGACGATAAAACAATTCCAGAAGGCAGATTGTGCACAAGGAGGTGGCAAATATCCACTGATCTCCACAGGCAGATGACAAACATGCTCAAATGCGTGATCTGGCCATATTCACTCCCAACAGCAGACATGTCTCTGCCAGGAACTAAAATCTGTGTATGATGCTTTCCTTTCATAATTACATTTTCAGACCTCTCAGTAACCCAGCTTTTACCTCAGTTGGTGAAGCATTTTTATTTCATAGACCCACAGAACGGCTGAGGTTGGCGGGGACCTCTGGAGATCATCCAGTCCAACCCCCCTGCTCAAGCGTGGTCAGCCAGAGCTGGTTGCGCAGGACCACATCCAGTTGGGTGCTGACCGTCTGCAAGGATGGAGACTCCACAGCCTCCATGGGCAACCTGCACCAGTGCTTGACCACCCTCACAGTGAAAAAGTTTTTCGTATGTTTAAGTGGAATTTCCTGGATTTCAGCTTGTGCCCATGCATTCTCACCCTTGGGATGCTGTTTCCCCCTCATAGACAAGCCAATGAAGTATGGGTTAGGCTAGTGGCCAGAGAGGTGGACTGAAAACTGACTGAATGGCTGGACCCAGAGGGTTGTGATCAGTCACTAATGGAGTCACCAGGGCTCAACACCAGGGCCAGTACTGTTTAACACTGGACAATGTTATTCATTAATGACCTGGACGACGGGGCAGAGCACACCCTCTGAAGTTTGCAGATGACACAAAGTGGGGAGGAGTGGCTGATATGCCAGAGGGTCATGCTACCATCCAGAGGGACCTTGGGAGGCTGGAGAAATGGGCAGAGAGGAACCTCATGAAGTTCAACAAGGAGAAATGCAAGACGAGGCAATGGACAAAAATTAACACACACGAAATTCCATCTGAACACCAGGAAACTCTTTTTCACATGAGGGTGGTCAAACCCTGGCACAGGTTGTCCAGAGAGGTGGTGGAGCCTCCATCCTTGGAGACATTCAAAAGCCATCTGGACATGGTCCTGGGCAACCAGCCCTGGGTGGCCCTGCTTGAACAGGGGTTGGAGACAGTGACCTCCAGAGGTCCCTGCCAACCTTGACTGTTTTGTGATTCTGTTTTGTCACTGGGAACCACTGTGAAGAGCCTGGCCCCATCTTCTCTCCTCTCTCTCATCAGGTGTTCATACACGTTGATGAGATCCCCCAGAGCCACCTCCTCCCCAGGCTGCAAGTGCTGCACTGAAACCGGCAGATTTAGCTGCCGCTCTGCCAGGACGTGACCTCTCCAGCACGCCAGCAAGTGCTGCTGTAAGTCCTCCCAGTCCGTCAGGGGTTGTCCTGCACTGAGCAGTCCCAGCGCAAGAGCTGCATGCCATGGAGATCGGCTCCACGGGACTACTGTCTCCTCACTTGGGCACTGTTCAGCCTGTAGGACACACCCACAAAGATCTCCTTCCAGCTGCTGCTTTTTAGGAGTGGGGTGCTCAGCCTCTGGAGAAAAGGCATGGAATTCTGGAAGCTGACTGTCACATCCATGCAGGTCTGCGGGATGGGGTGATCGGCTGCTGGAGACTCCTCTGCAAGCAATGGTTCCCTTTGCCACTCGGCCATTGTCCGAACTGCCAGGGAATAATTGAACTGTTGGGAGAGAAAGACAGAGCAGAGGGAATTAACGTAGGAAGAGACCCAGACCCTTCCAAAGATGGGCTCTGCTGGGTCAGATGAAGAACTCGCCTACCCCAGTATTCTGAGAACTGCAAGCAAGAGGTGCTTAGGGAAGAGCATCGGAGCAAAGCGGCTTTCACCAGTCCCTGCTCAGCCCTCACAGCCTGAGGCCAAGCAACTTCATGGGTCAGAGTGCATTTACACCTGTCTCTAGAAAATGATCATTAAAATGTAAAAATAGGAAAGAAGAACTGTGATCTGGGAAGCCTGGAGCCACACGAGCTCTAGAAACAGCTGTGTACCGCCAGGGTCAATGTGCTGATATGCCAGTGAAATCGTGATTAATTTAACCCGGCCCTGGCCTCTGCCTGCCCAGGGCCGGTGCGGACCCCAGGGCCCCAGGGAGCAGACGGGTGCTGCCATGCAGAGGGGTGAGCGGTGCGTCCCACGGCAGAAGGCAGGCAGGGCACCAACAGTGGGGCACCAGTGGCCACCTCCCAGCACCAGTGTGGAAGAGGGCAGCGGAGGCAGACGTCCCTGTGGGCCGACGTCCCTGCAGGCAGCGCCCTGGAGAGCTCTGCTCACGGGGGGTGCAGAGACCAGGGTGTTGGAGGTCTCAGGAAAGGGCTGCCTGGTGCCAATTTGCTGCTGGGGGGTGCAGTCCCTGCAGCAACGGCACCGTGCAGAGCACTGCTGCTCACCTCGGGTGCCACTGAGGCAGGGGCTTGGAGAAGGGGCTGGGAACACCGAGGGCCCGGAAAATGTCTCCGGAGGTGGAGAGCAGCAGGACTGAGACTGTTACCTGAGAGACCGAGAGAAGGGGTGACGGGGGCTCTGCTCTCCCTGCCTCCTGGACAGGGACAAGGGGCAGGCTGGGACCTTGGCAGGGAGAGACAAAACCAACACCCAAGTGTTCTGGAACCTCGTACCAGGGACAAGGCTTGGCTGAGCCCCAGAAGGGCTGTACCACTCCCTGGGTGCCAAGGTTGGCTACAGCCCTGCCACAGGTGCTCAGAGAAGGGGTGAAGGGACGGAAACCCCCTTCTCTGGGGTCGAGGGTGGCCCTTTTTCTGCTGCAGAACTGCAGCCCTGTACCACCCACTGTGGCAATCCCCGAGATCGGCTGTGCTGCCAGGCAGAGCACATGGGAAAGCTCCAAGCAAGCTGTGCTGTGGATCTGCTCTCTACAGGCAGGGACAGGAGTTGCAGGAAGCTGGCAGGACCTACAGCTTCAAGGACCTTTAAATTCAAGTATTTCCAGGCAAACACTCCCCTCGGGCCCTCTGCGACCATCCAGCACGAGTGGCTGTCCCTCGGGGAGGTGGTGGTGCTCCGGCTTCCCGCCCAAGCAGCCTGCAAGCAGGTGCGTGGGTCCGGGGGCTGGAGGCTGGAGCAGAGCAGGGTCTGGGGCACCTTCCGGGCAGAGCACCGGTGCAGACACCCAGCGCCCACACTCCACCAGCACATCAGTCCTCACTGGCGAGAAAGGAGCCAGAGGCAGCAGCCTGTGCCCGTCAAGTCCGGGCGAATGCATGGTGTTTACATGGGCGCCAGCAGAAGCACTGCCCCACACACCCCGTGCCTGTCACCAACACTGCCTGCATGCCGTGCGCCACCCGGGAACGTGCTCGGCCTCAGTGGCTGGATCTGGCAAGCCCCAAACCACCGCAGCCTTGTGTCTGTCACACAGCCAGGAGGAATTGACCCCTCTCCAAAGCTCACCAGGTTCAGCCACCGCCAACACCTCCTTGCCGTGCCAAGGCCTGGTTGTGCTCCGTGAGGACGCTTCCACTACCTCCAGGAGGAAGGGCTTGTACCTGCAGAGCCATGACGTGCAGCCTGTTCTGATGCCAACAGCCAAAGTGGGGACAAAAAGGCTCCCGGAATGAGCAACGCCAACCCTCAGCCCCGAGGAGAGTGGCCCTTGCCCCCGCAGGGTGCACCGCGCAGGAGGGACCAGTGGGGCCAGGGCTCTACTCACCCTCACGACGCATTAGCAGCAAGACATTAGTGAAGAGATGTTTTATTAGCACTAGGAAACCGTTTCCTAGAAATACAAGAACCCCAGGTCTGGAGCAGGAAAGCCCAGCGCCGGAGCCGTTAGGGCAGAGTTCGGGTGGGAACTCCTCCTGGCCGGAAGGGCAGGCACTGCGATTTCTTTCTTGGTGCCCCCTGCCAGCCCCTGCCCCAGCACCGCCAGGCACAGAACAGACTTGGCCACTGCCACGAGGCTCTCAATGCCGATGCACTAGAGGACACAGATCCACAAGGCCGGGTCTCGGTGCAGAGTGGATCTGCTGCTCCAGACCAGGACTACCGGCAGCGTGCAGAGGCCCAGACCGTACTGCAGCACCAAAACGTTACTTCTCCTGCTGGTAACGCAGGGCCTGGATCCATCCTGCAGCCATCCAGCCCACCGCTACTGCCAGAAGGTGTGACCCAGGATGACGGCCGTGCTATGTGCCAGTGCCTGGAGCCCCTTGCAAGGGTCCACGGGGGCCTGGAGCCGCCAGCGGGTCAGGAGAGGCTCCGGGTCCCCCAGCCCCTGGCAGGGCAGTCGGTGCCGCCAATCCCGCCTGGGCCGAGTTCTGGGATGCCCGGGCTGCGCTGGCCTCATAGTCGGAGGCACGGCGCTGCATGATGGAGGGCATCAGCGCCACGTAGGCGCTCATCAGGCGGTGGTTGGAGCGGACCAGCTTTCCGGCGCAGCTGTCGAGGCACGTCTCCTGCAGGACGGGGAGGATCAGCGTGGCATGGGGGCTCCCACGGCCCCTCCGGCCCCGCGCGCAAGGGCTGGCCGCGCCAGACCCAGGGGCTCTGGCTGCCCCGGGGCCTCACCTCGCGCCCGGTGAGCAGGCGGTAGTTGAGGTTGGAGACGCAGTGCCGGAAGCAGAGCTCGGTCATCCGGTTGTAGACCAGCAGGAAGTCCCGCAGCTGGAAGAGAGGCGGCGCCGGCAGACGCTCACCCCAGCGCCTGCCCCGGCCCGGGGCCGCGGCACCCGGGACCCCCCGAC
>NW_008795525.1:195364-197714 GCF_000699145.1 Aptenodytes forsteri
CGAGGGCAGAGCAGCGGGGCGGGCTGGGGATGCGTCCGTCCCTGCTTCCCTCCCGGGCCAGGACAGGGCCTGCGGGGACCCGGCCCTCTCGCCCGGGAAGCCCACGCCAGGCGATGCCGGGCTCTGTGGCCCCTCCACGGGGCGAACGGGAGCCTGCCCAAGGTGATCCCTCGGCGCTGGGGGTTCCCCAGGGCCGGTGGAGGTTTGGCCGGGAGAGACTAGGCAGCAGGGCCGGCGTCACAGCCTCTGCCCCTCGGGCTTGTCCCACTGGGCTGCTCCCCGGGCTGGGTGCTGTCCCCCACCAGGTTTGTGCGGGACCAGCCCTACAAACCTCCTGCCAATAGCAGCCACCAGCGCTGGCCATTTCCCTGTGGGACGGATGGTTCTGCCTGCCAGGTGCTGCGTGGCATCACAGCCGTGAGCAGTGGGGGGCACCGGGCGCTGCAGGGCGCTCGGGGCCATGGGTCCTGGCAGCTGCCAGCTGTGTCTCCTGCCGTGGTGTCATCTCCCCGCGCTGGAGCCGCAGGGGCTGTTGTGGGGGCTGCTCCCCAGCTGTGGCCTGGAGCAGGGCTGCTGGCCGGCAGGGCATCACACTGGGAGAGCGGGGCAGGAGAGCGTGCTGGGAGGCAACATATCTTCAGCCAGGGCCCTTTCCTGGGGGTCCGTTCATCGGGGCTGTGTCCCTGTCAGGGCATGCAGCTAACGGAGCACAAGGGGTGGATCTGGCCCCTGCTCAGGTGCCTGGCCGCCAGCCCCGGAATGTGCTCCGACCGGTCTGGGCGCAGCAGGGCCCTCGCTGCTCCCCCCGCTCAGGTGCACCGCCTGGCTCCGTGTTCCCGGGCTCTGGGCCAGGAGCTGCTCTGCTGCAAAGCCCCAGTTGTCCCGGGGCAGGGTCTGCCACGCAGCTGGGACAGACGGACTGCTGCTGCGCCCCGGAGATTTGTGAGGGGCAGGGGAGAGCCATCTCATTTCCAAAACGTGTGAGCCATGGGCCGAAGGGGTGGGAGGGAACGCACTGGCCGCGTTCCAGGGTTGGGAGCAGGAGCTGGGGCCGGCTCCTCTGGGACGTGCGGCTCCGCCGGGAGCTTTCTGGGAGGCAGGAGGCTGCAGGCAGGGCCAGGGTGGCACATCCCAAGGGACTGCCGTGCTGTGGCTGCAGAGGCTGCTTGGTGCATGCAGCTGCCAGCGCGGGACCAGCTGCCTGCTGTCTTCTGCCTGCTCCCTGGCTGTCGGGAGCTCAGCCCAGGCTTTGGCCCTGTGGGGTCCTGGCTTGGGAAACCCGGGGTTTCCCTGGCTGAGTGAGAGTCCCAGGATGCTGGCCACAGGGGGGTGGTCTCTGTCTCTGCCTAGTCCCTGGGGCTCCCTGGGCTCCAGCGGCACGTCTGTGTCCTTGCAGGCCCTGAGGATGTCGGACGGGATCATGAGCAAGGCTGCCACCATGGAGATCCCCATCAGCAGCAACGGGGACACGGGCAGCCTGCCGGAGGATGACGGCTTGGAGCAGGTTTGTAGCTGGGGCTGGGTGGGGACGTGCCGGACTCCCAGGTGTTGCTTTCCAGGCCGGGCTGCTCTGCTGGCTCTGCCCCAGGCCCTCTGCGTCAGGGCCGTGCCATCCTCTCGGCCATGCGTCTTGGCTCTGCGCCTCAGCTGCCTGTGCTCCTCCTTCTGCTCCAGGACCTGCAGCAGGTGATGGTGTCAGGGCCCAACCTCAACGAAACCAGCATCGTCTCTGGTGGCTACGGGGGCACAGCTGAAGGCATCATCCCCACCAGCACCATCAAAGGTAGGCCAAGCCGTGGTGCAGGCTCACATGGACGGGGCTGGGGCAGAGGGGGAAAGCTGGGGTTGCCTGCCGAGGGCAGTGCTGCTCCTTGCGCGACGGCAGAGGTGGGAGGGAAAGGCTGCGTCGCGGGAAGGACGGCACAGCTCACCTTGCTGCCCGCTGGCCTGTGGGGAAGGAGGCGTGCTGCTCAAGCCGCAGGGCCCGGGAGCCCGGTCCTGCCGGGGCACAGCCTGCGGTGGTGCCAGGCAGGGAGGGTCTTGTGTGCGTCCGCGGGCAGAAGCTCTGTCTCGAGCCTCGACTCGAGCTGGGCTGTCACCTGGGCCCCACAGCGTGTTCCCTCCCTGGTCCTGACATGTGGTTCTGCCTCAGCCTGGCCGTTTGGGACAGCGGCTTCTGCCAGTGCAAGGCAGCTCCTTCCCCTTCTTCCCTGCTGGGCGTGGGTTCTGCTGACAGGCTGGCAGACGCGTGCCCCTGGCAGAGCCTGGCTGCCTCAGAGTGGAGGGGCTGCTGCCCCACTAACCCCGCTCTTCCCGCGCTCCCCGCACGGGGGAACTAACGGGGGGGGGC
>NW_008795525.1:197744-204646 GCF_000699145.1 Aptenodytes forsteri
TCCGTGGGCTGCGGCTTGTGGCGCCTGGGCTTCGCGCACTGTGCAGGCAGGGCAGCTCTCAGGTCCTTTCACCAGTGGTGGGGGAAGGTGCTGGTGTCCCACCTCTTCTTCGGTCCTGGGTGAATGGGGAGCTCTGGGGATGTGCTGGTGCCAGTGGTTGTGTGATGAGGACCGGGGATGGCCTGCCCATGGGAGGATGGGGCAGGGTGGCTCTGAGCCCCACACTCTCCGTTAACGGGGAGGCGCTGCAGGAGGGCTGGGCCATGGGTGCTCTCCTCTCTTGCAGGCGTGGGGCCTCCCGCTGGGGAGGGTCCGTCCTGTCGGCCAGGGGCACCCCCGGGACCATGGGCTGCGGCTTGTGGCGCCTGGGCTTCGCACTGTGCTGAGGCAGGGCAGCTCTCAGGTCCTTTCACCAGTGGTGGGGGAAGGTGCTGGTGTCCCACCTCTTCTTCGGTCCTGGGTGAATGGGGAGCTCTGGGGATGTGCTGGTGCCAGTGGTTGTGTGATGAGGACCGGGGATGGCCTGCCCATGGGAGGATGGGGCAGGGTGGCTCTGAGCCCCACACTCTCCGTTTATTTCCTCTTCTCGTTGCTCAGGCTGGTCCTGGGGTTGCGGGTGCTCCTGATGGCAAAGCATGGCTGTGAGCATCCCGCCGGCCGGGCAGCGGTGTGGGCAGGTGTGCCACAGCCCCGGGGCCCTGCTGGTCCCTGTGCCCCCCTGGGAGCTCTGCCCGGGCATGGGGGCAGCGATGGCCCAGCGGGTCTACGATGAGCGTTGGTAGTGCTGGGCTGGGCCAAGTGGGCACTGCTGGGGCAGCTCTGGCACAGCCACGTCTCTCACCCTCTGTCTCTCATGGTCCTGTTTCACACAAGTCTCTGTCCCCCGACTCTTGCCCCAGGCGTCTCTTCCCCAGCGGACAGCTGCTCGACCCCAGCCGCTCCATGCTGCGCTAGGCTTGAGCAAGTGGATTTGCACAGGCAGAGGGGACGTGTGTGTTTGCTCCCAGCCTGCTGTGCCGAAGAGCAGCACGAGCGGGTGGCAGAAAGAGGCATGTGCCGTGGTCGCCATCCCCCTGCCCCTGTCATGCCGGGCCTGTCCAGCTCTCAGCTCGTGAGTTACGATGATGCCAGCTGACAGGACGGAGGGAGCGGGGAGGGAGCGCCTGGTGTGGGAGGTGACCGTCTGGCAGCCAGCTGTGTATTCTGATTTCACGTCACACTCATCTGCTCCCGTTGCTCTCCCCTGCTGCCATCCCACCTGCACACTCATCCTCTGTCCTGGCCATTCCTGCCCCCATGCCCGTCACACCACCCCATCTCCTTTTGCCCCTCTCTGCTCGACACCTGCCAGCCCCTCCATTTCCAGGCTGTCTTGTCCAACCTCACCCACCCCGAGGACCATCCGTCTCCCCCAGTGCATCTGCTGCCAGCAGGATGGCCAACCAGGCTGGTGCTTCAGCAGGTACTGTGGCCGCCCAGCCTCTGGCTGGTGCTCCACGGCCCCCCACCTGGGCTTGGACCCCTCACCCCGGGTTAGGGCGCCTGGTTAGTGCGGGGGTTCCTCAGAGCACCTCCACAAGATGTGGCTGCAGCCCCACATAGCCACCGGTGTGCAGGCAGGTGAGCCTGCTGCCGCAGGAGGAAGAGCTTCCCAGCACTTGCCTCTCCTGACAGCTGCAGCAGGGTCTTGGTCCTGGTGCTGGGGTTGGAGAGGACAGCGCTGCCAGGGCCCCGGGTGGCTCGGAGGTGAGACCCAGGTGGTGCCCAGCTGTGGGAGATCATTCCTGCAGCGAGGCACCCACGTGTGTGCCTCCCCCGGGTGCTGCCGGTTGCCTTCTCTCTGGCCCACTCAGTGAGGAGGGGGGTCAGGCAGCACGCTGCTCAGGGCTGCGAGGAGCACGGTCCAGCACAGGATGCGCCGGGGCCCCGTCTGTGAGAGCAGATGTGGCTGGGCTGGCGATGAGGCAGCCCCAGGGCCAGGCCCTGCCAGCTCCTGCAGGCAGGCTGGGGTCAGTGCCTTCTCCTGCGGGGTCGGCTGCCACTGCTGCCAACACCGGGGCCCTGCGTGGGAGCCCTCTGGAAAGGCTCGTAGGAGTAGGTTCCCTGCTGCGTGCACGAGGCATCAGGTCACAACGCCTGCAAGCCAGTTAAGAGGCACACAGCAGTGCAAGACCAGCTGGAGCCCGTTAACGCTGCCAGCTCATGCCCTCGCTGCTGGTGGGGGAGAGCTGCTCTGGCCCGGGGCCTGAGCAGGGGGAGGTGCCCAGCGCTGTGCCGCAGCAGGCGCGGTGGCAGCTTCCCAGGCAGGGCAGCAGCCGGGCAGGGGTGGGTGCTGCCCGGACCGCAAGTCTGCTGTGTGTGGGCTTTGTCGAGCCCCGATGCAGCCCTGTGGGAGTCCTGCGCTCCTTGCAGTGCCCCGAGCCCTCCAGGTGCAGCCACAGTGCCCTGCTGTGAAGGCACCATTGCTTTTGGGTGAGCAGCCTGGCCTGTGCCCTCATGGGTGCTGCTGCCCTGCTGAGCCGATGCTGCGCGGGGCTGTGTCTGTTCCAGGTTCCGGGCTGCACCAGCCCCACCCCAGCCCAGCCATCGGAGGAGAGGAAGTTGTCCGTGGCATCGCCGTGGAGAAGTTTGACATTGTCAAGAAATGGGGTATCAACACGTACAAGGTGAGCTGCTTCCTGGGACTGTCAGGATGGCCCGGCTTGCTGCCAGGGCCGCGCAGCAGGCTGAGGGTTGGGCCAGCCCCTGCACTAGGGGCGAAGGAGCAGCGGGAGGTGGAGGACGCGTCTGGGGATCTTCCTTCATGAGGACAGCTCTGCAGCTCCCTGCTGCCCACAGTGGCAAGGAGCACTTCCCCATCGGCCAGGGACTCGGGGCCTCCTGACGCCTTCCTCCCTCGCCCTGCAGTGTACCAAGCAGCTGATCTCGGAGCGGTTTGGCCGGGGCTCCCGCACTGTGGACCTGGAGCTGGAGACACAGATTGAGCTGCTCCGGGAGACAAAGCGCAAGTACGAGTGTGTGCTGCAGCTCGCGCGGGCTTTCACCAACCACTTCTACAGCCTGGTGCAGACACAGCACGCCCTGGGGGATGCCTTTGCGGACCTCAGCCAGAAGTCTCCTGAGCTGCAGGTATGCCCACTGGGGAGATGGCATGCACCTTGCCTCTGCTGCAGCCCCTCGTGCCTGGGGAGGAGACCTAGAGACCCAAATCAGCCTCGGGCTCTGCAGTGCAGCTGAGGGCAGCTCTCTGCTCTGCAGCACCCCAGGTGCGTGTGGAGAAGCAGGAGGAGGTTGGGGATAACAGCGCTCGGTGAAGGCCGCGGGGCAGGGGAGAGCGTCAAGGGCAGTGTCCCAGCACCTCCTTGGAGCACCCAGGGCCAGGCTGATTCTGAGTGTGTGGGAGGAGAGAGGGGGCCTCGCTGGTACAGGCCCTGACTCTTCCTCCTCTCCCAGGAGGAGTTTGGTTACAACGCGGAAACGCAGAAACTGCTCTGCAAGAACGGAGAAACACTACTGGGGGCTGTCAACTTCTTTGTCTCCAGCATCAACACACTGGTGAACAAGACCATGGAGGACACGCTCATGACGGTCAAGCAGTATGAGACAGCCAGGTAGAACGGCGGCGTGGCCTGTGGGCCGGGGCTGGGTTCCTGACGGGTGTCGGGCATCCCCGGGGGGGAATTGCGGGGCTGCAGTGTAGCTCTGACACTGGCTGTCCCTGCACAGGCTGGAGTATGATGCGTACCGCACGGACCTGGAGGAGCTGAGCATGGGCCCTCGGGATGCCAGCACCCTGTGCCGGCTGGATGCAGCCCAGAGCCAGTTCCAGAGCCACAAGGACAAGTACGAAAAGCTGCGTGCTGATGTGGCCATCAAGCTCAAGTTCTTGGAGGAGAACAAGGTGGGGAGGGATGTGGGGCTGGGAAGGGGCCGCGGGGCGCAGAGCTGGGGTCTGTTGTGCACTCGTCGTGTCCCTTGGCCGTACTGCCTTGCAGCTGCCTGCCTGAGATCTGTTTTTGGGTGGGCAGCAGCTGTGAGGCAGCCAGGAGACCAGAGGGGAAGGGCAGGGGAGTGCCCGTCTCTGCCCGCCTCTCGCTGTCATGGCTTCTGCCATGCAGCCTTCTCCTGGCTTTCAGGGCTAGCTTTCAGGAGCTGCTGGCAGCAGCTCTGACCTCCCCCTCCTGTGCTAGGCGGGGGCTGCATCCCTGCTCCCTGCCCCTCTGGGTGCTGGGTGGTGGGACCAGCTCGCTGCAGGCTGACACCTCCTGCTCTTACCAGATCAAGGTGATGCACAAGCAGCTACTGCTCTTCCACAACGCCATCTCTGCCTACTTTGCTGGGAACCAGCAGCAGTTGGAGCAGACCCTCAAGCAGTTCAACATCAAGCTGAAGACCCCCGGTGCTGAGAAGCCCTCCTGGCTGGAGGAGCAGTGAGCCGCCCCCGCCGCCCCCCACGTGCTCTGGCCCGGGGGCGCCATGGACCTGAATTCTGGCCGCTGGCGCAGGGCCAGGCCACGTGCTCGCGGGGTGAGCGGGGGACGCGGCCTGGGCCCTGCTGCAGCCGGGGGCTGCCCACCGGGCACGGGGGGGGGCCTGGTTTGGGGGTGAACAGGAGGCCACGAGCAGGGCCCTGGTCTTGCCTGGGGAGAGGAGCCTGGAGAGGCTGGGGCTCCCCCATCCTGTGTCTCCCCTTCGGGGCAGAGTCCAGCCCTGCCCAGCTCGTTTGCGCTCCCTTAGCACAGACCCCTGGCACGATGTCTGGGAGCCCTCCCTGCCTCCCGGTACCCCTGCGGGGCAGTGGACGCCTCCCTCGCTGGGGCCGCACACCCCAGACCCCACCGCACACCTTGGGGTGGGGTGGGACACTCCACAGCTCTCCCTCTGCCTCCCCTGGGGCAGGGCAGGAGTGCGCCCCCCCCTGCCGGGCCTCCTCCCTGCCCCCCCGGCCCTGACTCCCTGGGGCCCAGCCCAGGAATACCCCTGTCCTGCGGCAGAAGTGTTCATTTCCACATGAAGACAAAGCTAGGGAGGGGCGGCACCAGGACTGTTGGTTCCCCTCCCTTTCCCTGGGGGGGGCTGTGGGTTCCCACTCGCTGCGGCTGGCAGCTGGGGCTCCTGCCTTCTCTCCCAGCTTTAGGGTTGCTCCGTCTCCCTCCTGGCTGATCCCTGGTGTTCCCTGGGCAGCTGTTCTTGCACTCCCACCCCAGCCGATGCAGGGGCCAACCCCCCCCCAGCCTCACACTACATTCCCGCACGCACAGGGCGGGCTGTGCCCGCTGTCTCCGGGGCCATGGCTGGCCCGTCCTGCTCTCTGGGTCCTCTGGCTGGGGTTGTGCTCGCCCAGTCTGTGGTGGGGGTGGTCATCCTGGGGCTGGGGGGGGGAACCTGCGCATTGCTGCTAGCAAGGTGTGGGTGGGCGGGTGCTGGCCAGACACTGGCCCTCTCGCCACCCTGATGCTTGGACCCTGGATGGCTGCCACAGGAGCTGTGGGGACTCAAACCAAGGACCAAACGCTGGCTGCGTCCTGGGCAGGTGCATGTGCATGTCTGCGTGCGTGTGCTGAGGGTGCGTGTGCCATGCACAGCGGTGCCGGGGCCTTGGCCAGCGTCCCACGCGTGAGAGCTCTGTCCTGCTCCAGCTGAGTGTTGCTTCCAGCCCTGGCCACATGCAGCACTTGGGCACTTTCTCCTGAGACAAACCAGTTTGTTTTTCTTGCTAATTTAATTCCTGGTAATTTAATGTCTGGATCTGAACCCCCCCCCTTTCCTGGTGAAGGTCTGATCCCCTCTTCCCTCCCAACTTCTGTAAGATTCCAGAATAAAACGGTACGGATCACTTGTGTGCGCGGAGCTGTGGGCCTGGGGCCCCCTGGGCTGGAGGCTGACTCTGGGGGGAAGGTGGAGACAGCCTGGGGAGGTGCTGGGTGGAGGTGAGGCGTGGCTGGCCCTTCCTGATGGCTGCAGAGTGGTCCTGCCACAGGCTGGAGGTTCCCCTGCCGCTGCCCTACACGGGCTTGAGCCGTGAGCATCTGGGGAGGTAGCAGAGGTGACCTGAGGGCAGGGGAGCCTGTGCTGCCCTGTGTTCACCCAGCCCGGCTGCAGGGGCTGTGCCCCCCCCGCCCCAGGCTGCCAGCCCCTGCCTGCTCTGCTCCCTTGGCCCCCTGCCCGCTCTGCACGCAGAGCTGGCAACCGGAGGATTGAGCGGTGATTGGCACTGCTTGGTCCTGCTTGTGCACAGCCTTACCCAGATTAGTGGCTGCGTAGCAACATGTCTCGGGGAGCTCAGGGCTCCTCCAGCCCAGTCCTGCCCTGCAGTGGGAATGTGGCTGCCTGGGGCCAGCAGAAAACAATGAGACAAGCCCCAAACCATCCCCGAAATAGCCAGGGATGCCCTGTGACATGGCCAGGCATCGGGTTTAGAAAATAACCTGGTGCTTCAAAGAGCCCATCACAGCTGTGGGATGCTGGGGCTCGAAAAGGGAACTGGGCAAGTGCACAGGAGAAAGTGCATCTGGAGGTGCTGCAGATGCCCCAGCCCCTGGCTCAGAAGGGCAGGAGAGGACTTTGGGGGAGACTCCTGATCATCCTAAAGTCTTCCCTGGGCATCTGCTGCTGTTTGCTGTCAGAGTCCTGGGGCGATGGGCCTTTGCTCTGATCCCCCGCAGCTGTTCTCACCTTCCCGAAGTACTGGCAGGAATCAGTACCCGGCTGCTGGGGCAATTCCACTCCAGCCTGGGAAGCGAATAGGGAAGACACTGGGGAGTGACCCCAGAAGAGGGGGCTCGGCGGGGCTCGTTCCTCAGGGATGGAGGGGACATCTGCTGCTCCCGGTGGTCTCGGCGCTGTCTGTCACCACAGTCCCGCTGGCAGCACCGGGGGCTCGGCCAGGCTCGGAGGGTCCC
>NW_008795525.1:205361-208606 GCF_000699145.1 Aptenodytes forsteri
CCACCCCCCCAGGGAGACACTCCCCACCCCGGCAACCTGCACCCCCCAGGGGACTGACACCCCGGGTCCCACACACGGAGGGGTGGAGGGGAGACACCCATGTGTCCCCCCCGGCTCCAGCCCATGGCGGGGCAGAATGAGACCTGTCCCCAGGGGTCCCGGCGTGTGGGACATTGCGGGTACCTGCTCCCTGCCGGGGTCCTGCACACAGGTGGGGAATAGGGGCTCCTGCTGCCCTGCACACCCAGGCTCGGATGTGTGGGGGGGTCCCCGCCCCCCACTGTACCTGCTGCAGAGGGTCAAGTGGGTGTCTGCCCCCCCGGGAGGGGTTGGGGGGGGTGTCTGTTGGCCATCGGGGGGCAGAGCACTGCCCACGTGGCCAGGCCAGTGGGTCACCCATGTCTGATGTGTCCCCCCAGGCCTGTCCGCCAGATCGTGCGGGACATCCAGGAGGGCGTTGGGGCACCCTACGGGGCAGAGAAGCTGCTGGAGCTCTCCCGGATGCTGCCCTGTGCTGCAGAGGTGAGAGCTGGGGTGGGGGGGCGCCCCGGCAGCCCCCCCTGACACCCCTCTCTGCCTGCAGGTGGCCCGGCTGCGCTCCTTCCGCAGCAGCCCCCGCCAGCTCGCCGACCCCGAGCTCTTCATGCTGCTGCTGACGGAGGTGCCCAGGTGGGAGCTGGAGGGTCCCATGCACTGGGGGGGTCCTGTGCACCAGGGAGTCCCGTGCCCCCACCCACTCACCCTGCGCTCACCTCCAGCTACGCCCAGCGCCTGGAGCTGCTGGTGCTGAAGGAGGACTTCTTCCCCCGGCTCAGCGCCCTGCGCAGCTCCATCCAGACCCTGACGGATGCCGCCATCGGTGAGCGGCACTGCGGGGTGCGCCAGGACCGCGGGGTGGGGGGGCACCGTCCCTGCCCCCACTCACCCCTCTGCCACTCCCCAGAGCTGCTGGAATGCGAGGAGCTGCACACCATCCTCCACCTCATCCTGAGCGCCGGCAACCACCTGAACTCGGTGAGTCCCTGGCACAGGGGGCCTGCTGCCTGCCCCCTGCTCCCCCTGGCACAGCAGGGCCGCAGCGACTCCCTGGCTCTGCTCCCAGGGCGGCTACGCTGGCAGCGCCGCTGGCTTCCGCCTCGCCTCGCTGCTGAAGCTGCCTGACACCAAGGCCAACGAGCCGGGCATGGACCTGCTGCACTTCGTGGCCATGGTGAGTCCCAGTGGGGCCGCGGCATCTGGCCTCCCTGCTCTGCTGGGAGCCGGGGATGGATTTATTGGGGGGGTCTCGTTCTTGGCAGAGCATTGGGTCCGTGCCTGGAGCGGGCTTTTCCCTGATAGGGGGTCCTAAACGGAAGGTGGTCCCTGTGCACCCCCTCCCTCCTCTCCCTGGCCTTTGGGGCTGCTCCAGACGTGGCTGCGATGGGCAGGGCCTTGTCCTGGTCCCCTGCCCACCATCCCCGTGGCAACATCTGCCGTCCCTGTGGTCCTTCTCTGGGCAGCGGCTGGCATGCGGGTGCCTGGCTCTATCCTGGGCTGCAGCCGCCAGCCTGCACAGGGAGCGTGGCCCGGCCGAGCCGTGCTGCCCCGGGAGGCACCGGGCTCTGTGCCAGCTCCTCTGCCCACTGGCCGCTGAAGGCCCTGAGCCGGCCTGGCCACATATGCCTGTTCCGTCCCGCTGGTTTGCCACCGCCGGGCCATCCCTGGCTGCCTCCCACTGCCTGGGAGCTGCGGGGTGCAGCCAGAGTGGGGCTCGCCGGGGCATCCCCGTGACTGCGGGTGCCTGCATGTCCCCAGGGAGACCCAGCTCCCTCCCCTGTCCTGCGCAAGATTGCTGCCCACACCACCCCGGCAGGGATGCGCCCTGCCTGCATGCGGGGGAGGCTGTTTTCCCCGGCAGACGAGCTACAGTGCAGTTTTTCCCATGCTTGCCCCTGCTCTGCCCGGTGGCAGCTGCACTTCTGCCTGCGGGGAGCCAGCACTGCTGCCTCCTCTCCCTCCTGCCCTCCTGCCCTCGGCACTGGCTTGTCCCTCCTCTGCTGGGTCTGGACCCTCCTGTCACTGCTGCCATAGTCCACCCCAAAGCCCCGTGTGCCTTCGAGGACGTTTTTGTCCTTCCTGGGCGTTTGGTTGTGGGTGTAGGTTCAAGTCACTCATGCAGCGACCTGGCAGCATGTCTGGCCCGGGGATGCTGGCACGCGCACCCTGGGCTGGCCCCCAGCCCCGCCAGGCAGACAGGGAGTTACCTCTGCTGTTTCCCCGAGCTCCGGCTCTGCCACACGGGCGGCTCTGCCGGGGCCCTGGGGATGCCCCGCAGTCTGGCGGGGGCTGCTCGCTGCCCCTCTCACCTGCAGGAGGCAGCCAGGGTGGAGAAGAGCCTGCTGGACTTCCCCGGCAAGCTGCGGCACGTGGGCCCGGCCTCGCGGTAAGGGCATCCCCGTGTCCCAGGGCTGAGCGGGGACCCTGCCCCACAGGGTGGCACCCACTGGGGGTGGGAGCGGAGGGGCAGGAGGGGTCCCAGCTGCAGGGGGCATGGTGGAGGGGGTAGAGCGGAGTGGAGCAGTAGGGGACGAGCGACCCATGCATCTCTGCAGGATCGAGGCGGCGGAGGTGGAGGGGGAGCTGCAGCGGCTGGCGGGGCGGCTGGAGGGGGCCCGGAGCCTGGGCACGGAGGGGCTGGGGCCGCAGCTGCAGCCCTTCCTGCACACAGCCGAGGAGGAGCTGCGCGGGGCATGGGATGCGCTGGAGCAGATGCACCACGCTGCAGCTGCCACTCTCGACTTCTTCTGTGAGGACGCAGCGCCCGGCGGCCTGCAGGAGCTGTGCAGCATCTTGCATGGCTTCACAGGCCGGCTCCCCGCCGCCGCGCAGGTACTGGCCCCTGCGCCCCCGTTACGTGTGGGGCTGGTGTTGGCTCTGCCACCCTGTGCTCAGCTGGCCCCGACCCACCTCTGCCCCGCAGGAGAACAGGGTGCGGGAGCAGGCGCAGCGCCGGCGGCAGCAGCTGGAGCAGGAGCGGCTGAAGCGTCGCTCCATCGCCACGTGCTCTGCACGGGACGTGGGGCCGGACAGCCCCTTCCCGCTCACGCTCCAGCCCGGCCAGCACCGCCTCCGCTCCCTGCACCCCGGCTCCGAGCCCTGCCTGGCCACCCCGCGGGGGGACAACCCCCCTGGCTTCCCCAGCCCCCCAGGCTGTGGGAGCCCCCGCCTGCCCCCGGCTCTGCAGAGTCCTGCCCGGCTGCCTGGAG
>NW_008795525.1:228801-231229 GCF_000699145.1 Aptenodytes forsteri
GCCCTCCCCGGGCACCCTGGCCAGTGGGCAGGGGAGGCTTTTTGAGCCTGGCCCCGAGCCTGACCTGCTGGAGCTGCCGCCCCCAGCCGCAGTCTCGGCCCCCACCAGCCCCGCGCCCTTCTTCAGCCTGGCTGGCCTCTTCCAACGGAGGGGTGCCCAGAGGGGTCCAGAGTGCACCCAGCTGCCCCCAGCCGCCCCCCCGGAGGGCTCTGCCCTGCTCAGCTTCCTCCGGCGCCTGGCGGGCAGGAAGGGGTGCGGGGCCCCCCCCAGCTGAGGGGCTGCCGGGTCAGGGCTGCGGGGGTTGCTGGGCCGGGCTCTGGTTTTATCCTTCCCCATGACCCTGCTCCCGTCTGGTTTGTTGTGATAATAAATGCTGAGGATCTCACCAGCCTCCTGCTCCCCGGGCGGTGGCCACGCTCTGGGCTTGTCCGCCACCCTCTGCCGCCCTGTGTTGCCATCACATGAGGCCATGGCGGCACCCGGCTGCCTCCATCAGGCACGGCACAGTGAGGTGCTGGCCCCACTGCCTGGGGGCCCCGCGGCCGCAGCTCCCTGCCTGCCACCTCCACGCTGCAGCTTCGTGGCCGCGGCTCAGCGCCCCGCCCGCCCCCCCCCCCACTGCACATGTCCGCTGGCTTGTGGCCGTGTCCCCACCGAGCAGGCCCTCCGCTGGCCCCGTCACTGTGCCCTTTGTTGTTGGGCTGGTGCCGGCCGTGCCAGGCGGCGCAGGGACGGGGGGGGCAAAAAAACGGGTGGTGCGGGACCCTGTCCCGTGCGGGAGCCGTGCCCGTGCTGGCCACCCCCTGCCGCCCCCTGCCCTGGCCCGGCCTGGCCACACTGTGGGGCTGCTTGTGCCCTCCCATCACCGTGGCCCGGCCAGCACCAGCACAGCCCCAGGACCCCGGTGCTGGTCCCTCCTGTCCTGACAGCTGGTCCCAGGGGGCCTTTGGGGGGCCCAATCCATCCTGAAGCATGACCCAGGAAGGGGAGTGGAGCCATGGGGGGGCCAGGCCAGCCGGGGACTCTGGGGGTCTCTGCCCATGCCCTGCTCGAAGCAGGGGCAGCTGTGGGGTCAGACCAGGCTGCTCACAGCCTCATGCAGGAGCATCTTGAAAACCTCCAAGGATGGAGGCTGCACAACCTTTCTCAGCAACCTGCTCCAATACTGGACGGTCCTCACAGGGAAAAATCTTTCCCCTGTATCCAGCCTGAAGTTCTCATTTCAGCCGATGTCTGTGGTCTCTTGTTCTCCTGTTGTGCACCACTGTGAAGAGCCTGGCTCCGTTTCCTTGATAAGCTCCCCATCGGTGTTGGCAACTTGCTGTTAGGTTGGCAGCCTTCTCTCCTGAAGGCTGAGCAAGCCCTGGTCCCTCAGCAGCTCCTCACAGGGCAGGTGCTCCAGCCCCTGGCCGGCTCAGTGGCTGCCCGTGAACTCGCCGCAGTTTGTCAAGGTCTTTCCTGTACTGGGGGTCCAAAACTGGATGCGGTGTCTAGATGTGGTTTAGCAAGGGCTGAGTAGAGAGGAGGATAATCCCTGCCCCCGACCTCCTGGCTGTGCCCCTGTTCACATAGGCTCTCCTTGCTGCCAGGGTGCACTGTGGCTCATGTCCTGCTTGCTGCCCACCCAGACCCCCAGAACATTTTCCCCGGAGCTGCTTCCCCAGCCTGGCAGTCCTGGCCTGTGCTGTTGGCAGGAGTGCTCTGCTTCCCAGAGCAGGACTTGGCGTTTGTCCTTGCTGAGTTTCATGCGGTTCCTGTCAGCCCATTCCTCCCGCCTGCCCGAGGCCCTTGGGGTGCAGTCCTGCCCTCGAGCGTGTCAGCTGCTTCCCCCTCCCCAGGTTGGTGTCATTTGTAACCTTGACAGGCGTGCACTCTGTGCCTGCACTGGGTCATTGCTGAAGATGTTAAACAGGAGAGGTCCCTGGGCTGTCCCTGTGGTGCTCCACGTGTCACCCGCCTCCAGGCAGAGCACAGCTCATGAACCACCACCCTTTGAGCCCAACCCTCCAACCTGTTTTTGACCCACCCGGTCATCCAGCCCTCCAAACCATAACATTCTGCCTTGGATATGAGGATGGTGGGAGAAGGTGCCAAAATCCTTCTTAAAGTCAAGGCAATTGTCATCCACAGCTGTCATCCCTTCAACCACAGATCCTATCATTGCATCATAGAAAGCAAACAGGATGGTCAATCCGTGCTGGCTGTTCCCCTCCCAGGCTCCTCCATGTGGCCAAAAACATGCTCCAAGAGAACTTGCTCCATGATGTGTCCAGAGAAGGGCAACGAGGCTGGTGAGGGGTCTGGAGAACAAGTCTTATGAGGAGCGGCTGAGGGAACTGGGGTTGTTTAGCCTGGAGAAGAGGAGGCTGAGGGGAGACCTCATCGCTCTCTACAACTACCTGAAAGGAGGTTGTAGCGAGGTGGGTGT
>NW_008795525.1:231346-232411 GCF_000699145.1 Aptenodytes forsteri
CCCACGGCCGTCACCCGCTGCCGCAGCCCCCGTCACTGTGCAGTGGAGGGCAGATAGGGCAGTTTGGGGTGACTTCGCCCTGGTCACCGCCCAGGGCCCTGCTCGGCTGCAGCCATTGCTGTGGTGGCAGTGCCGTTCCGGCGTGGCCCTGCCGGATGGCGACGGCGTGAGGCAGGAATGCTGCCCGGCCGGCTCCTCTGCGCAGTTGGGGACAGGCCCCCCCAGGGCCACCGCAGCCAGCCACCCACAGGTGGTGCCCGCTCGGGGACTCAACCATGGCTGCTCGTGGGCTTGCACGTGGGTGTGTGCACACCCCAGGGCACCCCTGCCTGCAGAGTTCCCGGCCCCCGCCTGCCCCCGCCCACCTTCCGGTGCCTCTCCTGCTCCCGGCACCTGCCAGCAGACCTGGCCGCAGGGACACTGGGAAGATCCCGCTGGACCCCTCCATTCCTCCCGCCGCCCACCCGGGGCCTTGTGCCGCAGCAGGATGGCTCCCACGGGCAGGTGAGCTGGCGTGTGCCGGCATGTGTGCCGGGGCACGTGGCGCATGGGCAGCAGGGTGGTGGCACCGCAGGGCCCAGCATACTCACCCTGAGGGTCCCTGGGGCACCACATGCCCACCCGCGTCCCCCAAGGGCAGCAGGGAGCATCAGGACATGCGGACGTGTGCATACGCGCTCGCTGGGGCAGAGGTGTGCGTGGGTGTGCAAACTGGCACGGGAGCGCTCGGATACACAGCTGGGGACAGACACACCTGCACGGATGGGAGTGTGTGCACACAGGCACAGCACGCACACAGGCGCGTGCACACACGCCTACACACCCCCCTCCCCGTGCAGGCAGGAGTGCATGGACACAGGTACAGCATGCGCACACACCCACCCCTGCGTGGATGGGTGTGCACGTACACAGGTACAGCGTGCGCACCTACGGCACGCCCCTGCACAGGTGGTAGTGTGTGCACACAAGCGCAGTGTGCACGCACCCCCCCCCTCCCCGTACTGGTGTCGTGAAGGGGGTGCTGCCCCCCCCCCCTTACACAACCCCCCGGGGCGGGCGGCAACC
>NW_008795525.1:234106-235445 GCF_000699145.1 Aptenodytes forsteri
GGCCCCGCTGACCGTCCCTGCCCCCAGGCTGAGCGCCGTGGGGCTGCGGGGACGCCGCCATGGCCAAGCGGGAGGCCAGCGCCAGCCCGGTGGTGCGGCAGATTGACAAACAGTTCCTGGTGTGCAGCATCTGCCTTGACCGCTACCGCAACCCCAAGGTGCTGCCCTGCCTGCACACCTTCTGCGAGAGGTGAGACCCTGGTCCCGCTGCGCCCAATCTGTGCCCCCAGCCCCGCTGTGCCCCTGCTGCGCCCCATCTGTGGGCCCAGCCCTGCTGCGCCCCATCTGCGCCCCTGGACCCACTGCAACCTGCTGTGTCCCTGGCCCCGTTGTGTCCCAACTGTGCCCCCAGCCCCGCTGCACCCCACTGCATCCCCTTTGTGCCTTCAGGCCACGCTGCATCCCCACTGTGTCCCCAGCGCATCCCTCCTGTGCCCTGCTGTGTCCCTGGCCACCACTACATCTTGACTGCATCCCTGCTGCATCCCTGCTGCATCCCCACCATGTCCCTGGGCCTTGCTGTGTCCTCACTGTGTCCCCATTGCATCCCCTGCTCTGCCCGGCTGCATCCCTGGGCCCCACTGCGTCCCGACTGTGCCCCTGGGCCTCGCTGCATCCCCCCTGCATCCCTGCTGCATCCCCACTGTGCCCCCAGCCCCGCTGTGTCCTGCTGTGCCTTGCTGCATCCCACTGAATCCCCCAGCTTGCGCCCCTCCACTGCGCTCCAGGCCCCGTTGTGACCCTCGCTGCGTTCCACTGCATCCCCCCAGCACCCCCTCATGCAGCTCCTGCAGGAGGAGAGCTGGGGTCCCCACACCCCCGGCATTCACACTGCACCCCTGCTGCGCTCCACTGCACCTTGCTGCATCCCCCCAGCATTCCCTGCCTGTACCTCCTGCGGGAGATGAGCTGGGGCTGCTGTGCCCCACTGCATCCCAACTGCATCCCCACCGCACCCACATGGCGCTGCACTGCATCCCCACAGCATCCCCCCTGCATCCCCACTGCATCCCCGCTGACCCACGTGGCACTGCACTGCGTCCCCATGGCACCCCTGCTGTGCCCCTGGGCCTCGCTGCATCCCCACTGCATCCCCATGGCATCCCAGCTGTGCTCCACTGCGTCCCCGCTGCACCTTGTTGCACCCACACTGCATCCCTGCTGTGCCCTTCTGCCTCCCAGCTGTGCAGCACTGCACCCCCACTGCGCCCCACTGCATCCCCCGAGCATCCCCCAAACCCACAACAAGAACGGAGCCGCCCTCCTCAGCCCGCCCTCCCCACGCATCCCCCGACACCCGCCGTGGGGCAGCCCCCTCTGCACCCCTGCCCCCTGCCCC
>NW_008795525.1:237109-238506 GCF_000699145.1 Aptenodytes forsteri
CCTGCCCTGCGCCCAGTGCCGGCTCCTCCGCAGGCTCCCACAGCTGGCGGCGGCCATCGGGCTGGTGTCAGAGATCAGCCAGCAGCTGGTGGAGCGCAAGAACGAGGCGGTGTCCGAGATCGGCAGCACCTTCGAGGAGCTGGAGATGGCGCTGCGGCAGCGCAAGGGGCTGCTGGTGCGGGACCTGGAAGCCACCTGCGGGGCCAAGCAGAAGGTAAAGCCCCCACAAAACCGCTGTGCCCCCACACCGCCGTGCCCCCGCACCACCATTCTCCGCACCACCATGCCCCCGTGCCCCCACACCACCATGCCCCTGCAATGCCATGCCCCGTGCCGCCGTGCCCCCACACTGCCGTGCCCCCACGCTGCCATGCTCCTGCACTGGCTTCCCTCCCCTGTGCCTGCCCACTGCCCCTGCCCGGCTCTTCCTGAAAAGGGTGAACGTGCCCTGGTCATGCCAACAGAGCCGGCCAGCCCTGCCGCAGGCAGCCGGGGTCTGGGCAGCTGGGCTCCAGGTGCAGTGCCGTGGGGGCCGGCCAGAGCTGTGGCCGGGGTCCGGGTGCCAGCGAGGGGCCCGGCCCGGTGGTGAGGGTGACCTGCCCCGTCCCAGCAGGTGCTGCAGGCGCAGCTGGACGCTCTGCGCCAGGGCCAGGAGAGCATCCTCAGCAGCTGCGCCTTCACCGAGCAGGCGCTGCACCACGGCACCGCCACCGAGGTGCTGCTGGTGAAGAAGCAGATGAGCGAGCGGCTGAGCGAGCTGGCCAGCCAGGAGTTCCCCGAGCACCCCCATGAGAACGCCCAGCTTGACTATGTGGTGGAGACGGAGGGTGTCCGCAAGTCCATCCTCAACCTGGGCGTGCTGATCACCACCAGCGCCACGGCCCACAAGACAGTGGCCACGGGCGAGGGGCTGCGGCACGCCGTGGTGGGGCAGCCCTCCTCGCTCAGCGTCACCACCAAGGACAAGGATGGGGAGCTGGTGCGCAGCGGCAGCGCCAGCCTGCGCTTCCAGGTGACGGCGCCGGACGGTGGCGCGGCCGAGGCGGAGGTGCAGGACAACAAGAATGGCACCTACGAGCTGCTCTACACCCCCCGTGCCGAGGGCGACTTCCTCCTCTCCATCCTGCTCTACGGGCAGCCCATCCGTGGCAGCCCCTTCCGCGTCCGCGCTGTCAAGGCCTCCGACGTGCCCCCCTCTCCTGATGATGTCAAGCGCCGCGTCAAGTCGCCCAGCAGCGGGCACATCCGGCAGAAGGCCGTCCGGCGCCCCTCTAGCATGTACAGCAGCGGCAAGAAGAAGGAGAACCCCATCGAGGACGAGCTCATCTTCCGTGTGGGTGAGCAGCGGGGATGGGGTGGTGGGGGCTCCCTGGGGCGGCGGGGGGTCCTTGGGGCTC
>NW_008795525.1:239134-240944 GCF_000699145.1 Aptenodytes forsteri
CAGGTGTTTTCCAACGAGGGGCAGTTCCGTCTGCGGTTCGGGGTGCGGGGCCGCTCCCCTGGCCAGCTCCAGCGCCCAACTGGTGTCACCGTGGATATGAATGGGGACATCATCATCGCGGACTACGACAACCGCTGGGTCAGCATCTTCTCCCCCGAGGGCAAGTTCAAGGTGAGGGGGCAGCGGCCGGGCGGGGGGCCGCGGCTCTGCACCCGGCCCTGACACCCCTCCCCGGCTGCAGACCAAGATTGGGGCTGGGCGGCTGATGGGCCCCAAGGGCGTTGCTGTGGACCGCAACGGCCATATCATCGTGGTGGACAACAAGGCCTGCTGCGTCTTCATCTTCCAGTCCAATGGCAAGCTCGTCACCAAGTTTGGGAGCCGCGGCACAGCCGAGCGGCAGTTTGCAGGTACACTCGATGGTAATACACCGACTGGCAAGTCCCCTCTTCCTTACTGCATGCCTTTGGCTTCCCGCTGCGCCGGGGCCGGGCTGGGATGGTGAGTACCGCACGCCTTGCCGATGGCGGCTGGCACCCGGCCGGCACTGGGACACCTGGGGCTGGGGCTGGGCTGGGGTCGGGGTCTGGGCTGGGGCTCTGGGCTCTGGTTCTAGTTCTGGGCTGGGGTTTTGGTTCTGGTTCTAGTTCTCACTTCTAGGCTGGGGTTCTGGTTCTAGGTTTTGGTTCTAGATTTTTGGCCCTGGGTTCTGGGCTCAGGTTTTGGTTCTGGACTCTGGTTCTGGGTTCTGGCTCTGCACTCTTGGTTGTGGTTCTGGGCTTGGGTTCTAGGTTCTGGTTCTGGCTGTGGGCTCTGTCCCTGTGGGTCGGGGCTCTGGGGTCTCAGTCTGTCCTCAGCGCTGGTCCTGCCACGGGACCCCCCCTCTAGCCGCGGGGGGCCGGGCACCGCCTGCGCTAACCCCCTCATTGCTGGCCTCACTGGCTGCTCGTGCGGCACTAACCACACTAACCGGGCACCAGGGCCGGGCCGCCCCCTCCCTGGCGCGGGACCGAGGGGTGTCCCCCAGTCCCTGCGGCACTGGCGCTGTGCCAAGCTGGGCCCCCCATCCCCGTCCGGGGCTGAGTCCCCCATCCCCGTCCCGGGGCTGACCTTCCTCCCCTCCCCAGGGCCCCACTTTGTGGCGGTCAACAACAAGAACGAGATCGTGGTGACTGACTTCCACAACCACTCGGTGAAGGTGAGTGCCACCGTGGCAAGCAGCGGGTGGCCGCCGGTGTCCCTGGCTCCGTGCCGTCCCCACGCTCCCTGGGGCTGTCCCCGCTGGCGCCAGTGCTGTGTGCCGGGACAGCCCGCAGTGACCCGCTGTCCCCAGGTGTACAACGCGGACGGCGAGTTCCTCTTCAAGTTCGGGTCTCACGGGGAGGGGAACGGGCAGTTCAACGCCCCCACAGGGGTGGCCGTCGACGCCAACGGCAATATCATCGTGGCTGACTGGGGCAACACCGCATCCAGTACCGGCACCTCAGCCCCGCGCTGCCCCGGAGGGGGACCAGCCCTGTAGCCCACGGTGCCTCTCTGCCCCCCATGCTGCCCCGGCCCCGGGGGTGCTTGGCCAGCAGCATGCCCTCCCTGTCCTGTCCCTGTCCCCATCCCGTCCCTATCCCCATCTCGCTGCAGGGAGCGGGTCCCGCAGGCAGCCCAGGCGCAGGCAGGGGGCTGCAGGCAGGGGACGGGGCTTGCAGCCGAAGCACTGAACCATGTGCAGGGCAGGGGGGCTCAGCAGAGTGGGGACAAGGCCCCGGCACGCGGGGGGCTATCGGGGCAGGGGGGGTCCCTGGGGCGGGGGGGG
>NW_008795525.1:241712-243108 GCF_000699145.1 Aptenodytes forsteri
GTGTGGGGCTGCCGCCGCACGCTGACAAACTGTATGTACAAAATAAAGTATTCTGGAAGTACCCTGTCCCCTGGCACTGCCAGCCCCACGGTGGGGAGGGGACAGCGGGGCCGGTGGGAGCAGGCGCAGTTCCCACCCCGTGGACCCACGTCGCGGCTGTGGCACCACCTTCACCGGGGGTCCCTGGGGCGAAGCCTCGCTGGGTGTGGTGGTGGGAGCCCCGGTCCCTGGGGCTGGGTGTGGTGGGCAGGGGCCCGTCACCGACACCGGGGGAGGTGGGGGCTGAGCCAGGCTGGGTGCAACTGATGTGCTCCTGGAGACCCCCGGGCACACCACGGGGCAGTGGGACCCCAAGGCTGCGCTGGGACCCTGATGCTGTGGTGGGACCCCCAGGCCACAGCAGGACCCCCAGGCTGCGGTGGGACCCCAAGGCCACAGTGGGACCCTCAGGCCGTGGCAGGCATGGGCAGTGCCAGGCAGAGCAGGGTTGGGCGCAGCGCCCGGGCCTCCCCGGCACGGCTGGACGCCTACCCGGCACAGCTTCCCGCTGGCGCTGACCCACGGCGCAGGGACTGGGTCGGACTGATCCGTACTGGGAGCAGGGACTGGGTCGGACTGATCCGTACTGGCCCCAGTGGGTGGGGTCTGTGCTCACCCTCCCGCGGGGCTCTGCACCCCAGGACGTGCACTCCACGGGGGGTGTCGCCCCTTCCCACGGGAGGTTCACCCCCACGCAGGGGCTGCCCCCCTCCCCCCTGCCTATGGGGCACGTAACTGTGGGATGTGCATCCCTTACCCCTGGGACGTGCACCCCATGTGGGGCAGCACCCTGACCCCCCCCAGCTGCCCCAGGCACAGAGCCGGGCTGGCTGCCGGTCCCTGCCCATCCCTGCCCTCTCGGCTGGTGGCCAGAGCAAACAGGCGCAGTGGGGCCAAGGCCCTTCCCAGCACTGGGCTGGTGGGGGGCTGCTGGGAAGGGGCTGGGACGGCGCCAGCCCCTTCCCGCTGCACCCCCGGCCCCCAGGCACCCTGCTGGGGGCAGGGAGCCCTCTCCCCAGCCCCACCACATCTGGGGTTGAGCCCTGCTGGGGTCTAAATCCCCCTCCCCAGCTCCGCCACGTTGGGGTCTGAGCCCCAGGAGGCTCTGGGCCCTGTCCCCTTCCCTGCCACATCGTAGGCTGAGCCCCACCAGGGTCTAAACCCCCTCCCCAGCCCTGCCATGTCAGGGGCTGAGCCCTGCTGGGGACTGACCCCCCCTCTGCAGACCCACCGTGTCAGGGGCTGAACCCTGTGAGGGTCTGGGCACCACTGGAGTTGGACCCTCACCCCTGTCCCTGTCACATTGGGGTCTGAGCCCCACCGGGGTCTAAACCCCCTCCCCAGCCCTGCCATGTCG
>NW_008795525.1:246189-246797 GCF_000699145.1 Aptenodytes forsteri
GGCGCCGGCTGTGCTGTGGGGCTGGGGGGTGGGGGCTGTGGTTGTGGCTGTGCCATGGGGCAGGGCTGCTGACACAGCCCGCAGGGGGTCTGTCCTTCCGCCTGGACTCGTGGCGGGACGGGTACCACGCCTGGCCCCTGGGACAGATGTGGCCGGAGCTCGAGGGAGAGGTGGACGCTGCCTTCGCCTGGGACGGACGCACCTACCTGATACAGGTCTGACCCCACGGGGCTGAACCGTCCCCTGTCCCTGTCCCCGTCCCCTGTGGGTCCTGCCCCCAGCCCTGCCTCGCTCCCCCACTGGCGAGACCTGCCAGGCCTGTGCCTGAGATGGGGTGGCTCAGGCACCTCGAACCTGGCACCGGGGCTGCTGGGGGACGTCATTCCCCGGGACCAGGGCACCTCGGGGACGACACCCCCCGGTCCTGGGGCAGCCGGGGGATGCAGAGGCACAGCACACTGCAGTGCCCCCGGGGCTGTGCTGCCCTTGCCCCCAGCCCCCCGTGGGATTGCCCCCCCCAGGCCCTCCCCACCCCACAGAGTCCCCGGGCACCCCCTAAAACCCATCCCCAGCCTGCAGGCAGACAGCCGGCCCCGCCCGGTCCCGCC
>NW_008795525.1:246916-247140 GCF_000699145.1 Aptenodytes forsteri
GCCCCCGGGGCCCCTGCCTGTCCCTGCCCATCCCCAGCCATCCTGTACCTGCCTGCTCCTTCTCCCGTACCTGTCCCTGCCCACCCCATCCCTGCCCACCCCATGCCCGTCCCTGCCCACCCTTGCCTACCCGTGGCCCACACCGTCCGCTCTCCCCAGGGCTCCCAGGTCTCCATCTTCCTCTCGGAGCAGGGCCACCGGCGGGGGCTGGGGGACCCCCGGGC
>NW_008795525.1:250029-251462 GCF_000699145.1 Aptenodytes forsteri
CGCCGGGACCCTCCGGTGCTGGGGTCTCTGCCGGGGTGCGGGGCTGATGGGTGCTGTGCTGGCAGGGGACCGCATTCGGCTGGTGGACCTGACGCAGATGCCGCGGCATGTGGGCGAGCCGGTGTTGCTGCCCCACGACCACGTGGACGGCGCCATGTGCACCAACGATGGCGTCTTCCTCTTCTGTGGCCCCAGCTACCACCAGTACCCCAGCGTGGCCCAGCTACTGGGGGCCCAACAGCCCGCCCCCCCGCAGAGCATCGCCACCCACTTCTTCCACTGCCCCCAGTGACCAGGGCCGGTGCTGCCGCCTGGGCCCCTGCGGTGCTGCCGGCACGGGGGCTCTGCCTGTGCCTGGGACGCAATAAAAGCCAGGGAGACACCGAGATCCACCTTGCTCTGTCTGGGGGTGTGTGGGGGGGGGCGTGGTGGGCCGGTGCAGCTGGGTCACAGTGGCCACGGGGTGGCATGGCGCTGTCCCCGTTCCCATGCCTGTCCCCATGCCCGTGCCACCCCGGCTGGGTGCGGCAGGGGCAGCGGGGCAGGACCCGGCAGATGCAGGTGCCCAGGGCCTTGCGGGGGTGTCCTGGTAGGTGAGTCCCAGGGGATGTGGGACGGGGAGGCAGTCCATGGCTGTGCCAGGCTGTACTGGGCTGAACTGGGCTGTGCCGCACAGCACCGCCCGGTGCTGAGCCACGTCATACCATGCCGACTGAAACGTGTCGTCCTGTAACGTGCCACAGTGCACCGAGCTGTGCTGCGCTGTGCCCCACGGCACTGTGCCATGCCCTGCCATGCCATGCCACACCGTGCTGTCCCATGCCCTGCCGCGCTCTCCCACACAGCACCCTGTCCTGTTGCTCTGTGCCACACCGTGCAATGCCGTGTTTTACCCCCCCATATGTCCTGCACCACACTGTGCCGCACCGTACCATGCTGCACCGTACCATACTGTACCAACCCACACCACCTGTGCTATGCCACACTGCACCGCTCCGTGCCATCCCATCCTGCCCGGAGCCGTGCTGGGCTGAGCCGTGCTGGTGTGCTGGGCTGAGCCGTGCCCTGCCACACCACAGCCCTGTGCCGTGCCATGCCGTCCTGCCCGGTGCTGGGGAGGGCACCTCTGGAGCACTGAGTCCGGCTACGGGCTCCCCAGTACAAGCCAGGGAGACGCTGGGCAGAGCCCAGCCAAGACTGTGAGATGCTGCGGGGGGCTGGAGCGTCCCTGGGGCCGGGGGGGCCGGGGCTGCCCGGCCTGGAGAGGAGCCGGCTGGGGGGTCCCCATCCACGGGCATCAGCACCTGTGGGGGGGCAGGAGGAGGTGCCGGGCTCTTCCCAGTGGTGCCAGGGCCAGGGCGAGGGCCATGGGCACAGACTGGCACACAGGGGGGTCCTCCTGAGCACCGGGAGTCACTCATCACCGTGGGGGT
>NW_008795525.1:251533-251929 GCF_000699145.1 Aptenodytes forsteri
GGCAGGAGGAGTGCCGCGCTCTTCCCACTGGTGCCAGGGCCAGGGCGAGGCCCATGGGCACAGACTGGACAACAGGCAGGTCCGCACGAGCACCGGGAGACGCTCATCACTGTGGGGGTGACACAGGCACAGGCTGCTGCCCAGGGCGGTGGTAGGGTCGCCATCCCCAGGGGCTGGACACGGACCTGGGCCACCGGCTCCGGGGGAGCATGGCTGGACCAGAGGGACCCTGGAGGTGCCGCCAGCATCACTGGTCTGTGACTGATGCTGCGGTTCCCCCCCAGCCCACCCTGCTCCTGCAGAGCCCCCCCTGTGCTGTGCCATGCCGTACCAGTGCCCTGTGTGCCCCCCTGTGCTGGGCCGTACCACTACCCTGTGTGCCCCCCCGGTCTGGTG
>NW_008795525.1:252672-254059 GCF_000699145.1 Aptenodytes forsteri
GTGCTGTACCAGTGCCCTGTGTGCCCCCCCCGTGCTGTGCCGTAGCAGTGCCCTGTGTGCCCCCCCTGTGCTGTGCTGTACCAGTGCCCTGTGTGCCCCCCCCGTGCTGTGCCGTAGCAGTGCCCTGTGTGCCCCCCCTGTGCCGTGCCGTACCAGTGCCCTGTGTGCCTCCCCCGTCCACACTGTACCAATCCCTTCTGTGCCCCCCCGCTGCCCCGTGCTCTGCTCCGCCACTGGTGCTGCTCGAGGCCGTGCCACACACGTGTGTCCCATCGTGTGTCACGCTGGTCCGTGCTGTTCTGTGCCATTCTGTGCCACACATCACCACACCGTATGTTACACCATGATGTACTGTGCATTACTGCACTGCACTGTCTGTCCCTGCTCTGCGCCGTCCTGCTCTGTGCTGCTCCACTCATGCCGAGCCGTGCCGTGCTGCACCCTTCTGGGCCGTACCCTGCCCCGCGGTGCCGTGCCATGCCGTGCCATGCTGTGCCATGCCATATGGGACAGCGCCATGTGGGGCTGCGCCAGGCTGCTCCGCACCGTCAGGCGCTGCTCTGGGCTGCTCCCTGCTGTCTGTACCGTGCCATGCTGTGCCATACCGTACAGTGCCGTGCTGTGCCATACCGTGCCATGCCACGCCGTACTGTGCTGCCCTGCCCCATGCTGCACTGTCCAGGCCCTTCCTGTGCCATCCAGGGCAGTGCTGCGCCATGCGGACTGATCCCTGCCGGTGCCGGTGGCAATACCGCGCTGGTGTCACTGCTGTACCTCTCCGTGCTGGTTTCACTCCTGTACCAGTGGCTGAACCGTGCCTCTGTCACTGCTGTACCGCTCTGTGCCAGTGTCACTGCTGTACTGGAGGCTGAACTGTGCCGGAGATACTGCTGTACCGGTGGCTGTACTGTGCTGGTGTCACTGCTGTACCGGTGGCCGTTCCATGCCAGTATTACTGCTGCACCGCTCTGTGCTGGTGTCTGTGTTGTACCGGTGGCTGTACCGTGCCGGTGTCACTGCTGTACCACTCTCTGCCGGTGTCCCTCCTGTATCAGTGGCACTACCGTGCTGGTGTCACTGCTGTACTGCTCTGTGCCAGTGTCACTGCTGCAGCAATAGCTATATCGTGCCGGTGTCACTGTTTTACCACTCTGTGATGGCGTCACTGCTGTACCGCTGTGTGCTGGTGTCACTCCTGTACCATGCCAGTGTCACTGCTGTACCGGTGGCTGTACCGTGCCGGTGTCCCTCCTGTACCGGTGTCCCAGCTGTACCGTGCCGGTGTCACCCCTGTACCGGTGGCTGTACCGTGCCGGTGTCCCCGTTGTACTGGTGGCTGTACCGTGCCAGTGTCCCTCCTGTACCGGTGTCCCAGCTGTACCGTGCC
>NW_008795525.1:259530-259832 GCF_000699145.1 Aptenodytes forsteri
GGAGGTGGGGCCCGGGGGGCAAGCAGCGGGAGGGGGGCGTGCGGGTTCAGTGTGGGGCCGGAACTGGGCACAGGACCCTGTGCTGGGGGCTGGGGTCTCCCCGCTGGTGCCCGGCAGGCAGCAGCCGGTGACAGCCCCCTCGCTCTTGCAGCATGGCCCTGGCCGAGGAGGACAAGCTGGGCTCCAAGGTAGGCCTGGGGCCCTGGGGTGGTGGGTGCCCAGCCCAGACCCCCCCACGCCGCAGGGCCCCCACCGGCTCGGCCAGCCCCTTCCCCGTCACCCCTGCCCCTGCGGGCTCCCGG
>NW_008795525.1:260256-260692 GCF_000699145.1 Aptenodytes forsteri
CACGCGGGGGCAGGTGGCCGGCTCAGGTCCCTGTGGCGGGGCCGTGCCTGCCCCATGCCATCCTCCACAGTGCTTCGCCGTGCGTTCGCTGGGCTGGGTGGAGATGAGCGAGGACGAGCTGGCGCCAGGCAGGAGCAGCATCGCCGTCAACAACTGCATCCGCCAGCTCTCCCTGCACCAGCGTGGCCCCCCTGGCACCTGGGGGGAGGTGAGTGCCCCCCTGCCCCGTGCACCGCCTTGGACGGCAGCTCCCAGCGTGGCCCCCGGGACCCCCCTAACTCGGCTCCCCTCAGGGCCGGGCGATGCTGCTGCTACTGGAGAGCCAGACGCTGAAGCTGGTGGACCCGCAGGATCAGGCCCTGCTGCATGCACAGCCCGTGGCCAGCATCCGTGTCTGGGGCGTGGGGGGTGACAGCGGCAGGTGGGGGGCGCGGGG
>NW_008795525.1:262272-262492 GCF_000699145.1 Aptenodytes forsteri
GGCACTCGCAGCCCGTGGGGCTGCCATGGGGCGGGTGCCCCAGCTCCCCTCCTGCCTGCCCCCATGGGGCACCCTTGAGCCCCTTGCCTGTCCCCAGGCATGGACGTCATCAACGCGGCGCTGGAGGCGGCGCTGGCCACCGGCAGCAAGGAGCACTGGACCCCCATCGTGGTCAACGTGGCGCCCGCCACGCCCACCATCACCCATGAGCAGGTGGGTC
>NW_008795525.1:262534-262795 GCF_000699145.1 Aptenodytes forsteri
CCGGCGGCGTGGCGTTTGGCAGTGACCCCCGTCTCCGTGCCCACAGACGGAGGCGGTGCTGTGTGAGTGCCGCGTGCGGTTCCTGTCCTTCATGGGGGTGGGCCGGGACGTGCGCTCCTTCGCCTTCATCATGGCCAACGCCCCGCGCAACGACCGCTGCCACGTGGTCTGGTGCGAGCCCAACGCCGCGGGGCTGAGCGAGGCGCTGCAGGCCGCCTGCATGGTGAGTGTCCCCCCTGTCCCCGTCCCCATCCCCACAGC
>NW_008795525.1:264229-264444 GCF_000699145.1 Aptenodytes forsteri
GGGGGTGGGGGGTCAGGGCGCACCGGGGTTGAGGTTGATGTAGGTGGTGACGCTGGGGGCCACGAAGGCGACAGAGACAGGGCGCGTCAGTGTCTCCTCGTCGTAGAACATCTCGAACTCGTCCACATGCGTGTGCCCAAAGAACTGAGCCGCGATGGTGCCCTCAAACCTGTGCCGGGCAGGGCGGGTGGGGGCTGCCGGTGCCCAGACCTCCA
>NW_008795525.1:264506-264756 GCF_000699145.1 Aptenodytes forsteri
GCGGGCTGAGCTGACACCACGTGTCCAGGCTGTGCCCGTCGGTGCTGGCTCCCATCTGGCCTTCGCCCCCGGCTCTGGCACGGCCCTGCCTGGCAGGGGCAGCTTTGGGCTCCTGACCCCGGACACTGGCAAGGCACCGTCCCCCCATCCCCTCCCATGCTGATGCTGGCACGGGCCGGGCTGTGTGGTGGGGGGCTGGTGTGCGGGCTGGGGGGGTCCGTGGGGCTGACCTGTTGACGATGCGGTAGTA
>NW_008795525.1:268444-269482 GCF_000699145.1 Aptenodytes forsteri
CTTGGGGCACTGTGGGAGATGGAGTCCCCTTGGGGCACTGTGGGAGATGGAGTCACCTTGGGGGTCCTGCCCCTGCTGTGTGTGGGGTCACTACACCCATAGTTGGGTCCCTGCATCCACTGCCCATGGGCCTGTGGGTGCAGGGGGTTTGTGTCTCTGCGTGTGTCCCACTCTGTGTGTGTGTGTGTGCAGGTGTTTGCTGCAGCTCTGTGTGGTGTGTGGGGACCGAGCGCGCGGGTGTGTGTGTGCGCAGAGGTGCATGTGTGCATGTGCACAGGTGCGTGTGCAGGTGTGCGCTGTGGCTCTGTCTGTACCCGCATGTGACTGCACGGCTGTGCAAACCTGCACGGCTGTGCAAACCTGCCCAGCTGTACGCGTGTGCACAAGCGCATGTGAGTGCCGCTCTGTGCGTGTGCATGTCCAGTGCGTGTGCATGTCCGTGCGTGGGTGCGACCTGTGTGTACAGGTGTGTGCATGTCTGTGTGCAGGTGTGGGTGTCTCCCCTGGGGATGATGTGCGTAGGGCTGTGCCACACCGGTGCCACTGCGTTTCTGCGGTGTTGTGCCGGTGCCATGCCGTGCCATCCTGGTGCCGTCCCAGTGCCGTGCCAGTGCAGAGCTGGGTGGGGCTGTCCCGGACGGGGCTGTCCCCAGCACCAGGCACAGACTCACCACTCCCGCAGGCAGCACCGGCTGCTGCCCCGAGGGTCCGGGGATTCCTGCAGTGGAGGGGCTGGGCCCCATGGCCCCCCAAGCCCCGAGTGGTGTCGATGCCCCATCCCGCCCGGCTCCAGCACCACAGACCCCCCGGTGCCTGGTCGGGCATAGGGCGGTGGGAAGCAGCAGCGCAAGTGGGCGCAGGTGGGCGCAGGGCGAGTTTATTGCGTCCGGAGCTGGGGACCAGAGTTGAGAGACCCTGGGCTGGGCTGGGGGCACCTCGACCCTTCCCCCGCCCGCAGCCTGCCAGGCCCCCAGGGTCCCTTGGGAGCCCCTGCCCCGTGTCCTTGCCCCCAGCCCAGCCTGGGCATGGCGGCCTGGG
>NW_008795525.1:269892-271648 GCF_000699145.1 Aptenodytes forsteri
TGCTTTCCGGAAGCGGCGGTTCATGAAGCAGTAGATGAGGGGGTTGGCGCAGGCAGAGGTGTAGGAGAGGAGGTGGATGAAGGAGATGGGCGTCCCCGAGAGCGCCCGCTGGGCTGCCCGCGGGGCAAAGGCACGCCACGTGTTGGCGGGGCCGACAGGGCGCCGGCCGCGGGCCACGATGACCACCAGCATGCGGATCACGCGCCGCTTGGCCACCAGCTTTGCCTCCGAGCTGTTGATGCGTGCCCGGTCCTGCTGAGCGCCTGCCGCGCCCAGCGCCCGCAGCTCCAGCGCGCCACCCGGCCGGGAGAGCTGCAGGTAGCAGCCGTCCCCCTCGTCGCAGGCAGGTGCCGGCTCCCCACTGCCATTGCGCTGAGCTGTGGGGCAGAGGGGATGCGGTCACGGCCGTGGCACCGCAAGGACCCACATCACCCTGAGGCCATGAGTGCATCCTCTGTTGGGACGTAGCAGGGTGTTGGGACAGGACGCGGCACAGGCCCCTGCACAGGGAGGGGTCCCCAGGGAACCCCCCAGCTGTGAGGACCCAGGGTGGGGGCTCAGCCCTCCCACCTGTCGCAGGGCAGGGGACTCTGCCCGTGCGGGGGTCACGCTGCGGGAGGCGAGGACAGGGCCGAGTGGTGTCCCCAGCCCTGCCCTGCATGAGCCGGGCCCCTCACCTGCAGTCTCCCCCTTGATGTCCAGCTCGAAGCGGATGCCTCGGTAGAGCTCGCGGGAGATGAGCCCGTAAGCCACAATCATCACCACACCCGGGATGAAGAAGAGGACGAGGAGCAGCAGGACGTACCTGCAAGATGCAGCACCCATCGCTCGGCAGCCCCTTGCCAGCCTGGCCACAGCAGCGGGGCCAGCAGCTGGACCGTGTCCCCCCTTGTGCTGGGGTCCCAGGGGCGGGCGGGGGTCCCGGGGCCAACTCACCAGGCCTGCCGGACATGCTCACTGGGCCAGTCATGGGTGCACTGGCTGACAGGCGGGCGGGGGCCACAAAGCACGCGTGGTGCTGTAGACGGCGTAGGGCAGCATGAGCAGCGCTGAGAAGAGCCAGGTGCTGGCGATGACCCGGCAGGCGTGCGAGCGGGTCTGCCAGACGCGGGACTGCAGTGGGTTGCAGATGGCACTGTACCGCTCGATGGCGATGGCCACCAGGCTGAAGGTGGAGACTGAGACGGAGATGCCTGCGGGCAGCGAGGGTCAGCGCCCGCGGCATGGCGTGGCACGGCGCGGCTTGGCCCTCCCCCAGCCCCTGCCCGCCGCCCCCTCGTACCCATGAGGTAGGCCATGAGCTTGCAGACAGCCTCTCCGAAGATGAAGGTGCCCATGAGGTTGGGGACGAGCGTGAAGGGCATGCAGCAGAGTGCCAGCATCAGGTCGCTGAGCGCCAGGGAGAGCAGGAAGGAGTTGGTGACGGTGCGCAGGCGGCGGTTCAGGAGCAGCACGGCCACGACCAGGGCGTTCCCGCAGACACTCAGCACAAAGATCAGTGCATACAGCAGGACGCGCACCGTCAGGTCCAGGTCTGCGGGCGGCAGGGTCACGGGCTGCCACACAGGCATCCCGGCAGCCTGGGGACACCCCGGCATGGGAGGACAGCATGGCCAAGGAGATGCGCCCCAGCAGCCCGCAGGCACCCCGGCACAGGCAGGCACCGCGGCCAAGCATGGTCTGGGTAACTGGGCTCCAGCTGGCTCCAGCCGTGTCCGGGGTGCTGCCCCTGCCCGCCCCCAGGGCTGAGCTGAGC
>NW_008795525.1:273419-274188 GCF_000699145.1 Aptenodytes forsteri
GGCGGCGGCTGTCACCGTGGCGGCCGTCCCCCGCCTGGGGGCGGCACCGGGCTGGGGGACCCGAGCTGCCCCCCGACACCCTGCCCGGGTCCTGCCCTGCCCCTGTTCTTCCCCTTCTCCTTGTCCAGCCCTTATCCCTATCCCTACCCCTACCCCTACCCCTATCCCTATCCCATCCCTATCCCATCCCTATCCCTATCCCTACCCCCGTCCCTACCCCTATCCCTATCCCTACCCCTATCCCTATCCCATCCCTATCCCTATCTCTGTCCTTCCCTACTCCTGTCTTGTTCCTGTCCTGCCCCTGCCCCGTCCTTGTCCCTGTCCTGATCCTGATCCTGGTCCCAGTCCCTGCCCCATCCCTGTCCCGTCCTGTTGTGGTTACAGAGCTGTCCTGGTTCGTAGTTTTTTCATCAATCCTGCTGGCCAAAGGGAAGGGGTTTGAAAGGGCCGGTCAAATCTGGCGAGTCAACAAATGGTTACAGGACTGGTGCCACAGCCGGGGGTTCGGCTACTTAGACCGTGGGACTCGCTTTGAGAAACCTGGTCTCCTAGGGGCTGACGGGGTCCATCTGTGAGAGAAGGGGAAGAGCATCTTCAGTCATAGGCTTGCCAAGCTGGTGAAGAGGGCTTTAAACTAGAGATGCTGGGGGAGGGGAACCTCAATCCATCCCACTCCTACCAGTTTGATGCCAGGGCCAGCAATAGATGCCCAGAGCCTGGAGGAGGATCACAGGTCAGCAGGAGAGCGCCTGAAGAGCAGCACAAA
>NW_008795525.1:275124-275706 GCF_000699145.1 Aptenodytes forsteri
GCACATGGAAAATAAGGAGGTGATTGGTGACAGCCAACATGGCTTCACTAAGGGCAAATCATGCCTGACAAATTTGGTGGCCTTCTACGACGGGGTTACAGCGTTGGTGGATAAGGGAAGAGCAACTGATGTCATCTACCTTGACTTGTGCAAAGCATTTGACACTGTCCTGCATGACAACCTTGTCTCTAAATTGGAGAGACGTAGATTTGACAGATGGGCCACCTGGTGGATAAGGAATTGGTTGGATGGTCGCACTCAAAGAGTTGCCGTCAACGGCTTGATGTCCAAGTGGAGACCAGTGACGAGTGGTGTTCCTCAGGGGTCGGAATTGGTACAGGCACTGTTTCACATCTTTGTTGGTGACATGGACAGTGGGATTGAGAGCACCCTCAGCAATTTTGCCAATGACACCAAGCTGTGTGGTGCGGTCGAAATGCTGGAGGGAAGGGATGCCATCCAGGGGGACCTTGACAGGCTTGAGAGGTGGGCCTGTGCGAATCTCATAAAGTTCAACAAGACCAAGTGCAAGGTCCTGCACATGGGTCAGGACAATCCCAAGCACAAATACAGGCTGGGCGG
>NW_008795525.1:276887-277492 GCF_000699145.1 Aptenodytes forsteri
AGAGACACTGGAATAGGCTGCCCAGAGAAGCTGTGGATGCCCCATCCCTAGAAGCGTTCAAAGTCAGGCTGGTCGGGGCTTACAGCAACCTGATCTAGTGAAAGATGTCCCTTGCCCATGGCAGGGGGGTGGAACTAGATGATCTTTAAAAGTCCCTTCCAACCCAAACTGTTCCATGATTCTATGATTCTATGAACAACTCATCATTACTTAGCAACAGCTGTCAGTGTTACCTAGCAACAGTTGTCACGGTCACTCAGCAGCTGTTGTTGCTGCTGTCCCACCACAACTCATCATTACTTAGCAACAGCTGTCAGTGTTACCTAGCAACAGTTGTCACGGTCACTCAGCAGCTGTTGTTGCTGCTGTCCCACCCCCAGGTAACCCTCAGCGCCAGGGGCCTGTCCCCCCTGTGCCCCGCACCCCCATGGGACCCCGACCCCTGGTGGGACCCTGTGCCCTGGGAGGACCCTGTGCCCCTCTGGGACCCTGTGACCTGGGGGGACCCTGCGCCCCGCTGGGACCCTGCACCCCTCTGGGACCCTGTGCCCTGGGGGGACCCTGTGCCCCACTGGGGCCTTGTGCCCCTCTGGGACCCTCCGACC
>NW_008795525.1:277610-278660 GCF_000699145.1 Aptenodytes forsteri
TGGCACCCTGTGCCCTGGGGGGATCCTGTGCCCTGGGGGGACCCTGCACCCCACTGGGGCCTTGTGCCCCACTGGGACCCTGTGACCTGGGGGGACCCTCTGCGACCTGGGGACCCTGCACCCCTCTGGGACCCTGTGCCCTGGGGGGACCCTGCGCCCTGCTGGGGCCCCTGGCCCCGCTGGGACCCTGCGCCCCTCTGGGACCCTGTGCCCTGGGGGGACCCTGTGCCCCACTGGGGCCTTGTGCCCCTCTGGGACCCTGCGACCTGGGGGGACCCTGTGCCCCGCTGGGACCTTGTGCCCTGCTGGGACCTTGTGCCCCGCTGGGACCCTGCACCCCGCTGGGAACCTGCACCCTGGTGGGACCCCATCCTCCAGCATGGGACCCTGCGCCCCTCTGGGACCCTGTGCCCTGGGGGGACCCTGTGCCCCACTGGGGCCTTGTGCCCCTCTGGGACCCTGCGACCTGGGGGGACCCTGTGCCCCGCTGGGACCTTGTGCCCTGCTGGGACCTTGTGCCCCGCTGGGACCCTGCACCCCGCTGGGAACCTGCACCCTGGTGGGACCCCATCCTCCAGCAGGACCTGGTCCCTGGGCAGGACCCCGTGGCATTGCAGGACCCTGCGACCTGGGGGGACCCTGCACCCTAGCAAGACCCAGTCCCCCAGCAGGATCCTGTGTCCCAGCAGGACACCGCAGCGTGGCAGGACCCGGTCCCTGTGCAGGACCCGCTCCCCCAGCAGGCTGCCGCCGCCGCAGCTGGCACTCAAGGCGCTCAACGCGCAACGCCAGCTTGAAGGCGCTGGACTCCAGCTGGGCCAGCAGCCGGGCCGCCTGGGTCTGCAGCCCCTCCAGGGCTGTCTCCAGTGCCTGTGCCCGGCAACCAGCCTCCTGCGCCGCCGCCGCTGCCGCTGCCTCAGCATGCACGTCCAGCTTGCCCATGCGCAGCAGGAGCTCGCGGCCCTTGGCCTCCATCATGGCCCGGGCGCTGGGGAACTCAGCCAGCACCTCTGCCAAGTCCTCCTTGGAGAGGCAGAAGAGGTCTGAGTA
>NW_008795525.1:278793-279036 GCF_000699145.1 Aptenodytes forsteri
GGGGGGCTGCGGTGGGGCCGGAGGGGTTGGGGGGCCACGGCGGGGTGCAGTGGGGCAGGGGGCTCACCTTTGATGTTGATGAGGCTGATCTCCCCGAAGTAGAGCCCCTCGCCCAGGACGGCGAGCTGTGTGACTCCGTCCTCCGCCACCACGGCCAGCTGCCCCTCGCGGACAAAGTACATCTCGTGCCCCACGTCACCCCTGCGGCAGACGAACTTCCCCGGGCCGAAGACCCGGGGCGGC
>NW_008795525.1:279105-281977 GCF_000699145.1 Aptenodytes forsteri
GGCCGCCACGCCGGCCTCCAGCCCCCGCGGCAGGTGCTGCAGCACTGCCCGCTCTGCCGGCAGTTTCCGCTGCATCTGCAGGTGCTGGTGCCAGCGGGCCACCCGCCGCACCAGCCGCCCACTCGCACCCTGCGCCCGCAGGTAGCACCGCACCGGCTCGGGGTTGGGGTAGAAGGCAGCGTCGGCCGCGTTCATGTTGGAGATGACGGAGCTGATGCTGCCTGTGATGGTGGCGAAGCCCAGCACGGCCAGGAGGAAGCCGGCGGGGACGAAGAGGAACTCCTCCTTGCGCTGGGGCTCCGGCGTGTCACCCACAGTGGTGAGGATGAGGGTGGAGAAGTAGAAGCTGTGGAGGTACTGCCGCAGCGGGCGGGCGAAGCCAGGGCGGCTGGCATTGGGGCAGACCCAGGTGTCGGTGCCGAGCCCCAGCCGGGATGAGAGGGCGAAGTAGAGGCAGCCGTGCCAGTGGATGGCGATGAAGACGTAGAGCATCAGCTTGGCAACGCGGAAGGCGTTGGGGTGGGCCGTGCGTGTCTCCCGGCGGTCAAAGGCCTCGAAGAGCCGTGGCACCCGCACACGCACCGCCGGCACCCCCAACCCCAGGCGCAGGTAGAGCAGGTCGGTGGGCAGCACTGCGGCCATGTCCCAGGGGAAGGATGGGGAGCGCAGGTAGCGCAGCCGGATCCGGCCACGGTCCTGCACCAGGATGCCATCCTCCAGGAAGCCTGGGGGGCGGCGGATCAGGACCTGGATCACTGCCAGGTTCCTTGGCATGGAGGGGTCTCACAGTGATGGGGGGGCCCCGAGTGAGGTATGATGGGCTTGGGCCATCGCAGGGTTTTCCCATGCCGGGAGGAGGTTGGTGGCGGAGGACGGGGTGGGTGCCTGGGATGGGGTGCAGGGGCGTGCCTGGGCCTGATTCTCCCAGAAGGGACCCCAGGATGGGTGTCCTGTGGGACATCGCTGTGGGCTGTGGGTCCCCTGTGCTGCCTGGGCTGCCCGTGGGGCTGAGGGGCTCGGTCGTGGGTGCTGGGACCCCAGAGTGCCCACCCAGGCTCACCCGCCCCGTGCTGGGCTGGCTGATGGGGTGACGGCCATGTCTGCCAGGTGGGGGTCTACGTGTGTGCACGTGCATCTGTGTGTGCACCTGATGGTCTGATGTGTAGATGGGTGCATGCATGTGTGTGTGCATGTAGACATGGGCATGCACACGCGTGTGCATGTGATGCATGGCTGTTTGCATGTAGCTGTGAGTGCACACATGTGCCTGTGCATGTGTGTGCACATAAACACGTCTGTGCACACAGGTTAGTGTGCATTTGCGTGTGCAATCGCAGGCAGGCATGGGGCAGGCATGGGGCAGGTGTGGGGCAGGCAAGGTACAGGTGTGGGGCATGCGTAGGGCAGGTGGGGGACGGGGCAGGGCCCGGGGCATGGCAGGGGCATGCCGGGGTGTAGGCACTGACCGGTGTGGAGGCGCACGGTGATGTCCAGCAGGTAGAGCACGTCGCAGAGGTAGTCCAGGCTCAGCCACAGCACCACGTGCTGCTCCTGCAGGTCAGGGAAGCAGGACCTGGCGGTGCAGGCAGTGTCACCGGGGCTGGGATGGTGTCAACAGGCACCAGGATGCCCTGTGCCCCCACCCCGTCCCCGGGGCCCACCCTCGCCTCAGGCGCTGGGTGTCTTCGGCAGCAGCGCCCGCCCCGCACCCGCCCGGGCACCTGCAGATGAGGATGATCCAGTTGTAGAGGACGGGCAGCACCATGATGCTGATCCACCAGTAGTACCAGTCTCCGGAGGGATCCAGGGTCCAGCTCCGGGGAGCGGCGGCGCTGCCGGGGGAGGCAGAGGAACCTCAGGGCTGCCCCATCCTGGCCAGCTGCAACCCCTGCCCAGCTGTGCTGGCCCCCGGCCCCCACCAGCCCTGCACTGTGCCCCTGCTGCCAGCGGCTCCTCAGCTCAGCCAGCCCCTTGCCATGGCACAGGGTGCTCTGTGCCCACAGCCCCCATGGGATTGAGGGGGGTCCCTGCCACGCACTCCCACCCCAGGCCCCATGGTGGGGAGCCATGCCACGCTCACCCCCAGGCATGTCCGGTGCCAGTGCCAGGCTCGGCCATGGCGATGAGCCCGGTGGTGCCGCGTGGCTGGGGCCGAACCCAGCGGCGGGACAGCAGGGAGCTGAGGCTGTGCATCCTGCACCGCGAGTGCGGGTGCTGGTGAGGGTCCTGCACCCGTCCCCGGGCACCCAGTGGGTGCTGCAGCCCAGCCACGGCACCGAGCGCAGTGCCTCGGCAGGACCCAGTCGTGTGGCTCCACCAGCACTGGGCGCATCCTGGCAACGCAGGGCTCCCCAGGGCGCTCGCTGGCCCACTGGGACAGCAGGGCTGCAGGCAGCCCAGCCTGCAGCCACAACAGGCATGCCGGGGCGGCAGAGCCATCTCCAGGATCTGCCGGGGGCCATGGCACACTGGAGCGGGGACGTGCTGTGGGGTGGTGTGGGAGCCCCTGTGCCGAGTTTGGGTGCAGACAGGCAGAGCCAGATCCTGGCCACCCTGCTGATGGGTGGGGGCACGCATGGCCCCTCCAAAACAACCAGTGCCGGGGTCAGGGGTGCTCCGGGTGCCCCGGCTCCAGGGCTGTGCGGGTGTGTGGGGTGGCAGGGCCAGATGGGCACAGGGGCTCGGTGCCAGCACGGGGCCGGTGGGTGCTGGGGGACCCTAGATCACCCACAGAGGTGGCGCTGGGAGAGCTGGTCCCGGGTCCGTGGTGCAGGGACACGTGCCAGAGCAGGTGCCCCAGGGCCCCGGGCAGCGGGAGCCGCAGGCCACGTGCCCGGTTCTCGGTAGAGGGGCAGGGCCCCAGGGCTGCTCC
>NW_008795525.1:281999-282258 GCF_000699145.1 Aptenodytes forsteri
GTCCGGGGGCCCGCTACCAGATGGCCGGTGCGGTGCGCCCTCTGCAAGACATGGTGACAGTTCCTGGTACTGGTACCCCGTGCACTGTGCCAGAGCGGTGCCCGGTGCAGGGGTGCCCACTGCAGCGTGGTGCCCGGTGCAGGCGGGGTACACGGTGCAGGGGGGTGCCTGGTGCGGGGGTTGCCCAGTGCGGGGGGTGCCCAGTGCAGGGGGTGCCGGGTTTGCCTGGTGCAGGGGGTGCCCGGTGCGGGGGTTGCCC
>NW_008795525.1:283835-288467 GCF_000699145.1 Aptenodytes forsteri
TGGGCAGCACCTCCCACGGCACTGGGGGTGCCCGGCCCCGGCTGGGGGGGGTCCGGCAGCCCTGGGCACCGAGGGTGTGATGTCCGCCTGGCACCGGGGTCGTCCCAACCTGGTGGGTGTCTCTGCACAGGAGGGGGCTGCGGGGCCCCATCGTGGCTGGACGGACTTGCCATCCTGCCCGTCCTCCCCGGCGCCAACCCCACAGAATCGCCCGGCTCTCAGGCTCCTGGTCGCTGCTGTTGCCGGCCCCTGCCCTGGGATGAGTGGTTCTGGGTGGGATGCCTCCGGCCGGCAGCGAGACGGGGCCGAGCTGCCGGCCTGGTGCCTCTGGCCTGGCAGCAGGTGCGGGTGCAGGCAGCTGGCTGTGGAGCAGCCTTCGGCCTCGCCGGGAGCAGCAGCAGCTCCCCACCATACACCTGCGGTTGCCCTGCAGTGAGCAGGGTGAGCACTGCGCCGTGCCCCTGCCTCCTGAGGTGCAGAGGAGGGGACCGGTGCCCCCCGGCCGCAGAGGTGGACCAAAACACCTCCCCCGGGAGCAGCTGCCACCCCTCTGCCCGGGGCTGCCCACTGCTCCCAGGAGCCTCTGGGAGCCCCTCGTCCCTCTCTGCCTGCTCTGGACTTTGTCCCCCATTCCTGCGGGGATCGGGGAGCAGGCCCTGGCAGCGGGCTCTGTGCCGGGCAGCTCCTCGGGTGCGCGGCCCTTGCCGGGCCTTGGCAAGGGCAGGGCTCTCTGCTCGGTCTCCGGTGCGCCGGTCAGGGGCTGAGGTGGGTGGCTGTGCCCCCGGCACCCCTGCCCTTGCTGCAGTGGCATCCTGGCTGCCTCCCTCTGTCCCCAGCCACTGGACATCTGCTGCCCATCAGAAGAGCTGCCTGCGGGCAGGACCTGCCTCCTCCTGGCGGGAGGGTGCTCTCCTGCAGCCGGGACGCCTCACCACAGGCCGGCCCGGGAGACTGATGCTGGCAGGTGAAGGACGGGCTCCAGGTGTGCGGGTGGTCTCAGTGGCACTGTGCCGTGCCCCTTGGCTGGCGGCCGGGTCTGCTCCGTGTGTGGTGGGGAGCTGAGGCTGGGGTGAGGAGGGAGCAGGTGCCAGGACAGGACAAATTTCTTTACTGAAGGAGTGGTTAAACATTGGAACAGGCTGCTCAGGGAAGTGGTTGAGTCCCCATCCCTGGAGGTATTTAAAAGACGTGTAGATGAGGCGCTGAGGGACATGGTTTAGTGGGCATGGTGGTGTTGGGTTGATGGTTGGACTTGATGATCTTAGAGGTCTCTTCCAACCTTTATGATTCTATGACAGAACTGGCAAGTCCCGGCTCTCGGGGCTGTCGCGTGGCAGACGGGTCCCTTGCCAGCCCAGCCGCGGGGCTGCCCACCCTCACACCTGCTGCATGGCTGTGGCTGTCCCCCAGTGTGTGACGTCCTGCGGGTGCCGCTGGGCTTTGCCTTCCTATCCCCACCTTGGTGATCGCTTTGCTCTGTTCCGGCTCGTCCCCCGTCCCACTTTGCCAGCCCCTGCTAGGGGCTCGTACGGTGACACCATGCGAGGCAGCCTGACCGCAGCCTGGCGTGGAGCATGAGCCGCGGTGCTGATGTGCTGGGTGCTGCCCTGGCCCGAGGCCGGTCTGCATGGGGGCTTGCCCCGGCGCCCTGGCCTTCAGCAAGGTCTAACTTTAGCAACTGCAGTCAGACCTCACCCGCGCTGGAACGGGACGCCGGTTGTGCTGTGGTATAAATATGTCTGAACCGCAGGAGGGGCGTGCGCCTGCCTCCTGCCGCCGGCACTGTGGTGCTCGGCTGCCCGTGGGCTTCATCCCCCTTGTTAATGTGCTTTGAGAAGGCGCTGGTGCTGGGGCCCTGCCCTGCCTGTGTCGGCTTTCGGCTGTCCCTGCTCCGGCCCTGCCGCTGTCGACTTCCTTCTTTCTGCCTCTTGCGGTTTGTGTTTTCTTTAATGGCCGCTTTCGTTTCCCTCCTGCCGTGGGAGCTCCTCTGCTGTGGGGCTGTGTCCCAGGGGCAGCCTACCTTCTCCTCGTACCAGCTTCTCGCTGGTTCTTGCCGAGCCCCGGTGTGTGTGTGCCACTGGCGGGGCTGCGGTGACTCGCCATGCCGTGGGGCTGCACGGTGCAGGGCTGCTCCCGGCCCAGCTGCAGAGGGGGCCATGCCCTGTCCCGGCACAGGGGCCACATGCATGTTCCCGGCCACGTCCCCTGCACCGGGCTGCCATCCCCGGGGAGGGGTCTGCGCCTGCTCCCCTGCCCCGGCACGCTCCAGCATGCCTGCTGTACTTGGCACGCATGGTGCCCGGCCCGGTCCGGCTGTCCCCGCGGTGCGTGCTGCCCGGCCACCCAGGGAGGTTATTTCTGGCAGGGCGGGGCAGCTGGGGCTGCCAGCGTGGGGGGCTGCTGGCGTGTGGGACTTCTGCGCTGTCACTCCTTCCACACACTGCTGAGGGGGTTGGTGGGGTCCTGCATGGGTGCAGGGGCTCTGGGACGGGCGCTGTGGGGCTGCAATGGATTCTCTGGGGCCAGCCCCCCACCCCAGGCTCCCCGGAAATCCCGGCAGCGGCGGTGGGTGCAGGCAGCCGGCTCCCAGGGCAGCACGGTACTCTGTGCCTGTGCCTATCCCCACCCTTGGTGGGCCCGAGTGGTGGCGGGGTGCCAGGGTGCGGGGCCCTATAAATATCTCTGCTGGCTCCCCGGCAGCAGTGTCGTGCCGCACTGTCTGTGGGTGCACCGTTGGTGCTGCCGCAGCCTCCAGGCTGGGCTTTACCCCACCTTTTTAAAGGCCGATGCTTCCAGTTCCCCCCATCCCTGGGGTGACGGTGGCGTTGGGGCCGGTGGGAGCCCCATCCTGCATGCTGCCTTGGCCGTGGTCAGTGCCGCTTGCAGTGCGGCCTTGTGCCATGCTGCCCGTCGGCCCTTGTGCTGGGTGAGCTCACGTTTGCGACACCGAGGATTTCGCTTTGAGGACCCGCTGCCTCCTCCTGTGATGCTCCTGTCTGGGGGTCCCACCCGTGTCCCCCCTGGCCCTGGGGCCTCTGCTGTGGAGGCGGCTGGTGCCTCCCTGAAGGGCTCTGGCTCCGTGTGCCGGTCCCTCAGCCCTCCCCTGCACCCCAGCTGCCGGCACCCTGCCTGCACCCCTCTCCCTGCTCGGCCTCCTGTGTGGGGCCCGGGGGGGGGGTGTGTGTCAGTGTCCAAGCCCAGACGGGAAGGGGGGGAAGCCCCAGGGGGTCAGCCCCAGCCTGCTTGCGCGTCCCACCACAGGCTCTGATTTTGATGGCAGCCTGTCGCGGCCTCTCTGTCCTCAGCTTCCTTGCTGCAGGGCAGGGAGCGTGTGCCGGGACTGGCGTGAGCTGGGTGGGATGAAGCCGGGGTGCTGGTGGGGCTGGGAGAGCAGACCCCGGGCTGGGCTGGGTGGGCCAGGGGAGGTGCCATTGTTGGTGCTGGTGCATGAAGCCCCGTCCCCACCGCAGGACTGCCAGTGGCTCCGAGTGGGGATGGGGGATCCCACCTCCAAGGGACAGGGACAGCCCCACGTCACTGGCCTTGCACAGGCGGCAGGGATACCTGCTGCTCCCTGTCACTGTCATGGCGGTGGCAGGGCCGGTGGCAGGGCCTGAGATGCCGCGGTTGGGGGGAAGGTGCTGAGCTGGGACCTCTGCTCGGTGCGAGGGGTCTGTGGGCACCCCCACTCCCCAGGCAGCAGCTCCGGGGGCACCTCCTTCCCCTCCCTGCCTCTGCGTGGCACCTGTGGTGCAGCCGGGTGCTGGGGGCTGCTATCAGGCCAGGCCCCTGCTGTAGTTGTTGGGGGGCCCGTGACCCCCAAGCTGGCTGCTGCTGGGCCGTCGGTCCCGCTGGCTGTGGGGCGTGGGGGCGGGCAGCTGTCCCGGCTGGGTGCTGTGTGCTTCCCACACCCGGGCTGGGTGCCGCGGGCTGGGCTGGCTCCTGGGTTCAAAGTGCCGAGCTGGATGTGGAGGCAGGGCTGGAGGCAGGGCAGGGCCGGCAGCCAGAGCCCTCCCGGACTGTGCCGCCCCGGCATGCTCGCCCTTTCTCTTCCCCAGCCCAGCTCCTGGCGCTCCAGCACTCCTTCCTCCTGCTGGGCCCGGGGTCAGCCATGGGGCAGCGCCGCGGCCCCAGCAGCCGGCCCCTTCCGTGGTGGGCGTTCTTTTGGGGCTGACACAGAGCTGGCAGCGCCTTGTGGGGCAAAGCTGCTGGGCATGGTGCTGCTGCCGGCTCCTGCGTGCCACCGGGGAGCTGTGGCCCCGCTCACCGAGGTAGGTGACGTGGCTGCTCTGCCCCGACCCATCGTGCTGCCTGCCCTGGCCCCTGCCCAGGGAGCTGTGCCCAGCGTGGGGCTGCAGGACGGTGTCGGCACCGACTTTTCTTCCACGTGCTCCGTGCCTCCTCCGGCCCAGCTGCCCAGCTCACCGTAGTGCTCCCTGTCCCACTCAGCGGTGCCGGGCCACAGCTGCATGGCTGCACCGGCCTCGGCCCTGGGGCTGGTACCACGCTGGCTGTGTGCCGTCCCGATGCTTCTCAGCCCTCGAGGGCTTCCCCTGGTGCCTCCCCACCGGGCTTGCTTTTCCTGTGGTGTCCTGCCCTGCTGCGCCGGTGGCCGCGACCGAGCTGGTGGCG
>NW_008795525.1:290323-291877 GCF_000699145.1 Aptenodytes forsteri
GGGTTCAAAGTGCGGAGCTGGATGTGGAGGCAGGGCAGGGCCGGCAGCCAGAGCCCTCCCGGACTGTGCCGCCCCGGCATGCTCGCCCTTTCTCTTCCCCAGCCCAGCTCCTGGCGCTCCAGCACTCCTTCCTCCTGCTGGGCCCGGGGTCAGCCATGGGGCAGCGCCGCGGCCCCAGCAGCCGGCCCCTTCCGTGGTGGGCGTTCTTTTGGGGCTGACACAGGGCTGGCAGCGCCTCGTGGGGCAAAGCTGCTGGGCATGGTGCTGCTGCCGGCTCCTGCGTGCCACCGGGGAGCTGTGGCCCCGCTCACCGAGGTAGGTGACGTGGCTGCTCTGCCCCGACCCATCGTGCTGCCTGCCCTGGCCCCTGCCCAGGGAGCTGTGCCCAGCGTGGGGCTGCAGGACGGTGTTGGCACCGACTTTTCTTCCACGTGCTCCGTGCCTCCTCCGGCCCAGCTGCCCAGCTCACCGTAGTGCTCCCTGTCCCACTCAGCGGTGCCGGGCCACAGCTGCATGGCTGCACCGGCCTCGGCCCTGGGGCTGGTACCACGCTGGCTGTGTGCCGTCCCGATGCTTCTCAGCCCTCGAGGGCTTCCCCTGGTGCCTCCCCACCGGGCTTGCTTTTCCTGTGGTGTCCTGCCCTGCTGCGCCGGTGGCCGCGACCGAGCTGGTGGTGCCCAGCAGGGTGGTTGCTGCCCGTCCCTGCGAGGGGTTGCCCCCGCACTGCTCCCCTCCCGTGCTCTCTGCCTGCCCCTCCTGTGGCCAGCGTGGCAGCTCTGGCTCCGGGACAGCATGGCAGCCCCACAGCGCTGCCCTCTCAGCCACCCAGGCACCCCAGGGTGACACTTCTCCAGGGCACCAGCTGCTCTCGGCCAGGATCTGTCCCCCACTGCCATGCTGGCAGGACCGTGGCTGCACCGGCCCAGCCAAGACAAACACAGGGGTGTGGGCAGCATCTCTGCCTGCCACGGCCCCGTCCCCGTGTGGGAGTAACTCTCCCAGCTGGTGCCTCCGCGTGCCGGGTCCCCCTTGTGAGGGGGGGATTTGGTGGCAGAGGGCGATGCAGGCAAACAGGCAGCTGCCTCTGGGCAAGGCAGGACAGGGAGCTCGCGGGCAGGCAGGACAGGGCTGGTGCATCTGCCAGCTGTATCACCGTGGGGCAGGATCAGTGCAGGGAGCAGAGGCAGTGTGTGGGGGCCCTGGGCTGGGACGGGGACATCGAGGGGGAGCCAAAACGATCCTCTGCATCCCAACTGTGTGGTGGGATGCACTGCTGGGCCCGGGCTGCCGGCTGCCTGCCCCTCCCTCTCGCGCTTTGTCCTGCAGGCATGGGGTCGAGCGCCCCGGCAGTGCCAGGTGCCCCCCCAGGACCATGCGGGCTCTGAGCCGCTGCTCTCCCCACAGCCCAGCCCGGGGTGGCAGCAGCATGGAGAGAGGGGCCCCGCAGCCCGCCCACTCCCCTGTGCCTCCGCGGCGCCGCCAGGCAGCAGTTGGATCCGTCCAGGCCCGCAGGGCACCCCCCCCCTCCCCGTGCCCGTCCCCCGCCCGCCCCAG
>NW_008795525.1:291991-293833 GCF_000699145.1 Aptenodytes forsteri
CGCCGGGGCCCGGGGCCGGCAGCACGGACCCCCCCGCCCAGCACTCAGTGCCGCCATGCCCCCCCTCCCCAGGTCCTGCGCATCCTGGAGCGGCGCGGCTGCAAGCCGGCCCCCGATGACCTCAGCGCCGTGCGCAACAACACCTACCAGATGCTGAACCTGCTGGCGGAGGACCGGCCACGGGGGGAGGCAGCCCGGGGGCCCATCCTGGAGTTTGTGGCCTCGGAGAACCTGCTGGGGCGGCTCCTGTTCCTGAGCGGCTGCTGTGCTGGCACCTGCAGGGCGACTTCACCGAGGAGCGCAAGGTGGAGCAGCTGAAGCTCTACGAGATGCTTATCAGCCAGGCCCGGCAGCCCCTGCTGCGGCACAAGTCGGTGCTCACGCCGCTGCTGCGGCTGCTCAGCCTGTGTGCCGAGCCCACCTCCGCCCCGCTGGAGAACAGCCTCGTCCTGCTGCTCAACCAGCTCTGTGTCTCCGTGGCCAAGGAGCCCTCCATCCTGGAGCTCTTCTTCCACAGCCACACGGACCAGGGCCCCGCCAACCTCATCATCTTCTCCCTCCTCATCCCCTTCATCCACCACGAGGGTGTCCTGGGGCAGCAGGCCAGGGATGCGCTGCTGCTCATCATGGCGATGTCCGCCAGCAACCACGCTGTGGCCAAGTCCATCACTGACAACTCCTACTTCTGTCCGGTATGGCTGGGGGTGGCCGGGCTGACCTGGCACGATGCCCCCCCTCCCCAGAGCGGTGCCGGGACCCGGCTGGTCCCCAGGAGCTCTGCTGCCGATGCAGGGTTGGGTTTGGCTGTCGGGGCAGGACCACAGCTGTCCCTGGAGGAAGGTCCTGCTCTGGCTGGGGAGCCTGGGCTGTGGAGCAGGGAGGGTTTGGAGATGGAAGGCTTGGCAGCAGGCTGGGGACAAGGGGACTGGTGCCCTGGGGACAGCAGGGGACATAGGGCCCAGCAAAGCTCCCCTGCTTTGAACTGGGATGCAGGAGGGCAGGTTTCCCTGTGGGACTGGTGTTTGGAGGAGGATGGTTGGGTCCAGTGGCTGGACACCCAGAGCCTCCGGCAGCTGGGAGGCAGGAGCAGAGCAGGCAGGGCTGGTACCAGGGCAGGCAGGAGCAGAGCAGGCAGGGCTAGTGCCAGGGGACCAGGGCAGGCAGGAGCAGAGCAGGCAGGGCTAGTGGCAGGGCTCCATGGCATGTGCCGGGGCAGTGCTGCAGGCATCTGCACCAGTTTTGCTCCTGCTGCCTGCCCTGCTGCCGCTCTCCTTCCTGCCCTGGCTCCGGCAAAGCGCAGCTCCTGTCCCATCCACACACTGGCTGGGCCGGCGTTGGCGGCAGGTCCGTACAGGCTGCTGCGCTGGGTGGGATGTCCCGGGTGGGCCTGGCTGAGGGGGCACCGTGGCGGCCATCCCTGTGCAGGCTGCCTCGTGCTGCAGCTTCCTGGTGGGGGAGGCGGTGCCCCGGGGGCCGGTGGCTCGGGGGAGCTGAGTGCCTGTGTGTCCCCCCAGGTCCTGGCCACGGGCCTGAGTGCCCTGTACTCCTCCCTGCCCCGCAAGATTGAGGTGCGGGGGGACGACTGGCACTTCCTGCGCCGCGAGGACTGGATCGGTGTCTCCTCCCTCGTCCTCTTCATGAACTCGCTGGAGTTCTGCAACGCCGTCATCCAGGTAGGGCTCGGGGGCCGCCAGCCCCACGTGGGGCTGGCTGTGGCCCTGACCCCCCCCGCTCTGCAGGTCGCCCACCCCCTTGTGCAGAAGCAGCTGGTGGACTACGTCCACAACGGGTTCCTCGTGCCTGTCATGGGGCCGGCGCTGCACAAGGTGAGGAACCTCCCCA
>NW_008795525.1:296015-297512 GCF_000699145.1 Aptenodytes forsteri
CGGGGGCGCCACGGGGGGAGGAACCTCCCCGCGACGGGCGCGGGGCTGCCTGCTGGCCTGGGCAGGAGGTTGCCTGCTGGCCTGGGCAGGAGGTTTCCTGCCTGTACCTCTGCCTGTGTGGGTGGGCAGGAGCCCCCATGGGTGCCCCCGTGGCCCAGCCCCGCGCCGAGCTGCTGCCGCCCGCAGACCTCCATCGAGGAGATGATTGCCAGCACAGCCTACCTGGACCTGTTCCTGCGCAGCGTCAGCGAGACGGCCCTGCTGAAAACCTTCCTGCGCTTCGTCCTGCTGCACCGCCACGACAACAGCACCATCCTCGACACCCTCGTGGGCCGCATCAACAGCAACTCCCGGGTAAGAGGCGCTGGGCTGCCCCGATGGCCCAACACGGCCCCCTGAGCTCCAGCCCGGCCGTGGCGTTGCCCTCCTGTCCCACTGTGGGGCTGCCCCATGGGACTGCCTGGCCATGGTGCTGCTCTCCTGCCCCACGGGACTGCCTGGCCGTGGTGCTGCTCTCCTGCCCCACGGGACTGCCTGGCTGTGGTGCTGCCTCCTGCCCTACTGCGGGCTGCCCCATGGGACTGCCCAGCCATGGCGCTGCCCTCCTGCGCTGCTGTGGGGCTGCCCCATGGGACTGCCCGGCTGTGACGCTGCCCTCCTGCCCTACTGTGGGCTGCCCCATGGGACTGCCCAGCCGTGGTGCTGCCCTCTTGCCCCGCTGTGGCTGCCTCACCTCCGACCTGTTCCCAGCTCTGCATGGTGTCCCTGAGCCTCTTCCGGACGCTGCTCAGCCTCAACTGCGAGGACGTCATGCTCCAGCTGGTGCTCAGGTAACCTGCCCCATGCCGCTGGTGTGGGGAGCCGACTTGCCACTGTCCTGTGCCCAGGGAGGCTCCCCTGGGACGTGGCCTGGGGTGTCACCCCCAGCCATGCATGTGGGGCAGCCGTGTCTTCTGCTCTGCTGCCGAAGGCGTTGGGGTGCAGTGGGGCCCCCCCGTCCCCAGCCACGTCCCGTTCCCCTGAGTGTGGCCCCCACCTGCGGCCCCCATGTGCAGCCCTGTGCCCCCCCAGGTACCTGCTGCCCTGCAGCCACGTCATGCTAAGCCAGAAGCGGGCAGTCAGGGACCTGGACATCTACGGGAAGACAGCTGCCAAGTTCCTCTCCCTCATCCCGCGGTGCTGCCGTCCCGAGAGCCTGCCACCACCTAACCGAGAGGAGGAGCACGCCGCCTGGTCCAAGGGTACGGTACCAGGGTCCCCTTGGGCCCGCGGCTGAAGGGGGCTGTGCCGCACAGCCACTGCCCCCCCTCCCAGCTCCACGCTGAGCCCTCTCCGTGCCGTTGCCCGCAGGCCACGGCAGCCCCAACGTGGACACCTCCTCGGTGGTGACGGTGCCGAAGCCCTCTACGCCCTCCCGGCTCTCCTTCTTCATGCGGCAGCAGAGCGCGGCCCCCGAGGCGGCCGGCCCGGTGCCATGCTCCCCTGGCACACCGTCCG
>NW_008795525.1:298355-298642 GCF_000699145.1 Aptenodytes forsteri
GGGGGGAATCCGGCTGCCTGCGGGCCCTGCCTGACGTGCCGCCCGCCCCCCTCGCCCGCAGGCCCCTTCGTCTCCGTGCTGTTTGGGAAGCTGGAGAACATGCTGCACAACTCGCTCTATGTCAACTTTCTGCTGACGGGGCTGGTGGCCCAGCTGGCCTGCTACCCCCAGCCCCTGCTGCGCTCCTTCCTCCTCAACACCAACATGGTCTTCCAGCCCAGCGTCAAGTCCCTGCTGCAGGTACGCCCCAGGCAGGCAGGGGTCCCCTGGGCCCCCCGCGCAGCGCC
>NW_008795525.1:299097-299668 GCF_000699145.1 Aptenodytes forsteri
CTAGGCAGAGGGCTGGGGGCTGCATGTTGCATTGCATGGAGGGCTGGGGGCTGCCCCTGCATTGCACAGGGGCCGGGGGCTGCATGTTGCGTTGCATAGAGGGCTGAGGGCGGTATGGAGGGCTGGGGGCTGCCCCCTGCCTTGGCAAGGGGCCTCTCCCTGGGTGCTGGGGCCAGGGCTCCGGGCCGCCGGTGCAGGACTGACCCGGTCCCCGCAGTGAAGAGCCGGAAGCCGTCCATCGGGGAGCTGATCCTGCGGCACACCAACAGCCCGACGCGGGCGCGCCAGGCGGCACAGCTCGCCTTCCAGCACGTGCGGGACGGGCAGGTGCTGCAGGCGCTGGCTGGGGCCTCTCTCTTCCGTGGCTCGGCCGAGCGGCAGAGCGAGGCGCTGCGCGTCAAGAATGCCGTCTACTGTGCCGTCATCTTCAGCGAGTTCCTGAAGGAGCTGGCGGCCATCGCCCAGGCCCACGCCGTCACCTCCCCCTTCCTGACCGAGCCCCCCGAGGAGTGACCCCCCCCGGCCGGCGCCCCTTTAACCACCCCCACGACATCGACCTATTTTATTTTTT
>NW_008795525.1:300219-301523 GCF_000699145.1 Aptenodytes forsteri
CAGCAGGGCCGGGGCAGTGCATGAGGAGGGCTGCGTGTGTCTGTGCTGTGTAAAAGCCCTTCTGTAATAAAGGGTCTGGTCGAGGGCATTGCCTGCCCTTGCCTGTGCTGCTGCCGGGGTGGGAGGGGGCTTGGCTGGGCTGGACACCTGGGGCCCCCTCCCTGGAGTGGCCGAGGTGTGGGACAGGTCCTCGATGTGCAGATGGCAGCGCCCAGCTGCAGTGCCTGGTCAGGCTGCGTTGGGGCACCCCGTGCCGTGGTGTTGGACACCCGGCAGTGGAGGTTCGGGAGCAGGGCAGCTCCAGGAGGGGCTGGGGGGTCCCTGGGGTGGGGAGCAGCTTGTCCCCCACAGCACCGGAGCCTGGCATTGCTCTGTCCCCTCTGTCCCGGCTGGGTGCCCCCAGGCACGGGCCTGGGACATGTCCTGCATCAGGGAGCTGTGCCTCCCCCACCACGGCACCCCATGTCTGCCCTCCTGGCCCCCTCTTCTGCCCCGGGAGGCTTGTGCCTTGGGTCGCCTGTGACTCCCTCCCCCAGATGCTGGCCCCCAGCAGCACCCTGAGCCCCCCGTGTCCCACACCCAGGCGCTGGCCCTACACATGGGGACCAAGCTGTGGCAGGTCATGGTGTTTATTAGTGTTGTACAAACGTCTGCAAAGTGCTGAGGCCACGGGGCACCATGAGCGCCTGAGCTGACACCGGCCCCAGCGGGGGCTCGGCGCAGGCAGTGGGGTGGCAGACCAGGCCCCCAGGCCCGCTGTGTAAGGCTGGGGTGGCACCGGTGTGATGGGGACAGCCAGGGCTGTCCTCTGCCCTATATCTCCTGCCCCGGTGCAGGGTCTTGGCCTGCTCCCCCAAGCAGGGGCACATGCAACCCCAGAACAGGGATGTTTTGGGGGCTGGTGGGGGGACAGTCAGACCCCTCCCCACACTGCAGAGCTTCCCCCCCACCATCACTGCTCGACAAGCCCCCAGCTGGGGCCACATCCTGCCCTGCCGAGCACTGCTCACCGCTGGGGAGAGAGGACCTGAGCCTGTCCATCTGTCCGTCCGTCCATCTGTCCGTCCATCCATCCCACATGTGGGCGCTTTGCTCTGAGCACCTCCATCCACATCCAGCTGTGGACAGAGCAGGGAGGGTGAATGTGGGGCTGCCCCGCCTGCCTGTGGGGTCCCCCAGTCCCACAGTACTGGGACCCCCAAGCGAGCACCCACCCTCGCCCCTTTCCCAGACCCGGGCCCTGGGGGTGCCTGTGGGAGAGTGGGGATGGGGCCATGATGCTGCACCGCCTGGCCACCCACTGC
>NW_008795525.1:301731-305146 GCF_000699145.1 Aptenodytes forsteri
CTGGGTGACGTGTGGCTGTCAGCCAGCACCATGGGCACCACGGCCAGTGAGCGGCACGTGGAGGAGGGAGGCGTTGGAGCCGGGCGAGCAGTGGTCCCGGGCTGCAGGAGGGCTGGGCTCCATGGCGCTCCAGCAGGCGCAGGATGGCACCCCAGTGGGTGGCCAGGCAGGTGGGGGTCCAGACATAGCCATTGCCGTGGCAGGGCTCAGCGCCCTGCTCCAGCAGCACCCGCGCCACCTCGGCGTGGCCCTCCTGGGCATCAGTGCCCAGCGCTGTGGCCCCTTGGCTGCAGGCCTGGTTCCTGCGGGTGCCACTGTTCAGCAGCAGCCGGATGGTGTTGGCGTGGCTTTGCCAGGTGGCTGAGTGCAGTGCTGGGCGCTGCTCACTGTCCAGCGTGTCCACCTCTGCCCCGCATCGCAGCAGCAGCCACGTCACCTCCAGCTGCCCCTGCCAGCAGGTGCCATGCAGTGCCGTGCGCCCCTGGGCATCCTGGCCCTGGGGGTTGGCCCTGTGCTGCAGCAGCAGCTCTGCAGCAGGGAGGTGGCCGTCATGGCCCCAGCAGTTGAGAGGCAAGTGGTTCTCCAGCAGCAGGCACAGGCAGGGGCAGGCAGCCTTCGGCATCGGGCTGGGCAACACGGGCCCCATGCTCTAGCAGCATGGCGCAGGCTCTGGCGTGGCTCTCCAATGCCACCAGATGCAGGGAGCTCAGGCCCCCGGCATTGTGGCAGTTCCCGTCCAGCCCCTGGCACAGCAGTGTGCCAACCACCGCCGCGCTGCCCTGCACTGCCACCACCCCCAGCACCATCCACCCCTCAGTGTCCACCTGGTCCATGGCAGCCCCCCAGAAAAGCAGGGTGCAGAACACCACCCCATGGCCCATGGTGGTGGCTGCCAGCAGTGCCGTGCACCCAGCCCCATCTGCCTCGTCCATGTCAGTGCCACCCTCCAGCAGTAGCTCCACCAGCTCGGCACGGCCCTCATAGGCGGCTGCCAGCAGTGGGGTGAGACCATCGCAGTCGTGCTGCCCCACACAGGTACCACGCTCCAGCAGCAGCATCACCACCTTATAGTAGTCCTGGCCAGCCAGCACGCAGAGGGCAGCCACCGAGAGGCTGGTGCACCCGTTGGCATTGGCATGGTTGGGGTCAGCGCCATGGGCCAGCAGCCGCTCCATGACAGGGCAGTGGCCCATGTAAGCAGTGGCAATGAGAGGGGTCTGGCCCTCGGTGTTCAAACAGTCCACTCGAGCACTGTGCCGCAGCAGCCTCTGGATGATGTCCTCATGGCCACCCCAGGCATCCGCCCACAGTGCCGTCCAGCCCTCGGCATCTGCCCCATCCACCTCCGTGCCCACCCACAGCAGCGTGGCCATGGCCTCGGCATGCCCACCCCAGGCGGCCGAGCGCAGAGCAGTCCAGCGCTCCTGGTCTGGCTGGTTGACACTGGCACCATGGGCCAGCAGGCACTGCAGCACCTTGGCGTGGCCCTGCCGGGCAGTCAGCATCAGGGGCATCTGCCCGCCAGGGTCAGCCACCTCCACCTCCGTGCCCCACGCCAGCAGCAGCCTGGCCATGTCATGGTGGCCACCCTGTGCCGCACCAGCCAGCAGTGTCCACCCGCCGGTGTCCCGCTGGTTGGCGCTGGTCTCGCTCTCCAGCAGCACCCGCACTGCATCAGCGTGCTCCAGCGCCTGCTGCAGCACCCTGGAGGAGAGTGCCGGTCTGGCCCCGCTGCCCCCTGTTCCCAGCCCGCCCACCCTGGCCCCTGCCAGCAGCAGCAGCTGCGGCACCTTGGGCTCTGGCAGGCTGGCCTACAGCAAGTGCTGGGCCAGGCCCTGCGCCTTGCTGGGGGCCAGCTGGGGCAGCTGGGCCGTAGCGCTGAGTGTCAGTATATGGCGTGGCCCTCGGCCGCGCTGCAGAGGAACTGCTGCATGCAGTGCTTGATGTCCAGCAGCCACTCGGCAAAGCTGGCGTGGAAGAGCAGCCTGGTGCTGCTGGGGCCCTTGGCCAGCAGTGTGCACAGCGCCGCCAGCAGCCCCTGGAAGTCCTCCCAGGCGCGGCCGGTGGCAGGGTTGGTGTGGTGCGCCCAGAGCACCCAGTGCAGCTCCTCAGGGCGCAGGGGCCAGGGGCAGCCAGCAGCACGTGGAGCAGCGGGTGGGCATGGGCAAAGCGTGGTGGTGGGAGGAGGCGCTGGCACTGCCAGAGGTGGAGACTGTGGAGGGTGCTGGGGATGTGCCACACCTCGCACAGCACCACGGTGCCGGCAGCCACGTCATCCGGCACCCACTCCAGGTAGAGGAAGCAGCTGTTGCTCTTGACGTGCAGCTGGTTCAGCATCTCAGCTGTCCCGTGTGTCGGGTGCTGGCGCGGGGCAGGCTCGCGGTCCAGCTGGAGCAGGATGTACTGCTGCACGTCCCACACCACAGCCGCCTTCCGCAGGTCATCCAGGCACAGGAGGTGGAAGCCTGGGGGGATGCAGGATGAGACACACCCCCCCACACACACCTCACTGTGCCCCAGCCCCACTGCCTGCCCTCCTGTGCCCCCAATCCCACCACCCACCCACCCTGCAGCCCCCATCCCATCTGCCAGCCCCCAGCCCCAGTACCTGCAGCCCCCCCACCTACCCACCCAACAGCCAACAGCCCTCTGCCTGCCTTCCAGCCCCCTGCTCCGCAGCCCCTACACACCAGGGAAGGTTGTGGACAGCACCTTGCTGTACCGGCAGGCACGAGAAGGACAGCAGCAGATGGTGCCGGGCCAGCAGCTCTGCGATGGTGTTGCTGCACCCTGACGGCTTCCCCTCACCCTCGGCTGCCAGCCCCTCCTCGTCTAGCGCATCCACCAGCAGCAGCAAGGGCTGGGCCGGGGGGGGGAGCAGGTCCAGCAGCAGCAGCAGCACGGCCCAGGAGGGGCGCAGGGGGCGTGAGGCCGTGCCGGCACCCTGGCCCCGTGCCAGGGCTCTGAGCACCACGGCGTGCCACATGCATGTGGGAACCCCCCGGCCGGTGCGGGTGTCTGGCCACCCCTCACCTCTTGAAGGCCTCATCAGGGTCCCGCTCACACTCGGGGGGCTGAAGGGCAGCCTGTGCCGGGGGCCAGCGCAGTGCCTGGCAGTACCCCTGCTCCAGCTGCTGCAGCAGCCCCGCCATGAAGTGCAGCGGTGAGAGCGTGTCAGTGTCCTGCGTCCGGCAAAAGTGCCAGCCCAGCACCTGGGTGCCCAGCCGGGCCCGGCGGCCGGCCACCGAGGTGGGCTAGGGCAGCTCGGTGCCGAGTGCTGTCTTGCTGCAGCTGGGGCCGCTGGTCAGCAGCATGCCGCCCGCTGCCCCGCACCCCAGCCGCCGCCGCAGCCACCACAGGGCCCACTCCCGGCTGGGGAAGGGCCTGCCCTGCAGCCAGCCGCCCACCCCCCCCT
>NW_008795525.1:305221-305799 GCF_000699145.1 Aptenodytes forsteri
GGCGCCCTGCCGATGGTACTGCCGGGGGCTCCTGGGGCTCCAGGTGGGCAGCATGGCAGGGCAGGTGCCTGTGGGGGAGAGCGAGGTTGGCGTGGGGAGGGGGGCTGCACGCCCACCCCTCATCCTGCATGCATGGTGTGTGGGACAGCAGGGAAGGGGACTTTGGGGACACTGCCAGAGCCCAGGGCACCAGGGCACCCCTCTTGAGCAAGGGGCACACCAGAGCAGTAACCCCCCGCCCGGGGTGCTGGGGAAAGGATGGGGTCTGGGCAGGCAGGGACCCTGAAGGCAGCCATGGCACAGACTCCAGGACATGGGGTCCTGCCAATGGCCTGTGGCCCCCGGCACGGGCGCTCCCCACATGCCAGGGTGGGTTTGGTCCCCATGGGGCTGGATCTCTCCTCCTGCCTCCTGCTTCCCCCCCCCCGGGGCCACACAGAGCCCCAGGTCCCTGGCTCCAGCGGTGGGCGGCCTCTGCCCCCCTGCCTCTGCCCACCCCAGCCCAGGGAGTGTGGGGCCTCGGGGGGGTGTCATGAGCGGTGGCTGGTCTCAGCCTGGCTGGCGGCAGCCTCTGCCCC
>NW_008795525.1:306962-318852 GCF_000699145.1 Aptenodytes forsteri
TCGGTGTCCCACTCCTTGAGAGGCATCGGGGCTGTTTCCCGCCCCCTACAGCCCCCCTGCATGCCACGGAGGTGGGATGCTCCAGGGATGGGGGGAGCACATGGGGGTCGGGGCACGGGGACCCACTGAGGTCTCCGTCAGCTCCTGGGGAGAGGACGTGGGAAGCCGGTGCGTGGCTGCTCCTCCTCCCGTCGGTCTCGCCGTGACCGGGGTCCCTCCGGAGAGGGGCTGGGAGATGACAGTGCGTGTGGCCACGCAGAGGGTGGCTTGTGGTGGGGGAGCACCCGCTCCATCCATCAGCTGTTGCCCGGGCACCGCAGCCAGCCACCATGCAGGCAGGCACCTGCCCCAGGTCCTGCATGGCAGACACCCCATCCGGAGCACCTCAGCATCCCCTGTCCCCCCTGCTAGCCACCATACCCCCAGCCTGGGCACCAGCCATACACTTGTACCGATGGTGATGTTAAATTCCCATCCAGGTGACAATTAAAATGCTGTAGACGACCCCGACTGGCTGGGGCTCCCGGGGAGGGAAGCCGTGTTGGAGGGGGCTCCTTGCCACCGGCAGCTGTTTCCATGGGATCCATCACTTCTCCAGGTCTTTACATGGAAATACGTTTTTATCAGTGGTGCCTAACGTTAATGTCCCAGCGGACACCACACGGGGCCTCACCACCCCCAGCAATGCTGGTTACCTCCACATTGAAACCTCCATCAGAGCCGCGCTCTGCAGAGCGGTGTTGATGGGTGTTAGTTACCTTTGTAGTCCTTTAAGCCTTTGTTGGTAAGTTCTAGCTCACCCCAGTTGAGTTTAGCAGGATTTTGGTGCTCTTCCTGCCTGCCCGGCTTCCTTGGGCACTGAAAAGCTCTAACATAAACCTGACAGATGAAGTGAGAAAATCGCCCAGACAGCGCTGCTCCTGGTGTCACTGCGGTCAAGAGTTTTGATGCAGCGTGACCATCTGGGCTGGCGTCCCTGCTGGGGGGGGAGGGTCCCAGACCAGCACCTCTCTGGAGCCTGCGATTGTCTGGGGCACGGAGCCGTCCCCGGCCCCGGGAGGGGTCTGGTCCTCTGCTGCTGCCACCACAGAGCTGCCAGACCTGCCTTGCATGTCCTGGGTTGGGGGGGGGTCTCTCCATCCCACCTGTCCCTCGCAGCACAGGGACTGTGACTGTCACCAGTGGTACAGGGGAATGTGGTCCCCCGCATGGTGTGGTGGCCATTGCACACAGGGCAGGGTCCTGGTGTTCCCCACAAAGGCTCTTCGTGGTCTGAGTGCAACATCCCTCGTCCTCTCCTGACCCTTGGTGTCTTGCTGGCTCCTGCTCTGTGGCACGGGGACAAGTGTCCTGCCCATCTCACTGGAATGCTGCAGTGCTACGGGGATGGGCAGATGGGAACAAGCAGCAGCGTGTGGCTTCATGTCCTGCCGGGAGCCACTCTCTGCCTGCTCCACTGCCTGTCCCTGCCGAGGTGTGCACGCTTGCGGCCAGCCAGTGTCCCCGATGCCCGTGGCATGTTCCAGCCTGGCACACAACCGCCCTCTCCGGTGTATTGGGGCAGGCATCCACTGCCGGGCTGCCCAGCGCTGCCCTGTGAACAGAGGTCTCCAAATTGCCTTTCCTGCCCCAAACAGCCCTCTGGCCCCGGCACATGCGGCTTCCCAGGCAGGCGGCAGGCAGCTCTGCAGGCACCGGAGCCCACAGCCACAACAGCATTGGTGTAAAGCTGGGAGGCATTTCCCACTGTCCTGGGGAATATGGGGTGCAGCATCAGCACCCCAGAAACTGCTGTGCAGGGGACCAGCATATACACCTCAGCCGGGGGAACTGTGGGGAGATGCCGAGATGAGCAGAGTAGAAATGATGATGGAAATGGAGCGTCCCCGGTGCCACCCAGACCCCTTGGCAAGATGGGGCCCCTCTAATGAAGCGCATGTTAAGGGAGCAGAAAGTGGCATCCCCTGTGTAGGCTGGGCATGTGCCTGGGGACAGTGTCCAGGCTGGGGTTGCAGCTGGTTTGATGTGGCCTCCTGGGCTGACGCTGGGGCTTCACGTAGACAGTCTTCACGACGGATCTTCATGCAGGGGAGCAGGAGCCGCGCTGGGCACGGGGGACGTGCAGGAGGTGCAGGTGAGGAAAGTGCCTGCCAGCCCCGGGAAGGAGCTCAGTCCCTCCAGCTTGCTGGGAAGGAGCCGAGGGTGAGCTGCTGCGCAGTGCCGATGCCTCCACGGGGACTGGGCACCGGTGCTGAGGGCTCCAGTACCCCAGGGGGAGCAAAGGTCAGGGACCAGCAGCTGGTACACATTCACATGGGCTTTCCCTTGACTTTCCACTAGGAAGCAATGCAACAGAGATGGGAAAGAGAGACCAAATGGGAATGCTGCAGAAAGTTGTGGGGGTCCACGGTCACAATGCTGTTTTCATCACAGGATGTAATGTTAACGCACACCCATAACTGCTGCCAGCGCTTTGCTTCCCATTCCTCCCCTGCCCGGGAAGCCAGAGCCACTGTGATGGGCACTGTGCACCGAGGGCAGCTGTGGCGAGGTCCAGCCACACTGGGAAGCCTTTGCCTTTTCCATGCTGGATGGGATCCAGGTGTGGAAATGGCTCAGCGTGGGCGGCTCTTCCCTCCCGCTCCAGGCCCTTGTGCCGTTGGAGGGACCGGCTGCACCCACACCTCCTCCAGACCGAGGGCATCCCGTGCAGGCACACTGCCACTTCCCTGGGACGCCGTGCCCGGCTGGCACTGCCAGGAGAGCCTCTGGGATGCCCTCCCACACCTCCTGCTCTGGCTGAAGGAGATGCCGCCTGCCCGGCCCAGGTATTCACCATCCGTGCAGTCACTGCGGTGGAGCCTGGTGGCCTCACGTCCATCGCCCTGGACTGGGTCCTTGCTGCCTCCAGCCCACCCAGGCTGAAATCCTCGGGGTTTCTGCCCCCGTCATCCCCAGGAAGCTGTTCCAGACCTCGCAACCCTGGTGCTGAGGCTTTTTTTCTGATTTCCAGTTCAGATCGATTTGTGACCGATTTAAACTCATTCATTTTTGCTCCAAGATCATGATCTAGCTGAACTGCACTATGTTTTCCCCATTCGCCCTGTTTTCTCCTCCTGTTTACTCTCCGTGGTAGTTATAGACAGCAAAACAGGCTGGACAGTAAGTTGCTGCTCCTAGAGTTGGCTGTTGATTTCCCCCGCTATTTTGGCAGTCCTTCTGTGACCCCACTGGGGTTTGAGTTAGCCTCTCTGGTACCTGGGATGCTGAAACTGCAGGTGCCGTTCCAGGTGAAGTCCTGCCACTGCCCTCTGCAACAGCTCCAGCACTTGCCTTCAGCTAATATGAAATCTTTTGCAGTAGGCACCCTGGAGAAATTTTTGCCCTCTTTTTGCACATTTGTAGCAGACAAGATACTGATATACAGAAAAGCATCTTTTTGTTAGTCTGCAGAGCATGGCCTTGTTCCACATACAGTTAAATTTAATCTCAGTTGAATTAATCCCATCTCCACCGTCACTTGGTTATTTCTGAGCAATAGTCGGCCCTTTGTCTACACTGGCGGTGTCTCCTGGCTTTGCCTCTTCCTCCTCCAGAGCTTGCAAATGCGTTACCAGCCACACCTGCTCACTATGCAGCCGGCAGAGCCGGCACCAAAAGCATTCATTTTCCTAATTCATAAATAACCACTGCTAAATATGAAATGTTCTTCTCTCCCCCTTTCTGAAACGCCAAGGCAAAGCGCTCTCACAGCCCCCGCTCGGGCTCATGCCGGCAGGCAGCAGATGTGCCTCCGTCAAACAGGGAACCTCGGCAGAAATTTTGCACAAAGGCTTTATAAATACCCTCCCGCTCTGAGGTGGAGGCGTGTTTTTTCCATGCCGTATGCGTGAGCTGTCAGACTGAGCGCTGGTGTCCCTCCGCACTGCAGGAAGATGGTTTATTATTTGCAAATATCTCAAAGCTGGTTTTGAAAAGATGGGAAGGATTTAGGGACGTGTTTGGTAACAAAGCAGAGTGGCGTAGGGCCCTGGCTCACTGGTGAAAAACGTTCCCTCTGTGTGTGACAGGGAGGGAACGAGAGCTTTGGGGACGGTATTTGTGCTGTTTACTCCCCGCCTGAGCTGGTTGGATGCTCCTGTACGGCAGATGCTTGACTTAGCAGAGAGGATGAGGTCGGGCTGGTGACAGCCAGTCCATTGCATCCCTCTGTGGGGCAGTGGGGATGCCAGGCAGGACAGTCGCGCCGGGGCGAAGCAGGAGGGCAGAGCACGAGCCGCCCTCGTCCCATGCGGATCCAATTCGGAGGTCTGGGCAGCCGCAGGAACTGAGCCCTGGCTTTACGCGTGGTCGGTGGTTTTGAAGGCATACCTGGAAGCCCTTGCAGAGAGATGGCTGAATGTCTGACAGTGGGCTCCAAGATGTCTCTCCGGTTGTCACGACGTGGGTGCAACACCTCGCTCTTATATTTGCAGTCGTAACATCTGCTTGGTTTTATTAAGCACCAGTTCCGTCTCCCTAAGGGATGCTGCCTTGAAGATGTGAGCCAGCAGGCTGATGCCTGTGAGTTTGAAAACCACGAGCACGTTTGCTGTGATCATATTGGGGTGAAGGAAAAGTTGTGAACCTCCAGCTGCTGGGGAAGGATCCCTCCAAGGCCATTTTCAGCAATTCTCATGCCCATCACACACCGTGGCCTAGACTGAGTCTTGGTTTGCGGACTGGAAGTCGAGCTAAAATAGTTCGTGCAACAAGAGGCTGCCCCTGAGGGAAGCTGTTCAAAGTCTTTTTTTCCCCCATCTTTGGTTTCTCACAATCATAACTAATTTTTCTTACTTTTCGAGGTGAAGGCACGTGACTGCAGGGTCAGGTATACTCTCCCCGTGTACGAACACGAAGACTGAATCAAGCCGTTTTTCAGCCGCCTTGTGTTTAAGCTAAGCAGTTTGGCTTCTCAGCTCCAACTCCAAGACGATTTCCAACCCACTTCTGCACGTTTTCCCTGAACCTGCACCAGGTTTCCAAAGCACTTTGTGGGGCATTTCCACCAGCGATGCTCTCACATGCCATGCACGCTCGGTAGAGCTGCCCCGCTGCTGGCAGACCGTCCCCGCTCATGCAGCCGGGGATGCCGAGAGCCGCAGGATTGCGAGTTCCCTGGCGGCATGGATCTCGTAACGCGGGTACAACCTGGCAGCAGGTTTCAGGAACAGCCAGACAAGCAGTTGTCTGCCTGGGGAAGATACACAGCTTTCGTCAGTGGTGATTTCATATTCCTTTTCTGATAACTGGCAATATTCACCCAGGAGGACAGCTTCTGCTAGGATCCGGACAGACCCTTAGTTCCAAACTATTTAATATTTTAAATCAATTAACAGATATATTTGGAAATCTACTCACTTTGTAACCTACTTACTCTGTGATTTGCTGATACATTTTTAATGACAACGTTATGCAATTGCTAAATAAAACTCCTTCCAGAAGTTAATTGGCCAGGATCTATTTTCCATTAAAACCAGGCTGAAGCATTAATTTCTTTCAGCAACCTTTAAAGCTTCATTGGCTGAGCTGCGTATGAGATTTTTCTGTGTCTGTACATGGGATCAAAACGAAACCAGCTCACCGCTAACGACACAGGTCATCTCTTGGTGGCTTAAACGGGGGCCGTGGCTGGTCGCTGCTCATCCCACTGCCCCTCCGCTCTGCCCTGGGGTCCGTCCCCTCACCCTGACACAGGTGGGAAGGGCCCCTGGTCTGCTCCAGCCTCTCGCTGCCTGCGCTGGGGGACCCGAACGGCACCCAGCGCCCAGACGTGGCCGCACCAGCAGCGCAGGGCTGCTTTCGAGACACCATCACAAATATTCATTGTGCCTGTCTGGATGAGCAGTGGCGATGGAAGGTTTCCGTCCTCAGAACAGACCAACACCGTGTGCCTCCGCTCCAGCTAATGAGAACGTTTATTGGATGTGCCTGTCGATGAGCAGTGGCGATGGAAGGTTTCCGTCCTCAGAACAGACCAACACCGTGTGCCTCCGCTCCAGCTAATGAGAACGTTTATTGGAGACGCCGTTGGTGCAATTTTCAAATGTTCATAATTTCTGAAAGCAAAAGGAGCCATTTCGTTTAAACCGCCAAAGACAACAAGGTTCCTCATGCGGAGTGCGGCTAAGTTAAGCTCTCATTTAAAACCTTTAACCATGTTCACTGTAACTCTGGTGAAATTTTGGCTCATAATCCGTCACAGTGAAAGCAGTGAAATTTTTTCCCCTGAGCCTTTCTGTTGATTTGAAGATACCTCAGAGCAGACACCAGCCCCAGTGAAAACATTCAAAACCGGACGGCCTGCAGGCCTACTGGGGACTGATTAGAAGGTGTAATTAGGATTTCCAGAAGAGGTTTGGGGATACTAGCAATGTAGCTTTATCTCTTCAAAGATAAGTGCACGGGTCCCACTCAGCTCTCAAGTCAAATGCCTTTGGTGTGACGACTGACACGGAGAGCCCGGTGAGCGGAGGCTCCTCCAGCCACCGACGGGTGCGTGGAAGGAGGGAGGAGCAGGTTTCTGGATCGGGGAGCTGCTGGTTGAGTGGCCAAGCTGCCTCCTCATCAAACACGGCCACACTAACGAAGGGGGGGGAGCAGATTTAACAACGAGGCCACTTATTCCCACTCCCCCCAGCTCCAGGCCAGGCCCCCTCCCTCGCCTCTCGCTGCTCTGGTTCAACTCACTGAACCAGCAGAAAATGACCTGGAGAGAAGAAAAGCTGGCTGTTTTCTGCCTGGTTAGTGAGCGAAACCTGCTGGGCAGGAGATGGAGGAAGGGCAGCGAGACCCTCTCCGCTCGACAGCGGCAAGCCACCAGATCAGCTCCACCGGGTCGTGCAACCGCCCCCAGACGCTGCTTAGTCTTGCTGCTCCTTCAGTAGCTTCTGAGCAAGCTGGAAGCTGCCTGATCTCTCTCCTCCAAGAGCTTCTAAGGGACAGGTTACACACTCCTGCAGTGGCAGAAGCTGACGTGCTCTTGCCAAGAGTCGGCAAGCAGAGCCGCGCTGAACACTGGATCCCCAGGGAGCAATTGCGCTGGGGAAGCTGCTACAGCACGCCAGCGGGACACAGACCTTCCAGAGTTAGTCTTGCTGTCTGTGGAAGTGGTGAATAATTACCATTTTACCTAGACCTGCTTGGTGTGGAGGCAGTGACCGAGGCATCCCTCAGCCGAGGTCACGGCAGGGCAGCAGGCTCCTGCTGCGATGTGCCCAGCACCTTCCCAGCACAGCCGCAGATGACGCCATCCCCGAGGAGCTGCCCGGGCCAGGGGCAAAGCCAGGCCAACGCTCTGCCAGACAGCCGCACTGCGAGCCCTCCTGCACCCCAGAGTCCCCCCGAGACCACCACCTTTCCTGCTGCCCTCCCATATGTGGCTCTTGCCTGACTCCTCGGCACCCAGGGATGTGCCTCCAGAGGTGCTCCCCCGCTTGCTCCATGGCTTACCCATTTCAGCCCTTGCCTCGGTGACTTCTGGAAAGCACCGGCCACCTCCTTTTCACCGGTCTGGCACGACCTGCTGCCTCCCGCCCGCTCTGCCCCAGGCGGACGGCACAGCTGAGCTCCGGGTGACAGAGCAGAGGAGCTGACGCACGTGCTGCTCCAGCACCGACACACCAGCGAAGCTGCGACATCCCCCAGCCCGGGCGGGAATGTCAGCTCCGGAGCTCTGCCGGGATCCTGTACCACCAGCTGGGCCCCTGCTCCTCCTCTTCCCCCAGCCCTGATCCCAGCCTCCCACCAGGCTTGTGGATTTAGGCAGAGAAACCTCCGGGCACCACAACCCCACGCGGACAACCCCCCCCGCAGCCTCGTCTGAGGGTCCCCACAGGTAACAGCCATAGCACGACTGCGTGCAGACATCGCAAACAGCCACCCGGACAGACCGGGCTGGTTCAGTTTGACACATCCCCGTCAAGATAAAGAGAGAAAGAGTTCAGGCAGAGCCCCGTGGAAGGAGGGGAAGGCTGCTGGGAAGCCTGGCAGGCAGGGCCCTTCCCGCACAGACAGGGAAAAGCCGTCTGACCCGGCTGCTGCCGGAAACATTCACTCGTATCCTAGTGAAAGCTGACCCAGAGTTTATTAAAAGCTTTCTGATCAGTGGGCACTAACAAAAACATCTAGGTACAAAGACCCATGCAGTGCTGGGTCCTATCTTCACTCCATGGGACTGACAAGAGATTGGCTTTTTTGGTAATGTCTCCAGCCCGCCACAGAGCGAGCACTCCTCCCAAATCCCACTGAATTCCCCCCAGACGTAAGCGGACATCCCTGCCACAAAGGTACAAGGCAGCAGGAACCAAAAGCTCTCACACAAACACTAAATTTTCGCAAGCCAGACGCGTGCTAATACAGGAGTCACCACGACGCAGCGTTTTCTGCAAGCTGTGGGGCACCAAACCGCTCCCACTGCCCTTTCCAGCACTAACTCAACCGGCAACGCTGCCAGAGCCAGCCCTGGGTTAAGGTAATGCTGCCAGCTGAGCTACGCGGGCTTAAAACACTGAATTTTGACTGTTCCACCTCTGGTTCTCATCATACACCCTCTCCTGCTGCTCCACAACAAGAGTTTCATCCGTACTGGGTCACGCCATCGCTCCCTCCCGGCTTTTCCCCCGAACACGGGATCAGTTTCCTACAGAAGGGCTTACTCGGTTTCCTATGACTGTTGGAACCACAAGGAACTATCGCCTCTAAAAAAAATCTGCAGCAAGAGCAGTTTCTTTAGCATTAATTCCCACTCCCTTCAGCTGCCGATGCACCACAGCCTTGGACACCTTGTGTGTGAAAACACCACACGGCATCTCTCTTTAGATACACATTTAGGATTTCTGAGAAACATCTTTATAGTCACAACTGCCTTTGTTATCACTAAAAGGTCTTACATCATTCTAAACCGTATTACCACGTAACCTCCAATCTGTTCCCGCCTGCAGCTATGCTGGGGAGGAGTGAAATGGCGTACCAGAAATCAGTATTGCACTGGAAAGCCCCAAGAACTCTCCAGAAAGTAACTAAAAGCAGCCAGAGCGTGTCCCCTTTCCCTTTTTTACCGCACCCGGGTTCTCCACACATTAAAAATCTGTCTTCAGCCTGTCCTGGAATACAAAGCCTGGGAGAAGAGCGATGCACAGGCTGTGTGGGGGCTGGCTATGCCGCACCTCGGACGGCTCACGGTACCGGTCAGGTTGCGTGCCAGCTCCGCAGATGGGGACCGTGGCCCTTTTCTATCGAAGGCACAACATTCGCTCCTTCTCCCTCACCCAAACTCTCGTAATTTCTGAACAGAAAACCTGGAATTTCTGAACCAGTATCTGCGTAATACTCTCACATTTTCCGCAAGAGGTGCACTCATCTCGCCCACTTCCGTAGTCCGATGAGTCCGCACGTGCTGTTGCGTCCCCACGCTATTTATTTCAGATTACAGACACAGGGTACGTTTTTACAAAACTTTTATTTGTCCTGCGTATCTTCCTTACGCTGTTTTTAAAACTTCTGGAATTGCTTCTTGGTACCAGCAGCTTTTGTGACTTTGAGGACATTGAACCGGACAGTCTTGCTGAGGGGACGACACTCTCCCACGGTGACAATATCCCCAATCTGGACATCCCTGCAAAGACATCAGTGGTATTTCAGCGGTTCCGAGCTTTCTGTGTTTACACGTGGCTTGCTCTGTGGCACACACGTTGCCTTGCGCGATGCCATCGAGTAACACAGCACAGAAAGTGACCTCAGATACCTTTAGTCGTAGAGCAGGGTGGTCTTATTTTACGTGCTGCAAAGACGAGCGTGCCTAAAAAGCAGCAGTCGCCCCCCCGCAGCTGCCACAAGGCCTTGCGAGTCCATCGCTCCACACTGAGCTCCAACTCGAGACAAGGCTCAACGCAAGCTTTTCAAGAGCGGGATGAGTGCCGAGCATTGAAGGGAAACCCTTCAGAGACAGGGAGTTTCCCTCCCAGTCACACACAGGCTCAAAGCACTTCAGCAGAATCAGCTGCACTGCAGTGCCAGTCCCGGTTTTTCTGGAAACCTGCACTCCAAAGACGGGCTTAGGAAACAGGTGGTAGACAAAAAATAACCATCAGCCTTTGAACCTGGCCCCTCTGGCCTCAGCGTTTACTTCAGAAACATCACAGTTTTTACCCTTTCTTGAGTACTGTAACGCTGTAATGGTGTACGGTAACAGGCAGACTGACCAGAACCTGTCCTACGGTTCAGCAATTGCCACCGGCACTGTCAGCAGCCCCCCTCACCAGCGGGGGCTCTGAAGACCATCGTGAGTTTAGACATCACCACCAGTAAGCAGGTTCCAGGTCAGAAGCAGCAGTAAGACTGCACGTGCCACACTGACGTGCACACTTAGCGTTAGAACTGCAGGTTCCACAGAAAAGCCGAGTTCAGCATTATAAACAGTATATATAAACACGTATATGGGACATTCGGAGCGCGTCTGGCACTGCCACACGCCTCCTCTCCACGTGGCAACGCTCCCCCCCGTCACCGCGGGGACTCGCACGCACCTGAAGCAGGGGGAGAGATGCACAGACATGTTCTTGTGGCGCTTTTCGAAGCGGTTGTACTTGCGGATGTAATGCAGGTAGTCCCGACGGATGACAATGGTGCGCTGCATCTTCATCTTGGTAACCACACCTGGGCGACAGAAGCGGGGGGACGTGACAGCGATGAGCATAAGGAAGCACACACTGACCAGCGGTAACCGGGCTGGAGAGTTGGGTTGTAACTAGTAGAGGACAGAGATTTTTACAAGAGCTATCCAAGAGGATCAGCAGGGACGAGTGGTATCTGACACCCGAAGGCAGTACCCTTCAGTTCCAGTAATTTCTCCCTATCTACCTCATTAATAAACTGTAAACACGTCCTTTCAGGGGTGCTCTGGGACCCTAGTTCTACCAGGATAAAAGGGCTTTCTCACTGCCAGGCTACAAGACTCCAATTTGTATTACAAAACAAATTATTTTTCTTGTCTTTTTGAAGACCCCTAAGCACACTGTAACACCTTTCCTAGAACCAGTGCTCCCTGCATTATCTGCTACTGTACTACATCAACATCTGCACCCCAGAACAGCACGTCTGGAAGGATAGCTGCCAGCAACTGGTCCTTTCGCTGGGCATCAGCAAAGCCATACGGCACTGTCGTCAAAGCCCCTTCACCATGAGACTTGGAAGACCATCGTGAGAGAACAGCATCATGTGCAGCTCAAGGACCACAGCGGAGTTCCCAGGCAGCTCCAGACCGACGCTCACAGCTCGTGGGCTTCGACTGCTTACCCGCTTCAGGGCAGTCACGGGACCACGCCTGTACCGTTACTCCTTAAGGAACCTTCACAACTCACCTGACAGGATTCGGCCACGGATAGAGACATTACCAGTGAAGGGACACTTCTTGTCGATGTAGGTGCCCTCAATCGCCTACAAAGAGAAACGATTGCCAGCATTTGGATGGACAAACAGCTCGGGCAGCACCGAAGCTCAGCAACCGTGCTCAGCGGAGCCACACCTACGCCAGCCTACGAGCGGACACACTTGGCAGGACCGTCACGGCCTTTGGGGTGCGGTGAGAGCAGATGCCGAGCCCGAGGAGCACGACCAGGAGGGGGGCAGCCCTGCCCCCGCCTGGGTCCCGCAGACGGCCGTGCCTTACCTCCTTGGGAGTCTTGAAGCCCAGGCCGATGTTTTTGTAGTAGCGGGGCAGCTTCTCCTTGCCACCCTCGCCCAGCAGCACCCGCTTCTTGTTCTGGAAGATGGTGGGCTGCTTCTGGTAGGCCCGCTCGGTCTGAGGGAGGGAGAGAGGGCAGCATCACCGGCAGCTCCGGGTCACGGCACC
>NW_008795525.1:320040-337775 GCF_000699145.1 Aptenodytes forsteri
CCCTTCTTGGCAACCTGGGCACACTGCCGGCTCGTGTTCAGCCGGCTGTCGACCAGCACCCCCAGGTCACCTTACCTTGATCCCCGTGGGTTCTTGTCCCAAGCACGGTAGATTAGATCAGGGGACGGGCGGCCGTGCAGAACCTGGAGGGAGGACTCCTGTCCCGGGAGCAGCGTGGCGGCCAAATCGGGTCCTGAATTTTAAGAGGGAAGGATGTAGATCAAGCTGATGGCATAGGCAGGCGAGGCGTAGGGCTTGAGGAGGGCCTCTTCTGAGAGCCGATACAGGGCGGCCCGGATGATTAAGTAGGGAGGTACAACACAGCCCAGGGTGACCACCACCACCAGTGGTTTAACGGTCCATTGTGCATCACTGGCTCAGACACCCCACAGAACAGCGTCGCTGGTGCCTCCTCGCCGACCGGCGTCTTGGGCTGCAACTCGGGAGGTGCTGAGCTCTGTCCGGCCTACGCACGGATCGGGGCAAGATCTTTCCTGTGTTGGTTCCTTATCTGGGCAGCAGGGAGAAATTCTCAGAAGTGCATTATTTATTGATATGAAGACCTTGGGTTTGTAGCGTACCTGCCGCAGTCAGTTTCTGTGGGTGAGGGAAGGTTTAAACACGACAGGGTTTTGGTGGGAATTCCTTGCCGGTCGCAGGCTGTGAGGGACGAAAACCAACCAGCCGTGAGGGCGCACACTGACGAGGGGTCTCTAGATGTACCCGTGCTGCTTGACTTCCAGAAAACGGGGCACCCTCTGGGTGGATACCGCTGCGTCTGGAGAAGCGTTCAAGGTCTTTTTCAGAACCTGTTAGCAGTATTACTGGAATTTGACCTAAATTACTTGAATTTTCAGTGATCATGGCCTCTGACATGTATTACACGCAGCAGGGTACCTCAGAAAAGGCAGTAAATTTATCTTTACTTAGTTTTATGTAAAGGCAGCAGTATAATTTAACATTATTGTGATGCAAATAAAGTTATATTAAACCAACAGCATATGGTACCCTGTTTACTGCATGTCACATCATTAATAAATTGTTTGAAGATTAAAGGGAGAATAATGGCTTTTTAGAGCTCTTATGCTAAAAGGCATTTTGTTTTCTGTTAGTCATCACCTGCCTCGTTACGGGGCCGAGTGCAGGGTGAACTTTTGTGGCTGAAAGCAAAGTAATTTGTAGCCATGAAGAGTTAACTTGTGTGGATGGCGATTGACTCTTGCAGCACTAGAAATGAGGGCTGACAAGGAACGGCTTCAAAACAAAAAGCAGCTCGTTCTTCGTGCAAGAGTAAGCCGTAGTGGAACGCCTCGCCGAGGGATTGGGGGTCTTGAAAGTTTACAGGGGCTCGTGGAGAGACTGGACAAGTTCAAGGAGGAAAAATCCATTCTGTGTGCTGAATACATGTGAAAACGTGCAGCTCAGGAAGCCTCCTCGGCTGAAAATACTCGGCACTAGGACGTGGACGAGGCATAGCAAACCTCGGCTCAGAAGGGGCTTTGGATCTGTGGCCCAGGCGGGGGTGCGGGAGGATCCCGTTCAGTGGGCTGAAGTGGGACAGGAATATTTTTAAATTTTGGTCATTGGGACGTTGATCTTTTTGTGTCTAAGTAAGTGCCTAGATGGGCTCTTGCACCGGTCACTGCAACGTCGTGGTTTTGAGCAGATGGTAGGAAGACCTCAAGGATTTTTATATGTACTGTCTTCAGAGTCCTTTCAAACTCCCAGGGGAAAAGCAGCATGAAAAGGAGATACCTAACTAAATTCTTCTGAAAGTTACCATTCTTCTCCGCAAATTATCCGTAAGCTGATGAATAAATAAAGAAATTGGCATTTCTTTACTCATCTGTTTGACACTAAAAATGAAACTGAGTCATCTACTGCCCTTAACTCGTAACGAATTGTGAAGAGTAGGGGAATAATGAATGATGGCAATCTTTTTCTCTTTTAGGTGGGCAAATTCTGTGGGTGTTTTGCAGCTGCTCAGATCAACCCGCTGCCAGTGAAGAGTCTCGTCTTTGGGTGCAGCATCTGCAGCAGCAGTTGGAGAACGGCTGCGTCTCTGTGGCACAGACCTGTGTCAAAACGAGGGGTGAAGGTGGGGGTGTCAAACTACTGAGCTTGATCCTGATGATGCAAAACAAAGCAAAAGGGAATTTCAGACAATGGCTTAATCAGGAATCCCTGATTAACCCCTGATTAATCATCAGCAGAGCACAGCGCTGCGGCTTTATGAGAGAACATGAATAGCGGTGGGCTGCTGGAAAGTGAAGAAAGAGGCTCTTCCACCAACACGTGCCATCCGGACTGGGGGATGAGGAGTCTGCAAGAGCCACTAGTGCCCCCGAGTCGGTGCCGGGCGTTTCCCCTGACCCTGCTGGCAGCCGTCTGTTTAAGGCTGGGCGTTTCTTCTGGTGGCCCTCAGCCAGAAACGACTTAAGAACATTGTGTGGGTCTGAGGAGGAAATAGCAGAGGTAAAGCACAGACATTGTCTGGTGAGAGAGGGAGTTTTCCTCTGGGCGTTGTCTGGCTCTACGAGATACCATCAAGCCTTTGTCCTAAGGAAATACGCAAAATCCAAATTGCCTTTTCAGAGGAATCTCAAGGAAACTTCAGTAGCTTCCGAGACAGCTGAGAAAACCAGTGACGACCTAGCAGTACGTTTCTTCTGGCAGCTGGAGAGAAAGTTCTGAAGCACTTTGAAATGATACAGGAAGAAACCAGAAAATTGTGCTCTTGTTTTATGACCTGCAGCATTAGGTTATGACGAGAGATTATGGAACTGCTTTCACTGACGTTTTTTAAAGTAGACTAATAGCTACTGAGCGTGCTCTGTTTGGGCAGCTTGATCCTTTCCCGGTGTGCAGGTTTGGCCTCGATGGCATCTTGAAGTCCCCTCCAGACCTGCATTTCTGTGCTTCCTACTGTGCTGTCAGGCATGGCTCGATAAAACAGAAGGATGAAGGTGTGGTGTGATGTGGTAGAGAGGAGGCAGAAGCACTGGGGTCTGAAGGTTGGTGTCCTCTCCCAGCTGGGCACTCTCGGCTTTCAGGGACCTCTGGCTCTCCAGGGACACGGATCCTACGGACACTCCAGGGAGCAGCTTCTCGGCCTCTGGCCACAGTGGGATCTGTTGTGGGAGCGGACTCGCTCTCAGCCTCGCTCACCTGCCGGTACAGTCAGTGCTGAATGTGTTAGTCTAGTTTCTTAATCCCAGCAATACTGTAGACAGTAGGAACGATACCGTATCGATGGTTAGTACACACTGGGGTCTAACTGCGCAGCAGAAATGAATCCAAACTGTGGTTCCTTTTTACTCTTGCTTAATTAGATCCTTGTTCATTGTTTCATGTTTTCTGCGAGTGGCATTCCTATCACCTGCCTGTCATGCATCAGGTGGTCAGTTGCTTTATCTGTACACTAAGCACTCCCAAGTGCCAAACGTTTGTAGCATTGTGTGCTCAACACATTTTATATTTTAATTGTTTAGTTAGATACTGAACTATCTGCACATCCTCTTCCCTGCAGTGCCACAGATGTCCCATTTAGACCTTTGTTGAGGTGTTGATACTTACTCAGTATTTATTTAGTATTAACTGTCCAGTCATCTTCATCAGCTCATTACTTCACTTGTAATACTGTTTTTCTCCAGTCAGTCCTGTGTTTTACAAGAAGTGGCCCCACGGAAGAACCAGGAATGCCTTGCCAGCCTGCCCAGCATAGTACTCGAGGCTGCAGCCTCCCTGGGTGTGACGGAGGCACTCGACCCCTTAACCAAACTTGCCGTAGTTTGGTACAGGCTCCAAAGGAGGCAAAGGCCTGAGCTGTAACCGGGCCAAGAACTTCTCTAGTTCCAATCTGTTCTCTGAAAACCCGCAAAGGAGCAGAGTGACATGGTGAGCGTCGATGCATATGAGCTTGGAACACTGATCACGCGATTAACACATGAATAGCGGGTGGCTTTTCCAAGACTCATTTATCAAGGAACAAAGAAAGTTGTGGGTACAAGGAGCCTCATGCATACCTTTTCCATCGCATGTAATTTGACTGAGCCACTTTATTCCATAAATATGACAGCCTAAGTGAGCCTTCATCAAGCTCTCCCGGCTAAGCAGCTGGCTGCGTGGCGGTGATCCCCCCTTGAGATGGGATGCCCTCAGGGTTGTTCCTTGAGGCAGAGAGACCTTTCACCAACGGCAGATCTTTGGTAAGCGACTGATACCACGCATAAACTTGTATTATGGTAACTTTGACTTGTGTCTTGGTAACTATGATTTTGTCTTGGCAACTTTGATTTTTGTCGTGGTAACTTTGACTCTGCCTTGGTAGTTTTGAATCATTGTTCAAATGATTGTGCAGTACAGTAATAGAGTGAACCTTGCCACCAAACTTTGATAAGTTGCACTTTTACAACATCATATTAAACCCACTTTTGCTGATACCTTTGACAGTGGCGCTTTAAGTGATCTAAATCACCCATTTGCGACGGGCCGGCTATGGCAGCACCTTTTGGCTATCCAATGTGCTGAGGTACCAACCGACACAGATTCCTCTGTGCCTTGGCAAGAGGCTGCAGCCTGCACAGCATTTCTTACGATGGGCTCTGCTGACGCTCGCTGCGGGCAGGTGGGATCGGCGCACCGAATTGGCTGAATCCCTTACAAGAAGAGAGAAACGTTTCAGAAGTGACATTTGTGCCCAGACGTTTCGATGTGACAGTGGCAGGCTTCAGGCAGGGATATGTGCAAGGCAGCTGTGCCCAATCATTGTAGGAGTTGGGGAATTGCTGCTGCTCATGTGCCCCTAACATCTGGCTAGAAAACAGCTGGCTAATTTCAAGCCTGTGCTGCTACTTTTCAAGACCTGGAAGCTGGAATGGCCCCTATTCCCGGCCTTTTCCGCTCGATAAATTCCTCCCAGGCCAGGTGAGCAAGGGTGCTCTGAAACAACAGACCCCGTTGTGTTTTTGTAAGGGAACTCTGGACAAAACTGGGAGAGTGCATCCCTCCTGCGGATCCAAAGCAGTGTGTGGACGAGCAGGGCAGAGCTGCATGCTGGGGACAGTACCCCTCTCCGGCCGCGCGCTGTGCTTGCCGAGCAGAGCCAGGGAGCTCTGTAAGCTTACAGACAGCTTCACAGCAGCAGTTCTGCTCGCATGAGCCTTGCCAGCCACCAGGCAGAAACAGGGGGCATCAACCAGCCCTATTCAGGGTTACCAGGAGCACTGCGTGAGGTAGAAAAGTCAAGGACGTGATGGACTCGGAGGCAGACAACCCTGTACCGCGTCCGGGTACCAGGACAGCCCATTTCTCTGCAGCTTGCCGGAAGAGGCTCTGGTCTTGCTGCCCTGATGTGTCCATGCAGCTCCCTCAGGAGCATTCCATGTGGACCCCGAGTGCCAGGGGCCTCCCATGCTGCCTGCCCAGCGGTGCTGCCCGAATTGAGCTTTTGCAGGAGGCAGGGGGCAGATTACAACACCTACGTTCTCAACTGCAATGCAGAGAGGTGCAATGCAATGGGTCGTGGCAGTCTGACCCCCTTGACATCCCTTTTCCCCACCCTACCCTGTAGCTTAGCTCTTGAATAGAGTTGGTTTTTTTCCTGGGTCTCATCTGGTATGATTTTAAGGCTCCTGTCTATCCTCTACGGAGAATTGGGGTGACTAGAGGAATTTTCTGATAACTGAAAAGGGCTAACACAACGCCAGTCTTTCAGAAGGAAAAGAAGGAGAGTCCAGAGGGTTATGGACTGGTCAGCCTCAGCCTGGAAAGAGCATGGAGCATGTCCTCTTGTGATCCCTGTCTCCAAACAGATGAAGCACAGGAAGGCAATCAAGAGCAGCCAACACAGATTTTACCAACAGCAAATTGTGCTTGACCAAGCACAAAGTTAAGGCTTTAAAGTGCTTTAAAGCAGTAGCCCATTAAATATTTTGTCTGTTATCTTCTTGACATCCCTCCTGTTAATGTCTCATTAGATCTTTCAGTGATTGTTAATAGCCCTGATGATGAAGTTTTTTTAAAGCAGTGGTTTAACGTGTTCCTGGCACAGCTCAGTACTCACACGGGCACACCTCTTCTCAGCTCCACAGAGGCACGGGATGGGGTGTGGGGAACACGAGCTCTGCCAGAAGTCTCCCCCACCTGCATTCCCCGGAGCACCAGGAGCTCCCCGCGGTGCTTGTTGGGGGATAGCAGGGGTTTATGCCACTCCACGGCAAGGAGAAGTTGTCCTGGGGTAAGGCAGTGCAGAGTCAGCAGCACAAGAAAACCTCTCCTCCTCCCCAAAATGGCACAGGATGTCTATGGCCATCCGTACCGCCGTGGGGATGGCGAAGAGAGACCGTCCCCGCGGGTGTGCAGGAAGACTAAACATCTCCCAGGTAGAGCTGGCTCAGGTGGCATTGCCTGAGTTTTGGTGCTGTGCAGGTACAGGGGTGGCAGTGTCAATGCCCCAGCACCTGGAGGTGGCTGTAGGGTGAAGCTTGTTTGGGGGTTCCAGGAGCTTGAGAGAGTTGGTGTAAGTTGCTCTCAGAGCCAGGATGACAGCAGTGGCATTTTAGGCAAATGAACTTTTCATCTTCCACAATGTCCTGAGGAGGGCTTTAGAGAACTTTGCATCGCGAGTAAGGACACGGGTAGGGAAAGCCACCCCGAGCCACTGTCCTGTGTCTAACTTAATTTATCCTGTGGCTATTCCAGCCTAAGAATCCTATCAAAGAAGCCTGTCGTCTGTCTATTCCATGATTTAGAAGGTAGGAGGGAGTAGGTGGAATTTCCCATGTTTCGAAAGCCCATGTCTCAGTGCAATGCTCCAGCCAGCCCCACGGCACAGACTTTCTCCGTACTAAAGAGCTGGTTCAGGGCGTCAGTTTGCCCTCTCCTGTGTTCCTCCTCTTGCCCCCACAACATGCCCCTTTTCCCACCCATCCTGGGTGAGCCTCCCATGCCCAGAGCAGTGAAATCACCTGTGGGTGGCAAACTGTTAGAAATGCTTCTTTGAGTCCAGCACTGACTTTTGATTAGCCAGCTAACTGGGGGAATCCCAGTCTGCTAGTTACACCAGCTTTCACAGGGAAACCAGTAAGGACCTCCAAACCAACTGGGGAATCTTCTGCACCATTGCTCATTGTCCCTGTACGTCAGGTCCCATGTCCTCTTCGGCTGCTGCTGAAGCACTCTGCTCTCTGTTTTTCAGTGTAAATGTGTTTACACATTTACACACATTATGTGGCTCTCGCAGGCCTGTGTGACGTGGTTAGTTGGGAAGTTACAGATTATCATTAAGCACCGAAGACCTGGTGAAGTTAATGGTAATTGCATGAACTTAGCTTAAACTTTGAGGCTTGTTCAAACAGTCTAAACTTAGAGTATAGCTAAAGGCCCAAACGCAGTCAGCTCCAGTCCATCTCCAAAGGCCTGTGGCTCACATACAGCCCCGGAGCAGGTGGAGACAGCCAGAGTTCTTGTGGCCATATTGCAAACCATTTATTTTCCCATCCTAGGCAATTTTCTATTTGCCTGAAGTTCAGTATCTTGACCTCAGATAGACTCCAAGTCCTTCCTCTACACATTACCGTTTGAGATTTCGAAACCGAGCAGATTTAAAAGTTAATTTGCAGTGGCATTCAGTCCGTAATGTACTGAAGCCCTGCAGAGAGAAGGCACAATGCATTCTTCAGATGATTTGCAGCCTGGGCACAAAGACACAGTTAAGTAGGGCAACAGCAACTGAGCAATCAGCAAAACATGTTTATATATTATTTATACAAAACTATAGTCCAGCTGAGGCTGCAGACTTTGTATTAGAGAGGTCTTTTAAGGACACGTGTGTGGAAAGCTCCTTAGAGCCTTCACACTCGGTGATGGCTCTGGGCTGTCCTCTGGGAAGGGCTTTTCCCAGGTCACACTAATGTATTCCCCTGGCTTTGCATGAAAGCATCCAGAAGAAACTTTCAGAGGAGAGCCTTTCTCTCTAGCTAAGATGCTTGAGGTCCTGTGGTGGATTTCTTTTGTCTTCACACCGCAGGCAGAGGGGGTTCAGTGTGGGGGAGATCAGCTGGCAGAGATGATGCTCGAGTGAGGAGCTGCCTGCAGCCAAACCGGGGCAGAGGGATGGAGGAGAGCCCTGGCCCGAGGCCGTGAGAGCGGCACGGGTGCTGAAAGCCTCGAGCCTGGCGTCCTGCACAGGAAGGCATGGCAGAGGGTGAGCAAACCCTTGGGTGGGATGGGGCAGTGAAGAGGTTGCCAGAGGCGCCAGCGTACAGGCAGCACTGATGGTTGGGCACTGCTGGTGGTTGGGCTGGCACGGGCCAGTTTCACCGCAGCTGTGTGCTGGCTGTAAGAGTGTGGATGGCATTGCCTCTGCAGAAGGGCAGCCTGTTTGCCAAAATGGGCATTGGTGTGACAATTAATATCAATTAGTGTATTAGCCATGCTGCTCTGACAACTATGACCATCCCAATCCTGGCTGTTGCTGCAAGATGGCTTTGTATCTCAGAGGAAAGCGTATCACCAGGTAGTGATCAATTCCAGGGCCATGAACGGAAAACATCGGGAGCAGGCAGGCACTGAAGCTCGTCTCACTGCTGCTGGACCAGAGGTCCAGCAAAGAGGACGAGATCAATCACAGTACATGGGTTTGTGGAGAGCCGGCTGTATCCTGACAACAAAAAGGATCACGCAACATCAAGGCTGGAGATGCCGAGTGGGATGGATGCGGCGGGATCAGGAAGGGCGCCACTAAAAGCAAACATCATGCACTAATAGCAGAGCAGGTTGAGAAAACATCTTGTCGTATCGAGTAAATAAGAGCCCCTTGTTAGAGATGCTTAACACTGGTGTTTCAGTGCACATGGCTTATGTTCCCGGCTGTGGCTGCTGCAGCTCACAGGCATTGAGTGTAAAGGGACAGATTTAGAGGCCATGTGAGGGGAAGCAAGTTTGAAATGAGCAGGAGATGGGGAAAGCAGGAATTTGCTCAAGTGTTTACTGGGCTTAATACTGGTATGTGCCCTTGCCAACTGCTTCCTTGCCACTGTCTCTCTCAAAATCTCAGTGCTTGTCTTCTATACCAGAAGAAATAACATGCTCAGCCCTCGACTATCTCCTTATTCTAAGCTAAAAAGTCAGATGCTGTGAGAGACCTCCGAAAGGGCAGCATGTGCCGAAACAGGGGGCTGCCCGAGAGCAAAGCTTTGGCCGAACACACAGCTCGATGGCCACCTTCTTTGCAGAGCTGTCACCAGAGCGTTGCACCTCTCGGTGACGGTGGACCCGTGAAAGACGCTCAGTCGGATGAAGTTGGGTGTTAGCAGGAACATCCTGCACCGGGATTAGCAGAGCCAGGGCCAGATGCAGCCTCAGCACTGATGTTCCTGTTGGAGGTGGCAGCGTGTCGGAGAGGTGCTGGGTCTGGCTTGGTCCTACTGAAAGATCTGCCCCTCTTTCCAGTTTCACAAGCTGCACCATCCGTCAGCACTGGCGCGGTTTGGGAGCACAGGAGCACTGACTGCGAAGAAAATGGAAAGCGGGTGGATGTTCTTTCACAGGCTTTCAGGTGTGGGTTGAGAGGGGGGTGGCTCTCAGAGACTGCTGCCTGCTGCCAAGCCTGGGAGCCTCAGCTGAGCCAAGCCCAGACAGCTGAACCTTCAGAGGGCGATACCCTGGGGTGGTCCTGGGACGAGCCGGCCGGGGACTGTGTCTTACAGACTTCACCTGTGCAACGGGCAGGCCCAGAGGTCTCTGCATGGGTAAACTCTGATCTCGCTTAAACATTGCAGCACGGTGCATGTATCCTCTGGACGGGGTCATCACGCAGAACCAGTAGCTGGCCCACGGTCTGCTCTCACCCCTTTGCATTTCAGCACTTGACTCTCACCAGCAGTTGTCATGGTCCAGCAGCTGTGATTCACTTGCAATTTGCCTGCTTAGTGGGACCTCATTTCAGCATGTCCCCAAAGCAAAATCCATTCGGTTTCCTATTGATGTGCTTCAGGCAAACTCACTGTAGCTCTTAACTAGGAAAAGGGAGCCTGCAGAGCGTTGCCCGAGGTGCTGCAGCTCCATGATCATTATCTGTTTATCTGCTGGACGGTTCACTTCAAGATGAACGCACGCAGGCAAAGAGACATTTATCTGGAAGGTTTGGGAAATTAGGGACTGTCTGGAGATCCTTAGAGGAAGAAATTGCATCTCCCTGAAAATTTCTTTAAGATCTTAAAAAAGAAGTGCTGCTGCTCTTTATGCCAACAACCCAATAATCCAATTTCAAATTCATAAATAGAGCTTTGCTTGAAAGTTATTTACATTTACCTTGTACCCAGGTACCAAACGCTACAGAAACACTGCATTTATTGTTCTTCCTTAATGTGTGTCTGCAAGGAGGCCCCAGGCAGGCTCGATGTCTGAAGTCAGGGTTAACACAGAGAAGGGAGTGCCATGGATGAGCACCGAATATAAATGTGAGGGAAATTAACTTCTTCTGTTGTAAAGAAGGCACAGACGTTCAGACTCTTTCCAATACATAACCTGGCTTCTATCTCATAGTTATACACAGGATTATGTTCTGCTTGGAGAGCCCTAAAATATAATGCTTCTCTCTTTCTCACCAAGTAATTGTAAGCCACGAAATAGATGGAACTATAGATCCTCAGAGAAGATGTTGAGATTTGTCATGACTGAGCAGGTGTGGAGCTGGAGGTAGTCTGACTTCTCGATTATACCGCTATTCATGGGAACCAGTCATGGTAGCTTTTGATTTTTTTTTCCCCCAACAGGCATTTCTCCCACTGCTACGCCAATCATCATAGCACTACTGCAAGTCTGGATGTGCAGTACTGAGTGCTCACCCATGGGTCTCTGTGAGCTTTGGAAGATGAAAGAATACTATATAGACACCTTAATATTTTTGTTGACAACTTTGGTCAACTTAGGTTGCCCAGTGGGTGACAGCTTGGGTTGCCCACAGAGGTCATGGTGTCTCCATCCTTGGGGCTATTCAAACACTGTTGGGATGTGGTCCTGGGCAACTGGCTGTGGGTGGCCCAGCCTGAGCAGGGGGTTGGACCAGATGGACCCCAGAGGTCCCTGCCAGCCTCAGCCATTCTGTGTGTCTGTGAACTTTGCAGTTCTCCTCAGCAAAGGGTATTTTGGAATTGCCAAACCTTGTTCCTGCCCTCCCAGGGACCAACGTCTCATCCTGCATGCCTCCTTCAGCGCTGTCTGCCAAGGTGCTGACCCATGGGCCACTCCCAAAGTCCTTTCGCCCTTCTCCACCCTCCAGCCAGGGGCCCAGTGGCTGTGAGGGGGTGGGATGGAGAGGAGGGGCAGACCCTCCTGGCGCCGGCTGCGGATGGGCACCAGGGCACAGGAACAACTCTGTGAGGCGGTGGCTCGGCAGCCAGGATGGGAGAGGTGGCTGCAGTGAGTGGTGGGACCCACCCTCCGCCAGGGGCCCAGTGGCTGTGAGGGGGTGGGATGGAGAGGAGGGGCAGACCCTCCTGGCGCCGGCTGCGGATGGGCACCAGGGCACAGGAACAACTCTGTGAGGCGGTGGCTCGGCAGCCAGGATGGGAGAGGTGGCTGCAGTGAGTGGTGGGAGTGTGGGAGGTCTTGCATGGTGCCTGCCTTGGTGCTGCCTCCCCAGCTGCTCCCACCACCTCCCCACCTGCTCTGACCGCCTCCCCAGCCACTCTGACTGCCTCCTCAGCTGCTCCAGCCTCCTCCCCAGCCTCTCTAGCCTGTTCCCCAGCTGCTCCCACCACCTCCCCAGCTGCTCTGATCACCTTCCCAGCCTCACCAACCCCCTCCCCAGCCCTTTCCACCACCTCCCAGCCGCTCTGACCACCAGCAAGGGGGATGCTGCCTGGAGAGCAGCCCATGACATTTCCTCTGCGAATGGCCCCGGACTTCAGGTGAGCTGGGGCAGCACAGGCACTCCAGGCAGTGCCGGGGCTGCGGGGGAGAGCGTGAGGCTGTTCAGCGTGAGGGTTTAGCAGATCAGATGCTAGACCGTCTCTTGGATCCATCCAGCTTTACTGAGAGCTGGGATTAAGCCAAAGGAGAAATAAGAAATTAATGTAGCAGTCTGAGACAGTGCAGCTGGGCAGGAATCACCTGAGGACGGCAGTTGCTCCTTGGCTGGAGTGTCATTGCCCGAAGCACGAGCCAGCAGCAAGGGCTGGCCCAGTGGCTTTGTGCTGCTTCTGTTGCTTTGAATAAAATATGTTTTTCTCTGCTTAAGGGGTAAAAGATTACCCCTTGCAGGCTGTTCATTCAGAGGTGCTCTGGCAGTGACACAGCTGTAGGGAAGAGCTTGGGGGTGCTTTATGAAAAAACACATTATTATTTTTGTGAAAGAGCACTTGTCTGCTTGCTGAAACTGGTCTTGAGTTGGCCCAGACTTAACCTCAAACCATTTGACATTGCACTAATTTGGCCTTTGCTTTGTGGTAGGGGAGGTAAGCACTGATTCCAACACTGTAGCCGGGGAACACCTTTACCTATGCCTGTCAAACCCAGGCGAGTAGTGCTCAAATAGCTTTATGCAACCTTCTCTGAAAGATCTTCCTTGATAAAGGACCCCTCATCATCCTCCGTGATCCCATTCACGTATTTGGTAGCATCTTCTTCCCAGGAGGCCTCTCTCAGGCTGCCCTGCAGCGGGGCTGCACTGGTGGTACTGGGACTCCCAGGAGACCATCTCTCATGGCAGGACCCGAGTGCGGCCGGGGGCTAAGAGGGGAGAGATTACCAGGGGCAGTCGCAGCAAGCTGCACCAGCAGCAGGTGGGAGGATGGTGGTAGGACTGGCAAGCAATGTCAGTTGCAGTTTGATGATGAAATGAGATGTTCTGAATCTCATTTTGCACTGTCCTGATAGCCATGAAAACAGCGCTTGCTTTATCCATCTGCTTCTTGGCTCCCGGTGTTTATCCTGCAGGTCTCCATCCTTCCGGCAGGGGAGTCATGAACCGTGTTTCAAGGTGACTCCCTGGAGCTGCAATTCCTGTTCCCAGGTGGATCCAGGGCTACATCCAGGGGAGCCTCAAGAGGTCCTGCCTCTCCCACTCTGCTGGGCTGTCACCAGCTTGTGGGCATTTTCTCCCCACGCTTTCCTAACTGCGTGGATGTGGAGGTGGTGCCCGAAGCCCCAGGGCCAGCAGTGATTCAGGGGCTGCTCGGGAAGCCTCGGTCCCCTCCCAGGCCTTAATGCCCTAATTATTTTCTCCTTGGGAGATTAACCAGAGCTTTTATTCACCGGAGCAATTAGTCCTTTTCCTTCACTCCTGTGCTTTCCTTAAGAAGATTTGTCGGGCTAATGTGCCGGTCCTGTGAATTATCCCAACAAGCCTGTTTTTAACAACCAAATAATAACTTTTATCAGAGAATAGGGTTGTCTAAGATGAGGGGTGGCCTGACCCATCTCTGAGCCCTGCTGGGAGCTTTTGCTCCCTGTGACGTTCCTGCTGAGCGATTGCCCATCAGCAATGGCATGGTGAACAGCTTGTGTTTAAAAACCTTCCCTCTTAATCCTTTCCTTAAGCCCTTCCAATGACAGCCAACAAGCTGCTGTGCTCAGGCATGCTGTGATTTGGGGTTTTTCTGGGAAGGAGCTCCCCAGCAGCAGTGGGGGGTGCGATCCGCGTCCCCTTGGTGTGTGGGAGCTGGTGCTCCCTCCTCCTGTGCTGCCTCCCCTGCCGCGCCGGGGACGGGTGCCCCTACATTTCAGAGCCGTACCTGGAACGTACCTGAAATGCACCTGAAAACTCCTGATGTTTTTCCTCATGCCAAAAGTTCACAGAAACTGCAGCGTCAGAGGCCAAGTGGCCAAACCCCTTCTGGAAGCGGGACTGGGGCTTTTTGTCCTTTTACCTCTTCCCCACACTTCTGAGAAGGAAGCCCCTGGTCGCAGGCCGCAGCGATGCAGAGTTGCGTCTCCTGGCAATTAGCACTGCCGCAGCAAGGTGAGAGCAGCCGTTAATCACCCCAGAGGTGTCCAGGGCCAGAGCTATTACTGTTGCTGTGGTCTGAGCGCAGTGAGACGGTATGGCTTCTGCCTGGCAGGGGAGAGCCTCCCTGGCACGAGCAGCGGCCCCAGGAGAGCTGATGGTTGTTATATGGCCCTGGATGGATCCCTCAGTCAACCGAGATGCTTCACAGCACAGAATAAATGATGCTTGCGCCACCCCAGATATATGCTAGTGGCAATTCCATTAATTACTTCAGTTTCAGGATGCACTTGATCAACTTTATCTCTTCATCCAACTTTCTCAAGGTCAGTGCTTTTCAGATACGTTTTGGAATTAATTCTCCCATCAGGAAGCTCGATTATTCCGCATTGCACTTGCTTCAGCTGACTAAGAAAACTCCTCATTCCCTCCCTGCCACTCGCAGCCCTTGTGCCATGGAAAGTTAACTTGCCAGCCTTCAGACTGACCATGACACCTCAGCTTCCAAGTGAAAAGTTTCCAAATGCCTAAGCATTTATAGGTCTGACAGGTTGCTTGATTTCAAGGGGGGGAGCTGTCCCTGGGAGATGTCTGCTAAAGGCCCCCATGTGCATGCAAGGGGGAGAGAAATCCCCATTTTCATCACCCTTCCCACAGATGGGCAAGGAAGCATGACCTTTTCTAGAGAGGCACACCCCAGCACGCTGAGTACAATCTCAGCATCACTTTGCAGGTTTATTTTGAATAAATAAACTGTTTGAATTTGCAGACCCTGACGCCTTCGCTCAGCTTTCCGAGCTGAAGCTGCGGCTTGCTCAGTGCTGCAGTTTTCCTGGCTGCTTTGGACGTGGCCGAAGTTCAGCACGTGCCTGCACTTGTCTGCAGGGACGTGGGGAGCCTGTGGTCCTTCGGCTTTCTGGCACACCCCCGCCAACAACCCTGACCCGGAGCAGGCGTTCGTTGGGTGCTGCTCAAATGTGGGTGGCTCAGTGTGAAACACAGGAGAACGGCAGCTTGTCGTGCTGCTGTGGGAGGCTGCTTGGTGATGATAATATCAAGGTGTATATATACATTTAAAACATTTTTTTAATGAGGTATGGAGCCTAATGAGGGAGGTGTTTTATCAGCTGAAGGGTCAGTTAACATACTTGGCTAGTTCATACATTGATATTTTATCAGGCTTTAAAAGCAGAGCATGTACCAGAATAGAAATAAAAACCACAACTGAAGAGTAAAAAAACCCCAACAAATCAAAGTAATAAACTGCAGAGTAATGAAAGATATGTCATTTGGCAGCGGGTGTGATTTAATAAACTCGGAGGACAGAGCAGATTGCTGTGATTGCAGCCGGGGAGACAGTGCCCTGTGCCCGCTGCTGCTGTCTCACAGAGCACCTTTAGCAACTTTCCCAGCTCCATCTTTAAGCGTCGCACGTGTTTGTCCTCGCGTGTGCCCTGCCTTGCTGCTCCCATGGCTGAAAAACTCCCACCAGGATCGGCTGTCTCCATCTGTGTGATAAATCGCAGGACGCTTCCTCCAACGCTCAGCACCGACACAGCGTCCCATCGCACTGTCCCCTCCCGCCCGGTGTCTCTGCCTGTGGAGGGTCCGTGGCCAACACGGGGGGCTTTGGGCTCTTGAATCTCTGGGGTTTGTCTGGCAGGGGTAGGGCAGAGGAAGGGGAAGGAGATGGCGAGAGCTCCCTGCGTTTGCCACGGGCAGAGGGCTGGAGAAACAACGCTCCCCCAGGCCATGTGAGCCATCATTTCATTATTGCCTCCGCTTCAGGATGTATTTGGCCAATTTCTTCTCTTCTGCATCCAAGTTTCTGAAGGTCAGTGTTTGTCAGAAGCAGCGCTGGGATGAACTCCCCTACCAGGATGCTGAATTATTAACCTCAGCCCAAGAGCTTTTGCTGGCTCTCCTCCCCCATGCACCAAATGTAAACACACACTAAAAACCGAGACTGAGAGAAATAAAGAGCCGCAAACCACCAGTGAGGCACTGTCTCATCTGTCTTAGCGACTAGCACTTTTGTCAAACCAAGCCAGTGACTTATTTCTCTTTTCCTGGCACTCCCTACATCAAACCGAAGCAATTTTAGTAAGGCTGCATTTCAAAGACTTCGAGAGATGCATGGTGGCCATAAAGCAGAGGTGACTTTTCTGCTAGGTCATGTCGCGGTCCTTCCCATCTCCTGCTGGTCCTTCGCTGCCTTTCAGGGTGGCGGGAGGATTTCCATGGTCTCAGGAGCGATACGACCGCACAGACAAACTTGGAAACCTGAATCTCAGAGAGGGAAAAGCATCATCCGTACTGGAGCAGTGTGTGGCAGCGATGCAGCCGGTCCGCACAGGGCTGGGCACGGGGTCATGCATGGCTGCAGTCCTGGCTCTGCAGTCCCGGGACGTCCCCTGCAAAGCTCCCATTCCCGTGCTGCCCCGCGGTCCCATCCCAGCTGCCCACACCCCAGCTCCGCCTGCTGCTCTGGAGGCAGTGTGGCCACGGAGCTGCTCCCCGTGTCAGTGCTCTCCTGGCCAGCACCCATCGGTGTCCCTGCCATGATGGGCTCTGTTGCGCCTGGTGTCAACCCCAACCCCAGCCCCTATGTGGTATGGGGAAGAAAGCCACTGTCTGCATGGAATGCTGTCATCACTTGCTTTAGTCTTTGGAGGTGACCGTTACCATAGCCAACATGGGAAGAGTCTCCAGTGGTTTGGAAGTTCGTTTCAGATGAGCGTTAGTGCTGACCAGAAGGTCAGGTCTGCAGAGCTGGAGGTGCTGGTGAGATCCAGCTGGTGAGATCCAGCTGGTGAGATCCATTCAGATGTCTTGGCCCCATCCTGTCAAGGAGTGGGTGGGAATACCCTGGGGTTTGGGGAGGACTTCCCAGGGAGGGACGGAGCTGGTCGGACACGGTGGGCATGTTGTGCCAGGACAGCTCTGCTGGCTTGCTGCAATTACTTCTGATTTGCAAATGTGTGAGCTCCCTCTTCTGCATCCTCTTGGTATTTATGCGTGGTCTACAGCCCAAATTAGCACGAGTTGTCAGTCATATTTTTGGTAAGCAGGATTCTGGGTTAAATGTTGTCATCCTGGCAGGGAATGCAAGATTGGCAGCAAGAGAATGGGGGCAATGCCCAATTTCAGAAGAATTTGAATGCAGGTGTTCATTTCTCATTTGGTGTAAATCTGGGGAGGTTTACTTGAAGGCTGAATAACATAAATGCAAACATATGCCAGAGACAATTTCTTTACTGGTACCGCTCCAAAGCTTGACTAACTGCTTGACCAACCTGATCTCCTTCTATGACCAGGTGACCCGCTTAGTGGATGAGGGAAAGGCTGTGGATGTGGTCTGCCTGGACTTCAGTAAAGCCTTTGATACCATTTCCCGCAGCACTCTCCTAGAGAAGCTGGCTGTTCACGGCTTAGACAGGTGGACTCTGTGCTGGGTCAAAAACTGGCTGGACGGCCGGGCCCAGAGAGTTGTGGTGAATGGAGTTAAATTCAGTTGGTGGCCAGTCACGAGCGGTGTTCCCCAGGGCTCAGTTTTGGGGCCGGTCTTGTTCAATATCTTTATCAATGATCTGGATGAGGGGACTGAGTGCACCCTCAGTAAGTTTGCAGACAACACCAAGTTGGGCGGGAGTGTTGATCTGCTCGAGGGTAGGAAGGCTCTGCAGAGGGACCTGGACAGGCTGGATCGATGGGCCCAGACCAACTGTATGAGGTTCAACAAGGCCAAGTGCCGGGTCCTGCACTTCGGCCACAACAACCCCAT
>NW_008795525.1:338076-356337 GCF_000699145.1 Aptenodytes forsteri
AGAAGAGGAGGCTGAGGGGAGACCTCATCGCTCTCTACAACCACCTGAAAGGAGGTTGTAGCGAGGTGGGTGTTGGTCTTTTCTCCGAAGTAACAAGCGACAGGACGAGAGGAAACGGCCTCAAGTTGCGCCAGGGGAGGTTTAGATTGGACGTGAGGAAAAATTTCTTCACTGAAAGGATTGTCAAGCATTGGAACCACTCAGTGGTGGAGTCCCCATCCCTGGAGGTATTTAAAAGACGTGTAGACATGGCGCTTAGGGAGATGGTTTAGTGGTGGACTTGGCAGTGTTAGGTTTACAGTTGGACTCAATGATCTTAAATGTCTTTTCCAAGCTAAATGATTCTATGATTCTATAAACGGCCAAACTTCAAGTGATGCTTCTGCCCAGGTAAAGTTTCTTCCCCTTGCTGTAATGATGAGAAATAGAGAAAATTCACAGGAACCGTTTCACAGTTTCACTGTTTCACACAAGAAGCATTAAAACACGAGGAGTTGTAACTGTATTGGGCCTGACATCAATGCGTGAGTGTGACTTTGAAAATGGGATGGTCTCTGAGCAGGGCTGGCGGCATCCGGCTGTTTCCAGAAGCCCATGCAGACTTTGGGGTGACAAAGCTGGGCATTTCATCAGCTGGATTGACTCAGCCTCCTGTCTGTGTAATTGATATGTGATGGTTTTGCTCTCTTCTGTTCTCTGGGAGGAACTGCAAATGACAGACAGAATGCATTTAAAAAGATTAATAATTAATTAATAAATAATTAAAAGTGTGCTTTCTTGTGGCAATGCAATGATATGCATTTTTGTCATGAAAAATACACTCCTGCTAAGGTTATCAGTACGCAGCTTCCACCTGAAAGACGCTGCAGTTGTTTTTGATTGAACTATTGGTTTGTGATGCTGACCTCCTCTACAACGGCGAGGCGGGATGGGTGTGCTTCTCCTGGCGTCTGCTGCAATGTCTTTCCTCAAAGAGCAGGTTAAATATGAGTTTTGAAAAACAGCAGCAGAAAAGGTCAAAATGGTGTTATCACGCAGTTTAAATTCATTAAATACAGTTCCTGCCTCTTAGCAAGAAAATATTGCTGGTAGTGGAATGGTGCGAATTAGAAAGCAGATATGATGAAACTGTTTTGCAGATGACACAATAAAACATATATCCAGGCAAAAATGACAGGAGCATAAGTGACGGAGGGTAATGAATAAGTTGGACAATGTTGGGTGGAATTCAACACTGAAATTTGATGCAGCAAGCGTGCTGGGTTCAGGTGAGCTTTCCCCTTCGTTCAGATATAAGTGGTGAACATGACGGAAGGAGAGGACCTGCTGAACTCGGGCAGTGCTCTCCTAGTGCTTTTCAGTCTGGCCGCTGCGGCCGGGAGCACATCACACGTTACGGTGCCGCATTCGTGGGGCTTTCACCTTCACCAGGAGGGTCATGATGAAGACCCTCAAGATGAGGTCGCGATGAAGACCCATGATGAAGGTGCTGCCTGAGGGCCTCCTAAAGTCGGTGAGATTGCTGGTGGACGCGCTTTTGAAGAGACGAGAGAAGAGGAACAAGCCGTTCTGTGCCAGGCACAGGCTGGCAGATGGCAGAGGAAGTTGCTCCTGCTGGAGTGTGCTCCGTGACAGTGGGAGGCAGCCCACTGCCCAAGGAGGGTCTGACAGGGGACTCTACTGGTTTCTCCTGGGGAAGCAGTGGTCTATCAGCGATAAATGCAAATAATTCACCCATCTTCTCTTCAAAGGCCCCATCCGCTCCAAGGGCCCCCTTTGGCTGGGACCACCCCTTGGCCCCACGAGCTCTCTGCCATGCTCCCTGCTCTCGATGTGTTTGAAGAAGGGTCTAAGGCTGGTTTGGACCCCCTGTGTTAATTGCTTGTCCAAGTGGCTTTCAACCTGCCTTGCATTTGCCCACCAGAGTTTGCACCTATTTTCTTGTCTCGGGGGTGCCTGCAGTATTTTTGGCTGTCCCACCCCTCTGTCCTTCCTTTGGCCCTCTGAGTTGGAGGTATGCCTTGGCCACAGGCTTCCAGCACCGTGTCCTTGTGTAGTCTCCAGACTGCCAGTGAGGATTTCCTTCTCCCGGGATGGAGAATCCAGCTCCTCACGGTCGCTGCTAGGTTTGCTCTTCCCTCCAGCAGCTCCTGGTGGCCAAATGCAGGTTGTATTTCCATTGAGCTTCTGAAGAGCTGCTCTGTGAGACACAGAGCGTGCCTACAGCCTTGCCCCAGTGTGAGATCTGCCCGGTGCCCCCCACCCCCCCCCAGGCTGGGCAGCTGCTACTGCAGATTTAGCACTAAACTCATCAGGTTTGAATATCAGCCCATGCGTATTTCATTATTTGTTGAGGAATTTAATTTGCTAGCTCAATTTAATCTGAAGATCTAGATGTGGAGGTGTGCTACGCTGCCAGCATGGGCTCCTTCCTCTTTCTGTAGATTTCTCGGTATCGGTGTCCTTGTGGCTGTCTTTTGTTGAGTTTCTAGGAGACTTATTACGCTGGTGCTCTCAATTAAAGCCAGACATTGCGGCTCTCATCTTGTTTCTTAGCCTGATAGCTGCACTGCTGACACACAGGTATCACTGGTTTGGTTCCCTTCTCTGCACCTCTATTAAGCGACACTATTTTATTTTTGACCGTTCCCAGCCCTTCACTTGAGGACATTCAGTTTCCGCGCTTTTGCTCCTAAACCCGCAGTCATTTCTTCTGCCAGTGCTGGTGTTGCTCCACACTTCAGTGTAAAGCTCCCCCCTCATGACCCTCCTTGTACTTTTACGGCTTATCTGAAGTCTGCACAGGCTTCCTTTCTCTCTGTTCCTAGCAACGGGGGAGAGGGCACCAGCTTCTCCGCGCGACTGCCCAGCAGGCAGAGACCTGGGCCCCACCTCGGGGACGTGTGGGACGTGTTGGCAGGTCTCGCTGCCCACAGGACCTGACGTTACGGAAAGAGAAGGGGAAGGCTGGATGAACTGCAACAAAAGACAGGTGCTCATTTTGTAAATGTTGTCCAACCGACATCATTACTTTTTCATACAGGATTTGCCTCCAAAGTATGTTTTCATATGCCAAAATTTTCCTATCAAGATGCCTAAAATGAGACAACTAATAAACATTGAGGCACTGACACGGAGTGAGCTCATTGCTGACCTCATCAAGGCTCCCAGTGACTCAGGGTGCGCTGGAAAGTTTCTAGACTTACTTGGGCTGATTCCTCCTCCTCTTCCTGCCCGGCGGGGACCACGAGGGCTGGGTCCAGGCGCAAGCGGTGGTTGTGATCATCATCACTGCTCTCATCATTTATACATGGAAACCAACTCACAAGGCTGCTGCTGTTCACGTGCAGAGTGTGGATGATGTGTCTGGGTAACTGTACCACAATCTGGAGTTCCTCTTCTCATAAAGATTGGAGCAAAATAAGCCATCTCTGTGGTTAATTATTCAACCCTTGATGCAAATGCTGCAGAAAGCAAATGCCACCAAGGAGCCTGTGAACTGCCAAGCTCTCTGTCCACAGCCTTGAATTGCATTTTATATGCTCCTTCCCTCTTTCCCCAGAGAGCAGTACGGACGGACAGACGGAGAGGGCTGTCGCAGGGTGATCACAGCTCGGTCAGGGCTCACCACCGGGGAAGGTCCCCTTTCGGCTGCACAGGGTCTGCAGCAAGACTGAGCAATCGCCCTCTACGCTTATCGTCCCAGGTCTGACCCCAGAGACAAAGCTTCCCCTGCGAAGGGATTTTAGATAATCCTTCTGGACTAATTAAAATTTGCTGAAGTAATTAGGAGATAACAACCTCAGCACTTATTGGGATATGAGGCTTAAAAGCCTGATTATTGCATGATTAAATCTGTACTAGCTGTAAGAAATTTCAAGCATCATGTAAATTATGATACTTTCAGCTTTGCAGAATACTGAATTGTTAAAAGTCTTGGAGACACCACATATCCCCTCCACCAAGGAGAGGGAGTGCGTGCATGTGGGCACCAGGGCCAGGACACCCTCCCTGGCACCGTCCCCATCCCTGTCCTTTTCAGGGAGCTGGGAGCACCCGCTGAGGCTCTGCTTTCTGCTGGTGTGGTGCTGCCAGGTCGGATGGAGGCCAAATGGGTTGGGAACCTGCAGCATTAGGGCACTTCAGGTCCCATCATGGGAATTGCTAAATGCTTCCTAAGGCAGACAGGGGACAATATCCATCATCTCTTGGAACAACATCTATCATCTCTTGGGGATTGCTCAAGACAGCACAGGGTCAGGTCCTAGCGGAGTTTTTCCATCAGCCCACAACATCCAACTCTGTCCCGCAGCTGCCATGGGGACAGGCACATGTGTGACCCCCTTGGAGCTGCAGAGCAGCCACCACAGCGCCTGCGCTGCCGGCTCTCTGGACCTCTGATGCTGCGGGTGCAGCTCTTGCCCTTTCGAGGGTGATGCCCTGAGAAGCCCCACTGGGCTCTGCCACCCTGATATATATGTGGGAGAGGCACATACGTGGGAGAGGCATTGCTGCTGCTGGTACCCCCTGTACGGCACAGCTGCCACCGTGCCAGGGAGCAGTGACTTGACATGGCGCTTCAGGATGGGGACAAGGTTTACAGAGGTCCCTATGAATTCCTGCACTTATTATCAGATCATAAGATAGAGCATGTTGGTTCAGGCCAAGGGTCTTTTGAGCCCTGTACTCCGCTGGACGTGGACCCCGAGGGAAGAGCATGAATGTGGCAAATGCGTGATGCTTCTCCCAGGGTGCCCCCAGCTCTGGGGGCAGAGTGTTCGCAGCTCTGAATCTTGGTGCGGGGCTGGTGCCTCCTCCCTGAGGATGCAGGATTGCCCCCATGTCCCAACGGGGACAGCACTGGCCGGTGTCTCCGGCAGCGGTGCACGCAGCCCTCTGCGCTCCCTGCCATGCAGCTTCCTGAGCTGCCCATGCATTCACCAAGGTGCAGGGTTGCCAGTGGAGACCACAGTCCCAAGCCCATGCTCCAGGCTCTTCATTCACAGCGTGAATCAGTGACAATTTGCTCTCTGCAGGTTTCCAGGCTGTGCTGGGCTCACTGGTTAATGCTGCCTTCCTACTGGAAATCCCAGCCCAGGTCTGGGATTACATTAATTGCAGGGGTTACTACTTGACCACCCTCATGATGAAAATATCTTCCCCCGTATCTCATGGAAATTTCCCCTGCTGCCGCTCGCTGCCTTGTGTCCCATCCCTGTGCCCCTTCATAAGAGCCTCAGTGTCCCTGGGCTCCCTGGAAAGGAGCGCTGCAGGTCTGGGGGCTGGCTGCCTCACAGGACGTGCTGTGCAAGCCCTGTGCCACTGGTCCACGGGGCCACATCCAGCCATTGATGGAACCCATACCTGGGAAACCGTGCCTTTACCCTGCGCGGGGCAGGAGGGGTTTGGTACCCCGTTGCTGGGCGGGACCCTGCTCCACACCTTGGTGCGAGTGTTCGCAGCTCTGAATCTCGGTGCGGGGCTGGTGCCTCCTCCCTGAGGATGCAGGATTGCCCCCATGTCCCAACGGGGACAGCACTGGCCGGTGTCTCCGGCAGCGGTGCACGCAGCCCTCTGCGCTCCCTGGCATGCCTGGCCGCAGCACCCTCCATTTACCCCCCGAGGACACCTGCATGAGGAGGGCATGGAGCTGTGCAAAAGGATGGGAAGCCTGGGGGGGGCAAACCCCGAGGCTGGACGGGTAGAGCTGGGTTTCACATGTGAATTTGGGGCTGTTCTCCCTCATGTGCGTCACACCAGATTGATGCAGATTAACTTTCATCTGCAATTTCAGAGCTTGCTGTTTTGCAGGATCCCTCTGCAGTTCCCCAGGATTGTTCCTCCTCTGCGCCACCCTCAGCTACGCAGACTGACTGTAAATTAGCAGGGATAATGAAGTAGAAGAAGAACAGTAAGTGTTGGAGGGAAAAATCAGATAACAGAATAAAATGCAAAATGCAAAAATAAAAACAAACCCCAGAACAATAATGTGCTGTGATTAAGCTCTTTAAAGAAGTGCAAACAAGTTCCAATGAAAATGAAAACAAGTGGTGCTTACAGCCAGCACCAGAAATAATCACAGCAAAATCACTTAAAAACAGTGACATTTTTAACTCTTAGAACAAACTGAAAAAATGCCATTTGAAACAAAAAACAAGTAAATGTTGTGTTGGAATAAACAAGTTTTAAAATGATGAATTAACTAATGAAAAGACTTGACTATTGAAAATGCCTATTTAAAGCATGGCCCTGGCAGTGCCTGCACTTACAGGGCTGGTGCAAGTGTTGGCCACCGCAGTTTGAAATCTGCAGCAGCACTAAGGAGGGAAGAGGCTGTTTTCCAGCCAGAGCTGCCGGAGGGACGGGTCTCCTGCAGGTGCCGGCATCACTCCCCGCTATGGGCACCCTGTGTACCAGGCTGGAAATTCCCCAGGGAAGGTGGTTGGGGCTGAACTGCTGCGTGCGCTGCCTGGGCTGTGCCGTGGGTCGATGCAGATGTCACCCAAGCCTGGACGCCGAGTCCACTGGGATCTATGTGCAATTAATAACTTTCTGAGTTAGAGTTTTAGTACAGCATTTACAAAAGGCAAGAGGAGAAAAAGCCAGCTTGCAGCTAGAATTAAATTTTAAATTAAATAATAGCACGTGAAAGGCGGTTAAGAAGCTATGCAGGGCTTGGCGAGCGCCTGGGAAGGAGACCCTTGCTTCTTGTGCTACATTTCAGACCTCAGAGTCCGGCAGCAGAGCAGGGGTGCAGGGAGATTTGAATTTGCCATGTCATAAGGAGAAATCTCACTTCAGGACGTACCTGTGAGAAATGTGGCTGGGACGGTGCCGCCCGGCCAGACGGAGAGGTCGTTTCTGAGGCTGTCGATCTGCCAGGGCTGCAGTCAGAGACCCCGGGGCTGGTGGGATTTGGTGCTCTCCTCCTCCCGTGCAGAGCGGCCACAGGGTGGGTTTGGTGGCAAAGTGAGGGGTCTGCAAGGCTCAGTCCCACCAGGCAGACAAAGTGGTCAAGCCCGTAAGCCCTTGCCAGGCACCGACGCAGCTCCCCAGGCCAGTGCAATTTTACATACCTTTCTGGACGTCTGTTCAGAGCAGTTACGTAGCTCGGCTCTCGCTGCACTCTGGCCTGGGCCGTTGCTTTCTAGCCCTGTCCCATAGTGTGGCATCACCCCACGGCCAGTGAAAGTCTCCCTCACTCCCTTTTTTCCCATAATTTTGCCAGCCTGTTTGTCTTGCACCATCTGGCTTGCACATCTCCAGCCTCGCGTGGATGGATCGTCTCCTGCTTTGGGAGAGGGAGGGCAGGGACTGATGCTTTTGCAGGGTCCTTATAGGATCATACACAGAGTAATGGATGTGCCAGCACGACCTGCAAGAGAAATGAGCATTTTGGTCTTGAACGGGGCAGGCAGGACCCTGGGACCCTCTGGCACAGCCAGGCATGGGGACAGAGGAAGGGGGGTGAGCTGAGCTGGCTGTTGGGGGCTGCTGGGAGGGAGGTGCAAGGGTGGCACAGGGGACTGGAGATGCAGGGTGCTAAATCTGCGAAGAGGAGCCGTTGCCAAAATGTTCTGGCAAACAATAGATACCTAGTGGGAAGGTAGCTGGGGCTTTAAAAGGGCGTGGAAGAGAAACACTCAAACCAAAAAATTACAGCTGTAATGTCATTCAGCCCCACCACTGTGGCCTCTGCTGTGCTGGGGAGGATGCTATCAGGATTGCCAGCAAGTGCTTTCCCACTCCGAGGAGCAGGGCACATGAAAGGATCTTCTCAAAATGCAGATGTGCTCGGAAAATTACCTCTGCTCAGCAGGCATTGTGGGGGGTGCTGTGTTGCACAGTGGAGAGTAGCAAATATATTCAGCTTGTAACTAATAATTAAAAAAGGCTTGCTTGTCTTTACTGGCTGCTCTGCATATGCCCAGCATCAAGCTGAGTTTTCTGGTTTGCTCAGGCAGAAATGAGGATGGATTTTTTAAAAAATTAGCCTTGGCAGGAAGGTCCACAAGCCTCAAGTGCTGCTGTGAGTGGACAGCACGGGGAGCCTGGAGCCCAGCCTGGAGCTACAGCCTGGTCCTGAGAACAGCACAGGGAAAACCAGTATGGTCCCTGCAGGGGGCCCTATGGATGCCATACGTGCTCCTCTGGGGGTACGTCAGCCCCTGCCCATAAACCCTATGAGAGGTTTTATGTCCATTCTCCTGGCAAGCCCCCAGATCAGCCCTGCCCCACACCAGCCCCAGTGTCCTGGTTGCCGCCCCGTAGAGCGGGGCAGCTTGCTGGGGTCTCCATCCCCATCTCTGCCACACGCCTATCGCGTCTCCGGGACCTCTGGCTGTTCCTCCTTCTTGCAATGGGGCAAAGCCACCCTGATCCCACGTTCTCCTTCCCCTCTGTGCTGCTGCGGTGCCCAGGGTGTGGTGCATCTTCTGGTTGAGCCCCAGGAGCCCCATCCCTGCCTGTCTCACCCGAGTGGTCTTCTTTCACCCCACGTTTGTGGGTGAATCAGCTGTTTTGCAGCCACAGCACCCAACCACTCCTGCCCATCTGCACCCCCAGGTGCGGGGCCATGCTACGTGCCCCATGATGCTGCAGCACCTGGGTGTCTCGCTCTGCCTGGTGGGTGCAGCAGCCAGCGATGCCGCTGGCTTAGCAACCCCCTCCTCACAGCCGACTGAGTGCTCTGCTTTTGGGACTCTTGTACGTGCAGATCCTCCCACCGGGGAGATGCAGCACAAAGCCCTTCATGCCCGCAGCATCATCCCACACTGGCATCATTCTGCACTGCCGGCTTATTTCACTGTCCTCGCTCCTGCTTCGGCTGCCACAGCCCTTGCTGCGTCCATGTCCTGGGGGCATACACCAGGCAGGGAGCTCCCACCTTCAGCAAGGAGAAGCCAGGAGCTTGGGGGCCTCCAGAAATGGGCTGAGGGGGTTGCAGTGGTGGAATTGCTGTTTATCCAACTTCTGGGAAGCTGCTGCCCTTTGTCTGTGTCTGGCAGATAAGAAGGGCTTTCACTTTTAGCGTGAGTCATGTGCATGTAATTATATGTAATTCTTTGCCATTTTATGTATGCTGTGAAAATATTTGCTGTAGTTAATTCAGCACAAGCTGAGATAGCATTTCATATGCGGCTGCATGCCATGAGAGTTTCCCTATGGGATTTTCTCATCGTTGCCCTCATCTTGCTGTGGCTGTACGTACAGACCTTTACAGCTCCTCAGCACTGTATTAAGGTGCACTGGACACAGAAAACGAGTCCTCTCTGTGCATGGGAGGTTCCCCTCTCTCTCTGACAGACACCCCCACACCTCCACTGCTCCTGGAAGGCTGGAAATGAGAAGTATGTGAAGGCAAAAGAAATCATGCCTTTGTTCTGTGCCCCAGCTTCCCCTCTGCAAACTCAGCTTGGAGATACTGACCCTGGAGATGCTGTGAAGGTCCAGGATGAGCTGCTGGGTCCTTCCTTCTTATGGGCAGGAACATGGCATGTGGAGATTTCAAGGGCCTTGGACGGTGCTTTCGTATTTCAGGGTTGCAGCATATTGGGAGGCAGTTGCCTGGACCTCTCTTTAAATGAGGCTGGATACCTTTCTTCCAGAAGCTGGACTGAATCGTGCCTTTTAGAAAACCTCTCATCCTGGGGGTGCATGGGAAGGAGCAGCTGGGGGACCGAAAAGTCCTTTCTCCACTTAATCTGTGAATTGATTAATTCCAGCTGCATCTGTTCCAGTGAAGCTGTCAATGGTCAGAAGATCTGGTTCCTCAGGAGCGAAGTCTTTAAATACTCCCAAGTGAGCTCTGGAGATGGTACGTGTTAGTGTATGACAACAGCTGGGACTGGATGCCGGTGGTACCCCCTTGGAGACGTACCCGCTGAGTGGTGAATGCTGGCAGATACTGAAGTGATGGGACACCCCTCTGCAGGGAGATGGACCAGCCTTGCTCAGGTTCCTGAAGCATCCCTGTCCCCTGCACGCACAAATCACAGTGGTGCAGGTAGGGCTCTTCCTCTGCCCTCGGCGGTCCCCTCCTGCCGTCACTGCGGTGTTCAGCCCCCACCGTCACCCCTGTTGTGGCGCGTTGTCCTCTCGCGTGTTGGCTTGTGCTCTGGGAGATGCTGGTTTGACTCGTTTAACCAAAATGAGTGATTTGGCTCCCAGTCCCATCTGTGGTGTCTGCTGAGAGGGGAGGGGTTGGCTCCTCTTCTGGGACACAGTCAGGGATGGACGCAAGTAGGTTGTGAGCATATTGGTAGATGTGATGGGTGTGCTGAAGTCAGCCCATTAGCAGCAGGGCTATTTTTTAAGAGGCTTGTTGAGGACCAAGAGCAAGATACTAACTTTGGGACTACATCTAGGTCATTGCCTATGCCTGAGGCTTGATTTCACACCAGAGTCCAAACTCCATACAGGTCCTTGCTGGTTGGTGGTATGTCGGGGAAGAGGATGGTCCATCAAGCTCTGCCCACCCAGCAGGTGTGATGGCAGCTGGCCACAGTGGTGGAGCTTTGGTGTTGCTGTTGGCACATGAGCTGGGCAGATAAAGGCTCAATTTTTTGGAGCAGTGGTGCTTTTCCCCTTGAATTGTGCTGCAGGCAGGCACCGTGCCCGGGGGAGGGAGAACTTGGACTCTGGGCATCCATCCTGACACCCGTCTGGATGAGGGCTCACCTTCAAATGGCTCTGCAGCCGCCTTGCTGCACAGCGGCCCTGCGGGCCTGCAGCTCAGCATCCTACCCCACCGCTGCACCTGGGCGCTGCTTCTGCTTCGCTCTGTTCCCCCATGAAGTGTTGCGATGAACCCTCTGCTTTGTGCGGCACGGACAGCTCAGGTGGGGATCTGCCAAAGCAAGAGGGACTGGTCAGTCGGGCTGAGGGAGGGAGAGGTTCTGTGTGAGATGAGAACCAAAAAATCTGCATCCCAGAAAATGCTGGCAGAAAGGAAAACACAGCTTGAAATGCAAACCAAATACACACTCCAGATCAAAAACAGGAGGGCAAAGAAAAAGTATTTTTCTCAACAGCCACAAGGTCTAAACACTCCTACATCTTGCATATTAATGTAACCATGATCATCGCATAATGAAAAATACCAGATGGCATTAGATTTGTAAGAAGTTCACAGGGTTTGATGACCCTCCCACCTTGCCCCGAATGGGCTGCCTCGGCTGTTACAAGTGATGGATGGAGAAGGACAGCTACAGCTCCAAGACAAGCAGCTATTTCTGATGTGATGAAAGCAAAGCAAAACGTCTCATTTCTACTGTGCTCTGTCTGACCCACTAAATTCTGCCAGCTCCCGCCTGCAGGATGCTGCCTTCCCTCTGCATGGCAAGCAGTTACTACTCCAAAATTATTATTTATAGTTCGTACTGGTTTTCTCCTCTCTGCACTTTCCCCTGCTCATTCGGATCTGCAAATGGATTTGCTTCCACCACCTATATTGTTAATTGGCAGATTTGCATTTAATTGCCTGAATCTGGAAGCATCAGAAGACCAGAGCCCTGCGTCTCCCCTTGGCCCTAAGCATCCTCCTGGGACTTGCAGCATAAATGCGCTGAGGTTTAAGACATCACCACTGCAAATCTTCCACCACGATCACCCACAGCAGATGCTCGTGCCTGGCCCAGGCAAGGGCTGGTGAGTCCCCTTGTTCTGCCCTTGGCTCCAGGGCTGCTCTTTATTGCCACAGCACGATGGGCTTTGAGCCATCTTCCTGAAAACCGGGGGGCTGTGAGTCCACGAGGCAAGGGGGACGCTGCCGTGCTCTGTAGCAGAATGGGGGGGTGAGTGTTTGGATCTGGTGGAGGTGGCAGATGCAGCACCAGGACGGAGACCTCATGCTGCACATTCTAGCAATAGGAAGGTGCAGGCGCGTGTTTTAGGCAGGTCCCAGCTCCTGAGGTGGACATGAGATATCCCACAGGACATGACATATCCTGCATCAGGCTTGGCTAACTGCAGCTTTCAGGGGACACAGGACATGGCTGAGCGGAGGATACAGTCAGGTGAAAATGTCCCTGTCAGTGAGCTGGTCCCAAGGCTTGCTCCCAGCCTGGTCTGGAAGGGGACCGGCAGTGGGGAGTCGTGGTTTCAGCCCCCAGCTCAGCAGGATGGACCCCCTGCCCCGGAGCCAGAGGCCTCCAGCTCCTGCTGAGCTGGGGACGTGGAAGCACAGGGAGCTCTGGGAGATTTTGACTGTGGCGAACCACTGGATTTCATCAGCCGGGCTTGAACAGGGGGACGACCTCTGCCCCATGAGCTGGGTCGCCTGTGCCCAAGCAGGCTCTGCCTAAGGGCAGGCTTAAATGCCCCCTTCCCATTTGTGTTTGTTGCCCTGAACATTGCTGCTGCAGCGCTGACGTCCACGCTGCAGGCTGGGCTGGGCTGGGCTGAATTTCCTCCCTGACTTTCCTCTTGCCTAATCTAAGTGCCTGTGCAAGCATCACTGTGTCTCCTCCCTTCCTGGGGTCACAGGGAACCCAGAGGCATCTGCTCCTTCTTCTCCCAGAGGATCAAACCTGGTCCTTTCCTCTGCTCCCGGTCTCCTGGCCAGGTTTGGTCCCAGGTGATGCTTTGGGATGGGGGTGGTCGGGTGCTCACCTGCCCGCAGCTCCTGCTGGCAGCCCGAGGGAGCCCTCAGTGCCAGCTAACTCTTATCTTCAGGGCCGGAGAAACCCCGCTGAGGACTGCCCGTGCAGCCCAACTCCTCACCAACGTCACTTCTTCTGGAGTTAATCTGCTTGGGCAAACAGAAAGACTAACCCTTGGGTTTTCTGGTTTTCTCCACTAGAAACCAGTGACCTGGAATGGATTCAGCAGCTTCCAGCTTCCCCGTCCCTCATGAACATGAGGAACGAGGGGCAGAAAAGCTGCCGTATGAAATCACTCCAGGGTCCAGCTCTGCACAGTCTCTCTTGATGCTTCATATCACAACGGGCTTCTGGTGTGAACGCTAAAACTCACGTTGGGTCCAGCAGAGACAGGAGCTCACCCCCAGTGAGTGCTGCTGAGCTCTGCTGGGATTTGTGGTTTCTCTTATGCTGTACTTTTTTTTTTAGGTGGTTTTAAATAGAATATCAAAGACCCCTGTGGCAGCTGTCAGTCACACCAGCTTCCGACACAGAATGTTCATCCTTGTTCGACTCCCAGGTATGAACACATCTCACCTCTGGACTTCTTTCCCCTTCTTTTCCATGTGTATTATTGCATTTCTAAGCAGCTTCATCTTGTTCTTTATCATATCAAGATAGCGAAGTCTCCCCAAGCCTATGTACCTTTTTCTTTCTGCGTTAGCAGCAGCAGCAGAGTTGCTGTTATTGACCTCCACGGTGCCCAGGACGATAGCTGTTTTCTGGGTCAGGGTGAGGGATGTTTCTTTCGGTGCCTGCCTTGCCCAGGTGCTTCTTCTTCATTTTACTTTTGTTGCCGAGTTAGCGATTCTGCTGCCCATGGCGTTTGATCGGGCCGTTGCCATCTGCAATCCCCGGAGATACACAACTTTATTGACCCACTCAATTCCACAGAGATAGAGCTGGCAGCTTTGCCAGCAGCCTCTGCATCATCCTCTCCTTCATTTTTCTGCTTCGGAGGTGGCTTTTCTGCTTCAGAGATGGCTGCTGTGCTGCAGAAGCCGCATTATTCCTCATTCATGCTGCGAGCGTCGGGTGCTGCTGGGCTGGCCCATGCAAGTGGAGAAGTCAATGTCATGTGTGGTTGAACAGTTGCACTGCTGCCAGTGGGGATTGTTGCTGTCTCTTGCAGGCTGATTCTCAGGGTCTTCCAGCCCCCCCAGGTGCCCATCTCCAGGCGATCAGCACTGGGGCTTCCATCGCGCCATCATTTCAATGTTCTACACATTGTTGTAGAAACGCTGGCGTTTTCTCCTTCTTCACCCACCAGTTTGGTGGTCACATCATCTCCAGCACATGCGTGCTCTCCTGGACGATGTCGATGTGGCTAAACCCCGTGCTAAATCCCATCACTTATGGAGGGAACACCAAAGAGACTGGTGAAACAGTGATGTGCGCAGTCTCCAGGCTGGGCAGCCTGTGACCCTCGTGTCTGGGCTCTGCGGGGCACCAAGGCCAAGGATCACCCACACAAATTATCCTTGTTGTTAAGGGGTCTCCAAAGCAGGGATGAGGCTCCTGATGGCGGGCAGAGAATGACAATCCCAGCAAGCAGTGACTGCAAAGAAACATGTGCCGCAGTCCTCCAGGTCTGCAGGGCGAAGGAGTGAGCATTTCTCCTACCCTCCAGCCTGTCCTGCCGGCGCGTTTTCTATCCCCCGCCCTTGCTGTTTCAGGTGGTCCTGGCTCTGTGACTGTGTCCTACCGCATCCTGTAGCAGACTGACTTAGTCTCCTGTGATATGGAAATGCACTGCTTTTTCACAGGATTTCCCTCTGCCTTGGGGGCAGCTTCTCTGTGTCTGTCCTGTCAGGCCCCTGGAAGCACTTCACAAACCCTCGAATTGGGAAGCACTGGCCAAATGAACTGCTGGATCGTGTTGGACCATCCGTGCTTTGGAGGATGCTAGACTGAGCCTGAGCCTGCAGTGTACAGCTTGGGCAAGGTTGCCAGCGCAGAGCATGAGGGTGGCACTCGCCCAGCCCTGTGGAGAAGAGAAGGACACCAGAACGTGACATCCTCATTGCTGAGGGATGTTTTTGCCATTTTACTGGAATCAGTTTGGGCAATGACAATGAGAAACGGGTTGCTAAAATTAACTGTGTGGAAGGAATGCTTTGTCCATGTAAATGGATTCAAACCTTTGTATTGCCAGATACCATAACAAAGAACAAGGAGGATCAGGCTGCAAAAAGCAATGAGCCGTGGCTGGAGATTTCAGCTGCTGGTATCATCTAAAAGGCTGGTAAATCCCTGTTGCTTTTGAAGGTGTCATTGCCTGTGTGCTTTTATTGAACTCAAACTTTGCTGAGGGATAGCTCCGCAGTGATAATGATGCTGTTAATAGTAATTACTTCCTATCGTAGGATACATATTTTGTCCTTATTAAGTGTTAAGTATTTTTTATGTTTTGGTCAGAAAAGAAATTCTTAATACAAGGAAGTGAAACCTATTCTTGATTGAATGCACTCCAAACAAGAGCAAGTGATGCCTCTCCCAAACCCTTGTTTTCGTAGGGGTCTGATGTGCTGCTGTGCTGGTGCTATGCCCGCTGTGCCCTCCGGCAGAGCCGGGGCCAGGGCTGCACTGGTGGTTTTGGAAGAGGATTTCGCAAGTGATGCCTCTCCCAAACCCTTGTTTTCGTAGGGGTCTGATGTGCTGCTGTGCTGGTGCTATGCCCGCTGTGCCCTCCGGCAGAGCCGGGGCCAGGGCTGCACTGGTGGTTTTGGGAGAGGATTTCCCCAGCAGGACCCCCCATGCTCTGGACACGGCACCAGCACAGCCTGGGGAGCCCTTGGCCCCAGAGAAGCCACCAGTCAGATGGCATGCAAAGCAAATGTAAAATGCACAGAAAAGTCCTCGTGTCAGGCTGCCCCCCCACCTGCCCGGGCACGGGGGCAGCACGGCCCATGATGCTGGATGCTGCGGGGTCCTTGGCATGCAGTGCCCGGTCCACGTGCTGGGGCAGCTCCTCTCTGCAGGCTGCTGGCAGCTGCTGCCTGGGTGAAGCTTTCACTGCTGTGCTCTGCAGGTCCCACACATCTATTTTGGAGGTTGTCTTGCTCGTGTTGCCCCCACACTGCTTCACTGCGGCTCAAGGCAAAGAGGGAGTCCTGCTGCTCCTGCACAAAGCAGTCAGTTATTTAGTTATTTAGTTAAATGCAACACCCCCCTGCCCCATCAGGCTGGCTTGGCCCTCCCAGTGCCCTTCTCCCCTTATTTCCCTGTCTCTGTGATGTGCCTGCCCAGGGGTGAGAGTCTTCCCAGGAAGCCTCTGTTCCTCTCTTTTCCCTGAGAGAGGCTAAATGTCCCGTTTTCATGCTGGGGCTAATGCTGAGCAGCTTCATTGGTACTGCCACTGGATTCTGAGGTCTGTGCAGGACAGGGCTTAGTCGCTGCTTGGGAGCTGCTCGGTCCAAGCCTTCGGGCTTATGCTGCTTTGGGCTTTGCTGCTTTCAGCCTGCCATTTTGTCTGTCAGGTTTACACTTGAACAAATTGCCTGGCTGCATTTCATCATCATGGGCAACGTGCAGCACCTCTCTGAACACAGCTCTGTTTTTCAGTGGAGTCCTCCTTGGCTTCCTTGTGTCTCTGGTGGTGGAAATGCCTGGCCATGAAGTGGGACAGGATCAGCAAGTGGATTATTTCTGATGCCTGTCTTCCCCTTCCCAGTATTTCTGACACAATCTGCCACCTGGGCTGTGTTATCTGAGCAACGCGAGCCCTTTGCTCCTGCTTTTCTTCCAATACAAGATATATTTTGTCCCAGGTGTGGGCGATCCATTAGGAGCCTTTCTCTGTGGCATTCAAAAATGATTCCCAGGCTGTGTTTACCCTGCGTGTTCGGCGCAGCATTAAGCAAACATTTTCACTGTGAACACAATGTGCTATGTGATGAGCCGGGAGGAACATCTCGCCCTTGTCTGTGCTTTTGTCACCATCCAGGTGCCAGAGGGGAAAGGGGTGGACATCAAGGCAACTTGCAGAAGCGTATCCCGTGCCCTCCCATCTTGATGTGACATGAATTGTTACTTGTTCTTCTGAAGTTATGTGACTTACGTGTGTCCTCGGTGTTCGTTAGGAACAGCCTCTGCTGCGCCTGCACCCCTGTGCTCTGCGGATGTGACTGCGTTGCTTCAGCCGCAATGAAGAGCCTGCGCACTGCAGCACAAAAACTTCCAGCAGCATTGAAGTGACACTGGCATGAACTCCAGCAGACCGTATATCACGATTTTCACCTGATTTTCAGTTTTGTCAAACTGATTTTCAGTTTTTTGAAATTCTTCTCAGGGAAGGGGAGTGCTGCAAAAGCACCGGAGTCTGATGCTGGTTCTGTCACCCCTTACCACTGCCCAGGGTCAGTCCAAGAGTGGGGCGGTGTCTGTGATAACGGCTCCCTCCTCCACACTGCCACCACGAAAAAGAAAACACTGAGGAAGCAAGCAAGGAAAGTCCTGCAGATTGATGGGGAGTTTCAGCCCCCAGCCAAGTTTTTGTCTCAGCTGACTTCAGCATCCTCTTCTCCTCTGAGAAGTCCCTCTGGGGCTGCAGTCAAGTTCAGCTCCTGGAGCGATGGGAAGACATGAGGATTTCAAGGGTACTTAAAGTGGGGAGCTGGGTACATCACTGCCATAACCCAGGTTTTTCCCAAGTGCTCTTCACCCCGGCAGGGAGGAGAGGGGGGCAGCAGTGCAGGGCCAGGCTGGACTCAGGCTGCCCTGCACAGGTGGGGAAACTGAAGCACGGGGCTGCACAGTGCTGCTTTGCAAAAGCGACCGATGCCTTGGCTGTAACTCCAGGTCAGGCAAGAGTCAGGGACACTGCTGGGAAAGCCAGGAATGGCCAGGAGGCAAACCCCAGCAGCCCCAAGCCCTTCACCTCTCTCAGACACGGGCAGAGGGACAAGGCGCCCAGCACACCTTGAGGGGAGCACAGAGCTGGAGCAGCCCCCGCAGTGCTGTCCATCCAAGACCCCGGCTGTTGCTGTCTTGGGCATCCATTCCCAGGGGCCCAGTCCTGTGCACCCTGTCCCATGCATCCTGTCCCCAAGCGCTCCATCCACAAGCACCCCATCCTGGGCACAGTGAGCTGGGTAGCCCTCCCTGTGCACCCTGTCCCATGCACCCATCCCCATGCACCCTTTTCCAGAGACCCCCCTCCTTGGGGAACCAACCCCAGATACCCCCTTCCCATGTACCCCATCCCCGTGCACCCGTCCCCGTGCACCCATCCCCGTGTGCCTGGTTCCCAGCCCCCACCCCCCAGCGGCATTACCAGCAGAGACCACCCCGGTTCCCAATGCCTGGTTCCCAGTACCAGCAGAGCTTCCCCACCCAGTGCCCTGTTACCGGTGCCAGTTCCCATTCCCGCTTCCCTTTCCCAGTTCCTGTTCCCAGGGCCAGCAGCGCCCCGGTGCCCGTTCACGTTCCCAGTAGCCCCCCGGTTTCTGGTGCCCTTCCCCGGTTCCTGTTCCCGGTGCCGGCAGCCCCCTCGTTCCCGGTGCTGGGAGCCCCCCATTCCCATTCCCGATGCCCGTTCCCGGCAGTCTCTCCTCCCCCGTTCCCGGTGCCCGTTCCCGGTGCCGGCAGCCCCCCGTTCCCGTTCCCGGTGCCCACAGCC